>NC_086265.1:8317700-8632700 GCF_021018805.1 Prinia subflava | reverse complement strand
TGGAGAAGATGGACTCAGGGAGAAAAAATCCTTTTCTTTTTAAATAAGAAATGAGACTGCTCCAAAAATATTAAACACTGCCAGTCTCCCTGGTTGTAGAAAGTGGAGAAGCTGTACATGGTGATTCTCCCAATTATTTTCCAAACCAACATTCCATAACTGTAAGGAATTTGTGCCATGACTTCATTAATAGGTGGCACATACAAATGAGGTTCTGCTCTGAGTGACACAATATTTACTCAGATCGCTGCAGAAGCTGCTCCCTAAGGAAGCAGCTGTAGGAAATCCATCTCCACGAGCATTGTTACCATTCTGTGCTCCAGGAAGAGCAGGGGGAATGCTGTGGCAGCGTCCAGTGGGTGACCATGAGTGTGTGCGTGTGCCCAATCCCCGACTGCCATGGATACACAGGGAGCTGCACAGGCACATGGCAGAGGACGCCTCGGAATCGCACAGGTTGTGCAGAAATGAGGAACTGTCACATAAAATCTGGAATCTGTTACCGATCCAACTGTTCCACTTAATCAAAAGCAAAGAGACTTCTAAGAGCTCTCTTGCTACTTCTGACAGCCAATTTCCCAAAGAAAGAGCAACTGTGCTAACAGATCTTAATAATTCACAGGGCCTGGAGAGCTTTTGCTTAAAAAAAACAGGAGGGAAGGAGGGAGGGAGGCTTTTCTTTTTGACAAAAAACAGCAAATGGCCTCTTGAAAACAGCAAGAAAGGAGTCTGCCCTGCCTACACGGAGGCTGCAGAGGAGAGGGAGCCAGAGCAGCGCCACATTCCTCATTCATTCCCTGGATTTAATGGCTTTTTCATGCCTGGAATGATGAACAACACCGCTGTCTCCGGTGGATTACCTGTCACACAAAGTGCTTACCTCCAGGACTACACCCTCTCTGCTGCTGCTGCAGCCTTTTATGGATGGTATTGTTCTGTGGATGACCTTGTTAGAAATGATTAAAAGAACAACTCCTACCACAGCCAATTAATCTGAATTTAAGCAAAAAAACCCCAACTCTGGTAAGAGATTTATTTTCTCTCAACAGGAACACTACATGCTATAACTTCTGTAGGTTATGGGAAAGCCCTCCCAGAACAAGTAATAACCATTGCCTGACTCTTGAAAGAATAACCAATAAAAATGGCTCAAATAGAAAATGATTGAATATCACCCCTGTCAGATAAAGCTTCCAGGCTCTGATAAAATGAAACTTGCAGAGGAATTTTTCTATAAAACAAACTAAATGTTATTACTGAACAGTAGAAAATTTCTGAAGAAATTTGCAATAGAGTATATAGCTCTGAAGAAGTGTTCAACTTTATTCCTCCTTATATCAAAACCAGATGTTGCTGCAGAGGGGAAGGAAAGCCTAACTCAGGAGAGAAAAAAAAATCCACAGGATCCATAAAAAACCCATAGGTATGGAAGTGGTGTTTGACTGCGAAGGTAACGCAGCTGTGCACAGCCATCGAGAATTCCCTTTCCTAAAAGCACTTTGATAAGATAATTTCATTGGGAAGGGATTTTTCTATTCCAGACACTTTTCAACAGGTACAAGTGGCACTGCTGGCTGAGCTGTGGCCCTGCAGCCAGGCACGAGTGGCAGAGGTCTCTGTCCTCAGGTGCCTCTCAGCCCCTCTCGCAAGGAAGGAGCTCCCGATCCGGCCTCCCGACAGGAAACGGTTCCAGGCAGCAGATGCTGGCTGGGACAAAGCCCATTCCCTGCCAGGAATAACTCTGAAACACTTCAAACAATAACATTTCTACTTTTTTCAGCACTGCCCAAAGAAAAATAAGTACAAAGAGGCCTGGAAATGCTGGCGTGTTTATAGCACAGAATAAGCTACAACACAACCAAACCAACGGCGGTCACCAAAGTCTCCTTCTCACAAAAAGGAGTTGTAAAGTTTTGGAAGCAAAAGCAAAAATAACAAGGTAAAAAAGCTTCATTTAAAAATCCACATAGAGAAAATAATTTTCTCAGGTGTTTTATGAAGGAATGATGAGAGCAAAATAATAAGAAGATGCGCACGATAAATGAGGTATTTAAGACTGGCTGAAAGTCTGTTTTACAGATTAGTAGTAAGCGTTTTGTTTGCTTGATTTCTCCCTTGATTTAAAAGCAGAAACATGCCACTGTTCATTTTCTGGCCTTTCTGTTCATTTTGTTTTCTTTTCCATCAGCATCGTGACATCAGAGTCCGAATTTCACAGACACCACATTGCTGAACATGGAGTTTGAAGCTTTCAGGGATGAAATATTTAAGCTAAGACTTCCATGGAGAGCATGGAGTGCAGAGTGTGTGTTACACTGCACGCTCTCTGCTGCTGGGGAATTCAGGACTGAAATTCTGGGGCTCCCTGCAGTAGGAACTCAGCCACTGGCACCCAGAACTGTCAGGCACTGCCCAAGGGAGGCGGCTGAGCTTTGATCCTCCGGCTCTGTGGAGCTGCCAGCCTTGCCAAGGCTCTCTAAGGGAACACAAGGTGCCCTTTCCACGACTTCAGACTTGAGATCCCAGAACAGGCAGCAGCAAACAGCAAAGGACCCGGCATTTCAACTCCTTGACAGGCTCTGCTGCAGGCACGGGGAAGGGAAGAATTTTGTGCACAGAATCCCAAAGCCAGGCTGACAACTCCATCCTGTACAATTAATCAATTAATTCATCTGCCATTTTCACATCAGGGATGGAAACTGTACACAAACCATCCCTGCTAGGACACACACTTTCATATACTAACCCTAACCCTTTCCTGCAAACAAGGGAGGTATTTAATATTTTCATACTCAATTGTGGTTCATCTTTTGTCAGTGACAAAACTAGTTCTGAAACTTGAAAAGTTGAAAGTGTGACCTAAAGCAGAAGTGAAACAGCTTCCAAAAGAAAGGTGCTCCTGTGGGAATGGCAGGACTGCCAATGCCTGCCCATTCCCATTCAGCCAATTCACAGCAGTGAGTGAATCCAGCCTCTAAATCAACATAATCCAAAGGCAGAGTTTGGTTGTTGCACCTGCAGAAAGGCTCTTTATCAGGCTTTTCTTTATCAGAAAATTATTACTGTGCAGCAATTCATCTTGTGCACTAAGCAACACCCACTATACAGAATTTACACTAAAAATTAAATAATTACACTGTACATTGTCATTGTTGCTATTATTATTATTATTATTTAAATAAATTTTTAGGTAATTTCTGAAAACAATTCATGGAATTCAGATATTCACTGCAATTCACAGGGAACTGCTTGCTCTGGACACCATTAATAATTGAACTTGAACTTATTCTCAATTGATTCTCATGGAGCTCTGTCAAAAGCCTGCTGCATAATGACGGAGTTTCCTCAACACACCCCTGTATTTCCAAACACACCTTCCACTAGCCCAGGCTGTTGTGACTATGTTAATAAAGTGTATTTTTCAAAGAACCAAATAAAGAGTCTGTAAACAGAGGCTCATAAACAGAAACAGCAGCACAGGTGATCATTGACTTCTGACATCACGAAAATTATCACTCTTTTCCACAAAAATGAAGTAATGCTTACAAATAATGAAAAGCCACAAATTAAAGCTCATTCTCACCATTCAAGTAAAAGCATTAAAAAGATGTACAGGGGGTTCAAGAGTACTTGAATATCTTTCTAGCCCTGACTATGCTGACCCAGCCAGCACCAGCGTCTGAAAGTCCCTAAAGCACTACGGCTTCTGCTCAGCTTCACCTCAGCCCCTCTCCAGAGCACTGAGCACAACTACTGTGAGAGCAGCAAATTTGATTTAACAGCACCAACTGACCTGTAGTGCCATTAATAACAACAGTCAGTCTAATAAAACACTTAATGCCTCCAAACTCTCACATTTTGAGCCCATAAAGGCAGGAGAAAGGCAGATAATTAAACAGCTTCGCTATAAAACCCAGCCCCATCTGGCTGCAGCTCATTTTCCCAACTGCAGGATCATCAAGCACAAGACTCGACTTTTCATAAGGATAAAGGGAATGGAAAACTGGTTTTGCTGCCCGTGAGCCTTGCAAAAAGGCACTGCCATCCATATGGATACCTGTGCTGGATTCCAGCTCAGCCTGAGCTACAGGTGTGCAATATCCCGAGCTGCAGGGGGGGCAGCTTACAGGGGAGCAGATATTACTTTTTGGGGGCTTATCAAAAACCATCCATAAAGGAGGAATTTTTGCTTCTTATGTTTCCCAAATCCCTGCCTGCATTATTTGATCACAAACAAATCCAACAAAACCTACTCACAGTATGCTTTTAACAGCTCATTTTAGCCTGATTTACATTTTAAAGAGTCCACCTACACATGACCATCTCTGCTAACTCTGAAAGATGATCCAACTGTTTCCATCAAGTCTGTGCCTGTTCAAACTCTTCGTTTCAATTTTAACACCGAACAACACTTAAAAATTCCTAGTAAATTATATCACTGTGTTTGTTCCAGGTGAGCCATTCCAATTTTTTCAACAGGCAAGAGGGAAGGAGCTCGAGAATCTCAAACAGAGTAGGTTCAAATGGGATATTGGGAAGGAATTGTTCCCTGTGAGGCTGGGAAAGCCCTGGCACAGGATGTCCAGAGAAGCTGTGGCTGTCCCTGGATCCCTGGAAGTGTCCAAGACCAGGTTGGACAGGGCTTGGAGCAGCCTGGGATAGTGGAAGGTGCCCTTTGCAAGAACATATTGAAAAGGGATTAGGGATTAGAGGCACGAAGCATTCCAGTTATGGAAGTTAAGAGAGGGTCAAATCCGCCAGTCACATTACACTTTCACACTTGGTTCCCAAATGAGAGTGATGCAAAGTAGAAATAATGCAGGAGTTGAGTACATGGCCTCTCCTGCAAACTTCGAGTGAAAGTAACTCTGTGCTCATCTTCATCTCCAGGATTTTTTAAGTGAAATAACAGCAGCAGAATTTCAAGTTTCAAGACATGATGGCAGGGCTCTCAGTACCTACAGACACTGCTCTCAGGGCCGGGAAAGCAATTGGCCATGCTTAAAATCCTTAAGAAATGCTTATCAGACAACATGAATTGCAATAAATATAAGGACACAGCTCCCAGGGGACAGTACTGCCAAGGCTGCACTACAAAGGTTATTCCATGTAACTCCCAGGGCAGTTTGCCTAATGAACCCAACACCTCAGCCAGCAGGCCTTAATCCTGTCAGTCTTCCTGGGTTGCCATCCCAATAAAATTGGATTTGCTCTACAGGAAAAAGCCTTCTTTTTGTTCTTAACATGCAGCTCTGGGGCAGCAAGAAATTAAGATGAAGTCCACTGTGAAAGGGCCTGGTAGGGGAGAGTAGATGGATCCACCTTTCTGGAATTGCAGGAATTCCAGAGGCTGCTTTGGAGCAGCTGAAAGCTGGAATGGAAATGCTCTGATCAACATCAAGAGCACAGCAGGAGGGGTGGGTGTAAAATTAGTCCATTAAAAACAAATAATGAGCTTAATCTCAGTCTCCTTTAGGACAGAAGACACAGAGGGTGTTTCCAGAGCTTGCTAGGGAAGTTGGAGCAGGGAAATGGTGCCTTCCCTGAGTGACCTCCCCAGTGATGGATCCACCTTAGCACCCCCACATTTCTGAGGCCAGTCTGTGTTCAGGAGCACTGATGGCTCCCCAAGCCAGTGCCCACTTTACCAAGAGTCCGTGCCTGCAAAGCCTGGGCAAAGCGTGGGCAAAGCCTGGGCAAAGCCTGGCACCCTCGGCATCACCAGGCTTCTGGCACAGAGGCCAAACACACCCAAACATGGGGGAGAATTAAGCTCAGCATTAGTGTCACCACTGCCAGCATTAATCAAAAGCTTCATTTATGAAGTGTGATTTCAGCTGGAATTGTTCCTCCAGGAGCAGCACTCAGTGCCCAGCACTGGCCCAGCCACACCGGGCTCGGGGCACAACGGGCACAGGGGAGATGCTGCTGGACCAACCCCCCCCAAAATGTCACTGAGCATCTTCACAGTGTTCAAGGGCTTGCAGATTCCAGAGAAAGACTAGAGGACAACACACAATTACTTCTTATTTTCACAACCCGAGCAGATTTTAGCTGAGGAAATCAAAAATGCAATGATTAGATCTGCAGTTATTTTGATCTCAGATATTAGGAATGAAGAAAGCTTAAAAATATTCTGGCTTCCAACAACAACAACAAAAAAAAAGGCAAAACAAAACCAACCCCCAAAAAAGCTAAAAATCTGTTTTATCAACACCTTTTCTGCTTCCACACAGAAAAATTTTTGTGAAAGGTCAAAAAATGTTTGACTTTAGAAAGGAATGCCTCATGGTGAACAAGAATGAGACTACTCCATCCCTTCGGAAAAGGCCAATTCTGTCAATAATTTCTAGATAAATAATCCTGCCTCTTTCATGAGATTTGCTAAACTATACATTTATGGAGCAGTATATTATGTGTCATGCTGAGCCTCAGGCCTGGGTGGAAATACAGACAGCACCAGTAAACTGCAAGAAAAACCCAGTGTTTCAAGTGAACAACAAAAACTCAGCTCCACAACTTGTAGTGATCTGAAATTGTTCCACACAACTCTGATGGCTCAAGAAAATTGGTGTAGCTAAACCCACATATGGCCCAAGATAAAAAAGAAAAAGAGAAGAAAAAGCAGTAAAAGCCAAGTTCCAGCACTACAATGCAAGGATTCAAACCCTCACACAGCTCATTATGTATCCAAATAAAGCTGGCATGGCCTGGCCAGGGAATCTGTTCCATATGTTTGTGTGTGCCCTCCTCTCTTTTCCTAAAGAGATCCCAGTAGATGGAACAATTCCTGTCTGCAAGGTGAGCCCTTGGATAGGTGTGGGGACCAAACCTTGTGCTCACCTCCAGTGCCATTGTGCAAAACCCCCAAATTTCAGGAATTTCATTTACAGTTCTGAGCTGAAGATGACATTGCTTGGTGTCAGCTAACAAAGGGAGCCCCTGGAGACACTTCAGCCACCATTTTTTCTGCACCTTTTTCTGTAATAGCTGGAATGCAATAATACTGAGAATAACCAGTGAAAAGCAGGTAATAAATACCTATTCAATAAATACAGTCTCATAAAAACAGCCATAAAACATTTCCCTGATCGTTTTAGCAACACCCTTCACATCCAGGGCAGCCTTGAAAGTGGATTCCCAGCGAGTGAGTTGATGTCAAGGAGCAGTTCACTGTGTCAATGGTTTTATCTCTTGGATGAGATTCAGACCTCACAGTTCACAGCATCAGCGACCCTCAGATCTGTGTTTTCCCAGAGGAAAGGCACCCAAAATGCAGCTCCTGCTCTCAGGGGCTCTGCAGCCACACAGGGCAGGGCAGTAACAAAGCTCTGAGCTGCACTTTTATGCAACAAATAAATTTCATTAAAGGATGTGGCTTCAGAGCATTTTTTCCCTCTTTCCTCCTTATTTCTTACATGTTTTCAATGCATCTACTTCTGCCAGTGCTGAGGACACCTGCAAATCACAGTTAGTGCTTCCCACTCACCACTATCAGGTGTCTCTTATAGTAGGGGAATCCCTTTAAACCACTTCCATTAATTCTTCAAAAGAGAATTGCTAGATTTAACAAGAGAATTATGCAATTACAAAAGTAAAAGCTATTACTCAGCAGAAAGGTTGTTTTAATTCTTTTTTAGCAGAGTGCCTTACACCATCCACGAGACCTTATTGCAAATGTTATTAAAACGTAAGTAACAACGTATTTTTTCCCATTTTAAGCAGCAAGCTCTCCTACAGTTTTCCCTTACACTGCACATCTGGATTAATACCTGTGAGATGCAACAAGGGGATCTCTAACACCCAACAGATTCAGGGGTTTAATCATTTGCCAGAAGCCACCAAGTAGCAGATTACTGAAAACTGAGAGCAATTATGACAAATACAGTGCTTACACAACCAAGGTTACTAAAAATGCAAATAAAGACACCGCCATTTCAGATCTGGCTCGCTCCAGGGAGTGCCAATTCCTCCCTGGAAAACATGACAGAGGATGTGGAACTGCCCTCCACGGAGCAGGATCCACAGTGCCTAAGTGAAGTAGGGAATGGCAGCAGTTCGGTGAGTTTGGATTAAACAAAGACCAATTATGCACTAAAAGAAATCCCAGTGCCCCCATTCCAGAATTCCTGAGCACCCTCTGATTCTCCATCTCTCTTGTAACTCCCCCAGTTCTGCCCAGACACTAAAATATGGTTTACAAACCAAAATAGGTCTTGTCATAGGATCTACAAACATCACAAGCTGAGTAACTTAAAATTTTGTTCTCCCTTCACACCAATAAAGCCCCAATGTGACTCCACACCACAATATATCACTGGTGCTCATCTTCCACTCAGCCTTTTTCTAGAGACAGTATTTCTTTGTTTGAACAAATAAACATATTCTCAAAGTATAGTCAAATATTTTTACAGCTGACAAGGTTCTTCCCTCATTTAAAATGAGAGTCAAAGAGGAAAAACAATTAAGCAAGTGGTTAGAAAAAAAAAGCATCAGCTGTTCTGTGAATTGGGGCACCAATAACCATCACATCCCAACACAGAGTAAATTAACCTACACAAATCTCCAAAAGCCATTTGTGTTTAAGCATTATGTGCTCAAGTTTCTGAAATAATGTAAATTTAGTTTTGGGATGTATCTCCTCTGACTGATGGGAAAACCTGCTAATTCTAGTTAAGGTGAACAAAAACCAGCCACCAGAGCTGGTGTTCTCACTCTAGCCCAGCCTCCCCAGGGTTGGAAAATGAAGACCAATCCAAGTGGAACGTTGGAGCTGGGAAGGCATGGACTGTGCTGGACCCTGCCCTCAGAAGGAAAGCAAAGAGGGAACAATGGCCTGACAAAATACACATTTAACAAACAGAAATTCAAAGCAATAAAATGACTTGGTAGATTCTTTCTAAAGAAGATTACACGGCTTGGTAGAATTTATTGAAGGAAGAGAATGCTCAGAGGATGGGGAACAGTGCCAGCACATTCCCTGAGACCACAGCAGCAGCACAGAGCAAGAGCTGGTATTCTCTGCCCCCCCAGATTGAAAAATTACATTTGGGTGGTACACGAGGACACAGTGGCTACAGAAAAGGATGCAGAATTCCTCACATGCCAGGATCCCCACTGTAAGAGCTGGATGGACTGGAAAACCAACTTATGTAACAGTATTTTATGTAAGAGGTAAATATTGCTGCTGCCCGAGGACCATCTTCTCATTTGAGAAGTGTCAAGAAAGTCCAAGAGTGTTGAAACATACACCGACGCTGGGGGAGGCATGGGGGTATTTATTGTAGCAGCTTCTCCCTGTAAATAACCCCCTGCCAGGCTCAACTTGAGAGAAATTCTCAAACAATATCCAACCATCAGCATCTTTTTGGGTGGGATCAGGAAACACCCATCAGCCCACTCCAGCACTGGAAATATTTCAATGCACTGAAAACGCAGAGCCCGCAAGGGAGAGACTCTTCAGCCTGGGCTCTCCCCGGCACTTTCTGCTGCAAAGACATTCCCTGCTGGAGCCTGGCCACAGCAGCCAGGCACTGCCCACAGGGGCTGGGGGTGCTCCCCACTCCCAGCCCTGCTGGAAGAGGGCATGGGCACAGGAAAGGGCCAGGACCAGCCAAGTGCTGGCTCGGGAGGTGCTGGGAGCGGCCAGAGAGGCAGCACCAAACTGACAGAGCGGAAGGTCTCTTGTGGCCTGGACCAATCTGGGACTCAGGAACTGCCCCAGGCCACGTGCAGCACCTGGCACTTGGCCTTGTGGAACCTCGTGAGGTTCTTGTGGTCCCACTTCTGAGGCTTGCCCAGGTCCCTGTGCATGACCAAATCCTGCCATGGTGACCCTAAACGTGCTGAGGAGGAGCTGAAGAAGGCCAAAGAGCCGCAAGGCCAAGACTCAGCCCTGAGGGACACCCTCATCCCCAGCCTGCCGCTGCACATGGAGCCACTGCCCACAAGTGCCTGGCTGCGTCCATCTGGCCAGCAGCTCGTGGCCAGAGCAGCCCGGGGCTCTGCGGGGCTCTGCACGGCGCCAGTCAGCCTGGCAGGTGGGACCCTGCCACACTGGGGCTCTGTGAGACCACGGGAGGGGCCTGGGCACACCAAGGGCTACAAGTGCCCAAGTCTGGGGGCTCCTGCACGCAACTTCCAGAGGGCTTGGCTGCTGAAGGAGTGCCAGCTGTGGCCCTTTAAGGCACAGGGCCGTTGACGATACGGAACACGGTGGTGCCCAGAGACCATTGTGACATCAGAGAGCCCCACCAAAGCGGAGGGTGCATCTAGGGTGCAAAGCCCTGGGTGCACAGTCCTGCGAGAGCCACTGCTGCAGAATGGAGCTCCCAGGATCTGTCTGTGCCACTTCAGAGATGGAAGTGGACGAGGCAAATTCCAACTCCTGCCTGTCACGCAGCTGGGGGCAAGACCAGGCAGAGGAGGGGGCACTCCTGGCAGAGAAAGAGACCTCAGCTGGGGATGATGACAGCGGGGAATACAACACCCAGCTGGAGCCATCCCAGGAGTGCCAGGGTGAGGCAGAGCCAGAGCTGTCTGAAGGAGAGGTCAGCTATCCCCAGGACCTCCTCCACTGGGGAGGCGGCTTGGTGGCAGAGCTGTGCGGAGAACTCACGCGGGAGACCAGCCGCGAAGACAGTTCTGCAGAGGACAACAGCAGCGGAGACAAAGTAAACACCTTCACCTTTGGGGCCACTCTCCCGCCGCAGAAGGAAGAGGAGTGGGACGAAGTCAGTGTCACTACGGTGCACGAAGAAGGCGGGGTCCAAAGCCTGGAGGTTCTTGCAGCAGCCGGGCTGCCAGTGCCTGTCGCTCGGGAGGCCTGGGCTGAGCACAGCCTAGACTCGATGGCCCAGCAGGGGCCCGGGCAGTGGCTGGCTGCCCTCAGGAAATGGCGGGGCCGCCTGAGGCGGGCGCGGCGGGCGCTGTTCCGCTGCCCTTGCCTGGCGCCGCGCACGCAGGAGTAGCGCCCGCCCGGGCCTGCGCGGGCCCCGCGGCGGCCTCGGCCCGGGGGCACTTCCCACACCCACGGGCACCGCCGCGGCCAGCCCCGAACAGCACCCCCGGGGCACACTCCGGGCCAGGGCACCCAGCAGAGAACCCCAGAGAGTCACCAAGGTGGGAAGAGACCCTGACGGTCACCCAGGGCCACCACCAGCCTGGCAGCACCACCAGCACCGCAACACCACGGCCCCGAGGGTCACCTCCGCACAGCTCCTCACCGCCTCAGACACTGACTCCACCACCTCCCTGGGGAGCTTCTTCCAATGCCTCATGCCTCTGTCAGAAAAAACTGCTTCTGATATTGAATCTGAACCTCCCCTGGTGGCATCAAAGGTCGTTTCGTCTTGTGCTGAAAGGATTCCATGCCATTCCTTTGGGATTATGTCCGTGGAGAATGGGCACAGACAGGAGCTGTTGCTGCATGGATGTGACTGCAGGACTTTGACTCATACCATTCGTACACAAGAAATGAAAGTTGAGAGTTGAGTTTAAGAAATAGTAGTAGTAAAAAAAAAAAAAAAAAACCACCACAAACACAAAAAAAAAGAAAAAGGAAAGAAGAAAAAGGAAAGAAGAAGTGATCCAACTCAATATCTCCTGAGCTCTCACTCTGCATCTGGGAACCTCTTTACTATTTCTATGTCCCTAGCTCCCATTTTTTCTTCAATAGAATTCATGTTCAATCAAATCTGCTTGTTGTCCTTCTGTGGTCTCATCTGCGCCGTCACTGGGGCAGAGGCGCCTCTCCCTCACGGCGTCCTCTCCCTGGATGGAACCATGGGCAGGGTCCCTTCCAGCCACAAGCATTCCAGGGTTCTGCCAGGGACTCCCTTCCCTGCTTCCCTCTGCTTGCAGCTGCAGAATGTGCAGCAAAGCAATCCTTGCTGTCTGCTCTGGGAGCCCACTCAGCTGCCGGGCCTTGACCCTGGCCCTGCACAGCTCCCTGGGGAGGCAGGGCAGGAGCAGCACCCTGGCAGCCTCCGTAATTGCCCTCTGGGATCCACGGAACACCCTGCAATGGGCTGGAATTGCAGCTTCCAACAAGGAAAAATGTTCCTGCCCTTCAAGGGAAAGCTCTGAAGGGGCCGAGACCCAAGTGGAGCAAGATCTTACAATGACATTTCACTGCCAGCCTCCGTAACTTCATCCAGGGCTGTTTTAACTCCTGGATTGGGGGAAAAAAAAAAATTGGGAGAAGGTGTTTGGCTGGGAGCTGGCACAGGTAAAGGGAGACACTAGGAAGGAAAAAGAGCAGACAAAGGAAGGCGGGAGAGAAAGCAGGACACAAATAGCAAGCAGCTGAGAAGGTGGCACTCTGAAAATCAAACCGGAACTTATGCAAAAGGAATGCAACAGAAATGAAGAATTCTGAAACTTTATTTTCTGTGCTTCTCTGGGCAACCTGTGCCAGGACCTCAGCACTCTCACAGGGAAAAAGTATTTTCTGTATCAAATCTGAATTTCCTCTTTTTCACTCTGAGCCCAGTGAAACACAATGAACTAATTTATTATAATTCTCATAATTACCATTATGAGATAATGCTCAGCTCTTTGTTCCAGTGCATCCAGCAAGCAACAGGCAGGACAGTTCCACCAGCATGGGAACCCAACTCACACCTAAGGGACTCAGAAAATCTAAACACCAGCAGAACACCAGCAGGGCACATTTATCATTTTTGCTGCTGAAAATTATAGGTAATGACAGCTTCCTAATTACCCCAATCCCGTCTCCATTTTAAACTTTCTCTGAAATAACCAAAATAGCTCTTAAAATTCCTTTGTCTTTGTCAATCACAGATCTTTTGAGAGCAGACTCAGGAAGAAAGCACAACATTAGGATGTTGGTATTCAGACATGGCTTGTTGTCTGTCTTTCCCTGCTAAATTACAGCAGTAGATAACCAGGTATCCTGAAGATTTTTTCCTGCAGCAAGTTATTTTCCTATCACAGTCCATCTGTAATTTTATTACTTATTTAAAGACCAATATAAATACAGTACAGCGCCTTGCAATTACTCCCCCATATATTTATAAACCTCAAAGTCTTCCAGGTCTTAACAACAGGAAAAACCCTGTGTCACCCTTTCAGGAGATTAACATATTTAGAATTTGGACACATCCTCTGTAGGACTAAGTAGGAAAACAGCTGAAGTTCCAGCAGCTCTTAACAAACTTTTCAGGAATAAAATCACTGTGTTATTTCAGTATCTTGATTTTTTATGAATCTAGGTATTCATTAATTTTTTTTCTCTTTTTGTCTTTTCAAAAGCTGATGTTGCACAAAAAAAGTGAGCTGTGGAAACCTGAAGCAAGCTGGGCAATTAGGGCTGAACTCCATCTGCTTGACAGAGAATTTTTATTTGACCCCAGGAATGCTGGTTACTCAAGCAGACTAAACAACTTTTGATTCATTTCAGCGTGTGAGGACTGGGCTGTGCAGCTCCAGGCCAGGCTGGCAGGGTTGAACAGAATTCCCGAACAGCATTGGAGTCATGGTCCCCTCAGCATCCCCTGCCCCACCCAGCCCCAGCCTGCCGGGAATCAGGCAGGCAGTAAGAGCATGAATTCTGAATACCTCAGGATTGCTGTACAAGACAATGATCAAGCTCTGTGATTCCAAAGTCCCGTCTCAGGTTCTCATCTGGGCTAAAGGCTGTGCTTTGGGTTAGGAACAGGCTGCCTGTGATAGTTATCAGCACCTGGCTGCTCTCAGGGTCTGCAAGAGCGCAGAGCCACAGATAAACCCTGCACCAATCTGTTTGCCTAGAGACAAAACTTATTTTCTTCTGCACACCAAAGTTCCTTTCATGCCACCTGGTTTAGATAAGCTGCTCAAGTTTTGCCTGGTTGGATTTGAACAGCTGCTCCCTGAAGATGAAGGGACAAGGCCAGGAATAGTTAATAACTTTCTTAACTGGAAACACTGTTGAATCATTTGTTTCCCTCCCCACAGATTGCGTAAAGCCTCCTCAGTGTTTGAGTCTAACCAACTTTTTAACTGGAAATAGCAACCCTCGGCAGCATTTTCCTGTCCTGGCACCAGTTTCTCTCAGAAGTGTCCACCTGGCTTCTAGCCAGAAGTATAAACGGCATTTATTAAAGCCAAATTTCGAGATAGGAGACGGTGTGGGTAGAAAATTCAAGACAACAGCTGAATCCTGAGTAGGTTTATACCTACAAGGCACCAGGGTCATCTCTGTTCCCTAATTCACATTATTTCCTATCCTGCCTTTGACTTTAATGCTCATTCTCTATCCAAAAAAACCCTGTTCTCTGTTGGCTTTTATAGCTGCGACTGTTCTGGTGTCTTTGCAGCTCTCCAAAGGCTCCAGTCTCAGACAGGACACCTGGTTTCTGCAATTCCACCCCATGCACTCACACTCACTCCTGCCCCAGCCCTTCTCCACAGCCCTGATTCCCACAGGTCTCCTCCCACCGCCTCTGCTGGCGCTGGGGTTGTTCCTCCCCAGGTGCAGGACCTGCATTTGCCTTTGTGGGATTTCCAGAGGTTCCTCTCTGCCCATCTCCCCCAGCAGTCCAGGCCCCTCTGAGGGGCTGCACAGCCCTCGGGGGATCACCACTCCTCAGGACCTTTCATCACCAGGGAACTCCCTGAGGAGCCATCAACCTCACAGGCCCTGCCTGTCCCGCTGCAGCTCCCAGCTCACATCACCTCTCCTGTGTTTATCACCATTCCAGCTGCTCTGTCTTTTCTTACAGAGCAAGAAAATAAGAAAAAAATCCAGGTGGAGTAATGCCAAACTATGCTGGTATTTTACAGAGAGCATGAAAGATAACAAAACTGACAATTTTCTAAAGCAAAAGCACTATTACAGTCACGATAACACCTATCAAGGAAAAATCTGTTCCCTAAAATAAGGAATAAATTTTAATATAAAGTCCCATCAGCTCAAGGTGGTACCAATTAATCAAAACAATTCACTTGCAGATTCTTCACAGTCACTGTTTTTTAAATGGTAATTATTTTCTTACTTGCTATTCCAGTCTTGGCATAAAGGAAGTTTAAGCTGATTTTCATCCAATCTTAAAAAACAAATCATAACTGTAGTTTAAAATAGTTGGGATTGTTTACTCCTCTCGGTTCTACATGCCAATTCAAATACCGAAAAAATGATCAAAAAACAGCACTACTGCCAAAATGAACACCTGAGAAATGCCAAAGTCACGATGCACAGAGCAATACTAAAATCTCTGATTTTTAATACAGTGTGAGTAGCGTACAATTAGCAAACTCCAAGTATGTTCTGGATTCACATGCCCACACACACCCCAAGTGTGCACCTTAATAAAATTAAATACTCATTAACTGTGAACAGTCCTGGGTATTTTTATGAAGATGTTGAGTTGCTAATTGAATTTGAAGCACAACAGATGCTTAGTACTCCAACCAAATGCTGCTTTTTCCTATATATTAAATATATATATTTGTATGTGGATACATACAAACACTCCTCAGCTACTGAAGTAATTAAAAAATGTCAGCCAAAGGGTTTCTGCTTCTCCATGGCTTAAGAACTCAAGCTATGAGCTAAAAACCTCAGCAATTCCAGAGAGGAAACACTGCAGTGATGCCACAGTGAACATCTATTCTGATTAAAACACCTGAATTTATAATGAATGTTTTTTAAAAGTTGAAAAATATTTTTGGGCAGAGCATCTGCAAAAAAATCCTCTTCCATGAGAGTCTGCCAGCTACTACAGAGCTACTCAGGGTTTAAAGGGTTGCTCCAGGTTGTGCCTGGGCCAGCGGGGCAGAGGTCGGAGCTCTGCAGTAAATTCCTGCCATCAGGCAGCTGGGAGATAAGGGTTGGGAAAAGAAAAAAGAAAACAAACACAGCGAACCCCAAAGCCCCACTGGCCACATCTCCTCAGAGTCAGAGACCTTGTAAAACGTCACCTTTGTCTCCCCCGATGCCAAACTCCTGACAGGAGATTCAGAACAAAGCACAGGGGGTGTGGAAAGAAGAATTTAATAAACCTAAACCACAAAACTTGTCTTGGACTTTGTTTTTCAAGCATTTTGCAATTTGCTCTCAGAAAGTCATGCAACTTTCATGAAACTTCCATGGAATTTAAATCAAAGATTTAAGGTGTAATTTTTAGCCCTCTGCCTGAACACTGGTACCTGCACTTGTGTGCACACAATAAAATAGATAATTTCTGTCAAACTCTGCTCCACAACACCAGGAACGGGAACAAAGCACGTCCACGTGCATCTGGCAATGACAAAATGCACAGACCCACCTGGGGATGCTGCTGGCAGCCCTTATGCTCTGCAAAAACTCTTCTACCCATTCTAGGCTTCAATATTAAACACTAAGCCAAAGAAAATGTTGCAGATACTGCAAAGGCCATCTCTTGCCATTTCTCCTTGGCAGACGTTTGTGCAGGTCGTTCATCCTGGTGGAAGGGAGGCAGTTGCTGAGTAATTTTCCTCCTGAACCCCTCAAGTGACAGGAATTTCAGCTGGGATCACAGCTATTCACAGCTACCAACTCAGCTGTCACAGACCCTACAAGGTATTGGGGAGAACAACAGCAAGTTTCACACAATAACATTATGATCCCACAACAGAAGAAGCCACATGTGGACAAGGAGACAGGTTTGCTTTATGCAAGTCGCAAAGAAAATTCAGATTTAAGCACTGTAAAATCAGCTTTAAAATAACAAGGCTGCAACAGATGCTCATTTAATGAAATAAGAGCAAACAGATCCCCTTTCACATCTTCAAGTGTCTATTTAATCATAACACAGGTTCATCTTCACCATCATCCACCTGATGACCACAGATATACTGCAGCTTCCTGCAAATGTCATCTGATCACTTCCTCCACAATCCCAGTGAATTTCCCATAGCCCAGCCCCAGCTGGGCACAAGGAAGCTGTGGGTGCTGCTTTGTTTCCTAAATTCAAGTGAATCCAGCTCTGCCCATGCTTACAGGTGTTTGGCACTGAAATACAGAATCCTGGACTGGCTTGGGTTGAGGAGCCCTTAAAGCCCATCCAGTGCCACCCCTGCCACGGCAGGGACACCTTCCACTGTCCCAGGCTGCTCCAAGCCCTGTCCAACCTGGCCTTGGGCACTGCCAGGGATCCAGGGACAGCCACAGCTGCTCTGGACAAAGCATGAGGAAAGTGGTTGTGCTCCTCCACAGATGTGAGTCAACCACAGTGGCAATAAAACCCTGGGCATAAGGATGTACTTAAAAACATCAGAGATGGTCCTTGTGCTTTTATAGGTAAAAGAGATCAAATGTTATTTGAAAACAGTCAGGACTTCAATGCCTTCAGAAAGGCCTTTCATGAATCAGGCAAGAGGACAGAAATTAGAAAATACCTTCAGCCAAGTAAAACTGGCTCCATTCACTGAAACTATAGTAACCATCTGCTTTTTGTTGCCTCTGTGCTCTTACAATACTGTCCAGAATGACCATGTTCAGAGAAAGTGAACACAGAGGGGGGAAAAAAGAATTATTTACAGCAGTTCTACAGCCCTCCTTTTACTTTGATGCTCTATTTAAATATTCTGGCTGTTTCAAGGGCTTGGTAAAACTGCCTTTTGTAGACTGAACACAAAAAACAAACAGGAGAAAAATGCAGCATTTCCCCCCCTCAGCCAGAATACTGTGAGAGCACAGTGGTTAAGCAAAGGCAGAGTAAGCTAATTACCAAGTACACAGCTGCTCCTACCTGGCAGAAAGCAAAGGGAAAAAAAATCCTATGAGTCATCAAATGCAGTTCCTAAATCTGGAAAAGCCTTACAAAAATAAACTTCCACGAAGAAGGGACCAGCTTCAGAGGAAAAAAACAAGCGATGGAGATAAAAAGATCATTATTTCAGAACAAAAAACTATTTCCAGTTTGAAAGGAAAAAGTTTTTTTGGCAAGGCAACTACTAAATATGTCATCTAGTTAAAAACAGCTTCTCTTCTTGTGGTTTGCTGGGGCAGAATGAGTGAAGAGATCTTCTACCAGATTCTTTTTATATATCAAACACTGAAAGGGGGTGGGGAAGGAGTCATTTCTAACCCAATTTAGAACATCTTTTATTCCTCTCCGTGATCATCAGCACTTCTTAGATCCACCTTCAACACACAGAGCTCCAGATATTCACTAAGAATTCAGGGTAAGTTTTATGTTCCGCTTTAAACAGGAAGGATCATCCTGACTTTCCAGTTTTGCAGACACACTGGGATACAGATACACAACTGTTTATGCTTTGGCAGAACTTCTGTTTTGCAAAGCCCTTACTTGCATAATTTCTCCTCTATTTTAGGAAACAGCAAATGAGTCTCTAAATTATTAGTAGAAGAACAAGAGAATTTGTAGTAAAAACATTGCTTGAAGTTTTTATTTTTCAGTTTTGTCACTAACTTTAGAGCTTCCCTGAGTTCTTTTGGGAGTCCTTTCTTGCACTCATGCATGGTTACTGCTGAAATTATATTACATTGGCCATTATATTTGAAGATATTTAAATTTAAAATTTAAATTTAAAAAGAGGGGAGCTGAAAACTTCAAATCACATGTGAGCTGTTGGGTTTTTAACAGGGTGTCAGAGGAGGTGAGTTCTGACCCACCTGTACTCACACACTAAATGAACACTGACACAAGAGCTACTGCTGCCCTCACATCCCCTCACCAAACCCAGGAAGCCAAAACTGCATTTCCTTCAGTTTTCCAAATAGATTTTTTTTGATCCAAAATTCAAACAGTTTAATTAAAACTGTTTCTGAGGAGAAATGCATCAGCTTCACAACCCAATCCCATGAGCTGCTTCATTATAAACTGCAAAATATTCTGATCTTAAAAGTCGTTTCCAACCTAAATGATTGTGTGACTTCATGAAACTCATTTAAAATAAAGCTACAGAGTATTCTGAAACACAATCCCCATTTCAATTATCCTCAAAAATGTCTTAGAAATTGCAGTGGAAAGTTTCCTTTCTGCCCAAATCACCAGATCCCCTTTCAACTACCCCAAGTTTCAGCTACTTTATACTCCCACCCTCTTTCCTCCTAGTAACAGTTACCAGAAATTTGCTTCAAGTTCATTTTAGAAGGAAATAATTAGATTTACAATTAACATTCCAAAGTATTTCTTGTGTAACATTTTCCCATTGCTAATCATTTACCCAGTGGCAAGGCACAGGAATCCACACAGGGTGAGTGTGCAAGGACAAACAGCCAGGGGCACTCAAAATGCAGCATTTAAAGTGAAAAAGGCCATGTTTTACAGGCAGAACGACAGTTTTCCAACTTCCTTTCAGACTGGCCTGTAATTTCCAAATCTTGCATTTCCAAACAAAATTGGCTGACTTCTAATAAGTTTCCTTTTGATATTTTCTTCCCTTGATGTCTGGGTGGATTATCAGCAAAAAAACAAGCTCTTTTTTTCCTTACACAAAAAGTATTTGACTGCACAGCATCTCCCCAGAACAGACAGCAGGAGACTGACACAGAAGTAAAAACACAAACCCCAACAAAACAAGCAAAGAAGAAAAGAATTATAATCACACATCATTACTGAGCACTGCTATTTGAGAAAAAATAATTATTTATGCACAATTGCAGTGTAATTCTTCCTGCACCTCTCCTGCATTTTACAAGGTTTTCTTTGCAGGTTTAATCAAATTTTCCAGAATCTTGTTGGATATTTAAATAATGACATGCCCACTTAATTTGCACAAAAGGCATGGATTAAGGTTTGCCTTGATTCACTGGTTAAGCATTAAGTAATTAGATTTGCCTTGTTGTTAAGGAGACAATAAACATGTTGCTCAGTTATGATCCAAACCCAAAGCTGCCTCTACGCTTTTTTACTCTCCAAAAAGTTTCTTCCAAGTGGACCCACAGAGATGACCTAAATGAAAAAAGGGCCTGGAGGGACAGGGCACAGGGAAGGCTTCCCACTGCCAGAGGGCAGGGATAGATGGGATATTGGGAAGGAATTTTAAAGAGAGAAGTTAAATTAATGTGTTGTGCTCTTCTTCCAACACAGCCACAAATCTTCACACAGTTCAGAAATTATCATCCCTGACTCTAAACCAGCTATCGTAACTAAAAAAATGGAACTTGGCTCCAAAATTATCTTTTTTCCATCCTGTTCTTATTATGTACTACCACATTAAAAAAAAAAATGGCATCACCTCCTTGATTGTGTACACAGAGACAGCTGGAAAAAAGGAATTTATACACTGCAGGATCTACTGAGGAATGGTACACAGCCTAGAATTGAGAATACACCAATCATTCTGTACAATAAAAAGAAAACTGGATGCTTATTATAAGTTAATACCCACCAGATTGTTCACAAAATACAGTGTCTAGAGACATCTTGTTCATAGCATTTATATTGAAAAAAAGCCACAGAAAATAAATCTAAAAGCCTCATATCTCTATCCTATAAATCTACTCCCAGGGCAGAGCTGTAGAGAACATTTGTACAGGATTTGAGCTCGGGAAGGTTTCCACACTCACCCTGCTTTATACTTCCTGAAAATGTTTATTTAAGTTGCTATTTTCCATTACTGTTGTGACTCCTGTCATTTGAAACACCACAGAAACAGCCACAAAGTGTCAGTACAAAGCCAGAAAAACAACAAGACAAAGCTCGGAAAGAACAAAGCCTATTTTGAAATCTTAAGACACCTGTATAAATACTTTTTTTTTTGAAGAAAAATAACCCAAAACTTTTTCAAATGAAAAATAACCCCTCCAAAAACATATAAATTCAAGTGAAACAGTCAAGATAAAAACAAGGAAGTTCAAATGCACTTATACTGGATAATAAAAGAATTGGTTTGTTTGCTATCTACAGTGATTTTTCCTAAGAAAACATTCACCAGAAGACAAATATTTAATATTACTCAAAAGCAACAGTCCCTGTTTAAAGCTGTTCTGTAAGACCAACAACTCTGTTGAGCAGGCAGTGTTTATAACAAAAACGTGCTTTTTATATCAGACAGTTTGTGCTAACTCGGCAACATTTCCAGCTCAGTACACTCTGTACCAGCGGGGCTTGCCAGAAACTCTGCTCTCCACGAGCACTTTCCTATTTGTTAACTATTTCTTCCAAAAGAAAGGAACTAATCCCAGTGTTTTGAAATCCTCTTCCCAGCCATTTAACAAGGAATTCATTTGCCTAACAAATACACAAGGAAATACTAATGTAAATAGAATAATGGCAAAATAATTTCTGCTATGTAAATGACAGAATCCGGTGGTTTAGTTTTAAACCAGAACAACACAAAGCCAAGCATTACCACATCTCCTACAAGGCTAAATCAGAGAGGAATCCAAGAGGCACTAAAGGCTTCTTATCTTTTCCCAAATCTATTCCAGATAACAGCCAAAAAGGCCCCTTTACATTTTGATTTCGTAGTGATGGTTGTTTTTTATTTAATAAATATCGGTGAAATGTTAAAATGTTTATTAACTCAGAGAGAGGAGGGTGGTTGATGTTCCAGCTTAATGGATGGGCCAGGAGCACAGGCAGCCCCTCACACAATCACTGCTGGTCAGAGTAGAAAATCCTTGGAATCCCGAAGGAAATGTGCATCTACAATCAAAACCTACACACCTCCAGTGGCTACAACTCTTCAAACCTCAAAGCTGTGCTGAAACACGGGAACTCTCAGCATTCAGGGGGGATGTGCAGCCCCCAGCCCTGCAGAGGAGGAACGTGGCTACAACCAGCTCAGCTGGGCCACACGTGCTGAACACGTCTGCTGTGCTTGCACACCAAGGTCAGGGTGCAGCACACTCCTCAAACACCCAAACCAGGGGTGTGACACAAATACCTGTTGTCACAACAAATGGTGTTTCCTCAGTGGAAAAACCACCAGGCCCTAATGCCACCCATGCAATGCACCCACTGCAGATGAGTGACAATTGTCACACTGGTACTGAGGAACAATAAACGCTGGCCAATCTGGGCAATCAGCAGTGCTCATCACTCTGCCCCTTCTGGTACGTACAGAACGGGTTCTTTTGGCAGCAATGAAATACTGACCTCTGAAAAACTGAATCCACTTCCACAAAAATCTGATAATGGGATTTCAGGTTATGATGGCTGTGCCTGCCACTTCCTTTGTGTCTCACCCTCTTGGACACTGCACAGCACAGTCAATTCTTTGCAAAGCTCCCATTAAATAAACTATCATTACATAAACAGCCCCATTTTCACAGCACATATGGTTTTGAAAACTCCCTTTATCCACTGGGCAGCTGCAACGCTGAACAGAAGCTATGGCCAGAGTTATGGCACATAGCAGAAAGTTCTGTGAATCCCAAGTTTCTGTATGTTTTCATTTGGTTGCAAAATGTCATATTTCTGACATATGACAGGGATTTGCATCTGCAAATGCTAAACATGTCACAATGACAGACTGGGGCTATGCTGACTGTGTGTTTTGTTAACACTGACAACAACCACAGCCAATAAAACTCTGGGAGTCTTTGTACTCCAAATGCACTCTGTATTCTTTTCTAATATATTTGTACAAAATATCTTAACTTCTTCCATTTTCCTCAAGCACTGTATATTCAAAGGCTTTAAAAAGTTACAGTTCATGGGATTTCAGGCTTGTATTTTCTTTTGTTCTTTTTCCTTTTCATTTATTTATTTATAATCTCATCCCAGATGTGGCATCAAATGCACACAGCGGGATATCCTTAAGCATTACTTTGTAGAGTTCTTTGTGTCACCATCCAACATTCTTAATCACGTGAAGATTAGCAGAAAGACTTAGCTGGGAGTAGTGTGAGCAATGGGAGGGGAGACTGGGTATCTGCTGGTTTAAAACAGTTCCACACGGGCTCTCTCTCCTTTTCCCAGCTCCCAGAACACGGAGACAAGGTGGAGAATAACCCACCTTCCCTTCTATTCACCATTTCTATTGCCTGCTTGTGCAGCACTGCACTTAAAAGCAATTGTGGAACCCGAGCTGCCTCCTCCTCCTCCATCCCACATCCTGGACACCTTCACAGCTTGGAGCGGGTGGCCAGGGGGGAACTGCTGAACACAAAAGCTTTGGCTGAGGCAGCTCCCAGTTCTTGGTTCCAGTCAGATCTGCAGCTCCAGATCCCAAAGCAAGAGCAGCCATTGGTGGGGTTTGCAAACCACTGCAAACAGCCAGTGAGGGAGGGAATAATGACCTGAGAGTTCAATATTCCCACAGAACTTGGCCACTGCATGGGGAAACCAGGACACCAACAATTCCATGAGTAAGACAGGCAAACAAGGGGGCTGGACTGATTATTGGCCCCACAGGCATTGGCAAGTTGTGGATTTCCATCACAGGTCACTGTTCTTAAACTAAGACCACTGAACATGTGCAATTTAACCACAGAAAGCCTCTGACAAACTGTACAGATGACAAGAAAAGTGATTTTTAGGATGCAGTAATTAATTCCTCATCCTAACAGGTTAATTCAAATGGCTACCTAGGATTAAGTGGCCACAAGCCCAAAAGTCCAGAAACTGCATTGTTAAGTGTATTAGGGGAACTCCAGAAAAGAAGTGGATCTGCTGACAACACAACTTCAAGCCAGAAGAGAAATGACAAATTTTGCCTCTGACACATATGGACTAACAGGAAAACAAATTAATAGCAGCCTGTTCTCGCATGAAATTATGAGACAGCACAATAGTGTAAAAGTCATCTTATATGCAGAGCTCTTAAAACTGAATTAATAGAGGACTATTGCATAGTTACTGCTGGTTATAATTTGGAATACATTAAAACCTCTACTTCCCCAGACCAATATTTAAAATAAACAAGAAGCAGTGAGCAGGCACAGCCACTTCATTAAAGTGATTACATAAACTCTCGAACCACGACTTAATTTGAATTAATAGTAAAGATAAAATTGAATGCATAAACACGCCATGCAGAAAGAATGAAGTTCTGAAAAGAATTGAGTGGGCTGATGATATCACATAGCAAACACCTGATGAATTCATTAAACACAAAGGGTTGCAGATGCCACGATACACAGAGACAGTTCCTACTTGAAAAATCAGATGGATCTCACACTTACAAAACCCCGAGAGTCTTCAACAGCTGCAGGACACAGGCAGAGGTTTTGCAAAGCAGCAGCAAAATTTGAATCTTCGACTGATGCAGCCAAAGTATCAATACCAGATATGATTCATTTCAATGAAGTTATTCCCGTGTTTGGGAGAGCAGCTTCTGTTTCTGCTTGGAAATGCCAGGGATTTCTCCCTTAAAATTGCTCTGCAGCTGAGATCCACTTTCCCCCAGGCACATTCCCCAGGGGAGACCCTCAGCCCATCGATTACATAAGCTACTCTCTAGTCTTACTCACCTTAGTAGGGCAGCTAAATATATGCACCAAGATGTAAAATCTGCAGAGCCATCAAAGCACTTCTGCTGGAACAGAAGAGCCGACAATTTATAGGCTCTTCAGTTGTGCCTGCTTTTATCAGGCTGGTTAGTTGAAAGAAAATGCACACATAATTACTTAATCCCATTAAAACAAAGACAAATGACAGCAGAGAACTCCCGAGCTCAGCAGTTTGAGCACTGGAAGATTCTGAACTCACACAGAAATGAATCACGGAGCCTTCTCTGTGGGCAGCTCCTTCCACAGCCCCTCTTATTTTGGCTACATCAGCACTACAGCTCTGATATCCTGGTATTGCAGCCAGCCCCAGAAAATGGCACCTTGGACAATGAACAGCTTCCAGATTTCCCAACGTACCAGTAACCTAAGGTCTGCACTTTTCCAGTGAATGATTACATGTCAATTAAACAAATTCACTGAAAAAAACTCAGTTGCTTCTTCCAACATGTGGGGAGCACACGCAGGAATCCTAAAGAGGCAGCAAGTGGCAATTTGGGGCTGGTGCTTAATTTTAACATTTTGAGTTTCAGAAACTCACAGGAGCTCCTGTTCAGTGCATTAATGACAAACTGTAAACTGTAGTCAGTACCTGAACAGGGAAAAATGAACGTTTCTCTAGAGGATTTATAACACAGCTCTGCTGGCATATTTACTATGGAGGAATAAATAAATGTGTAAAATGATTGCAAGAACTCATTGAAAAACTGAAAACTGAACTTATGTAAATTCACATTAAACTCAAAAGTCAGATCTTCTTAAGACAGTACTGTTTTTGTTTTGTTTTGTTTTTACCTCCAAGCACCAGGACCTTTTTTCTCTGCTGTTCCCACACAATAATCTGAGCCCTTGGATGGAGCAGTGTCTCACCTCCAGGCTCAGCCCTCCTACAGCAGCTGTCTGGGGCAGGACAAGCAAACAGTGTAATTACACAGAGTGTAATGTTTGCTCCCCAATTACCCTTTAGTGGGCTCACTGAGAAGCTCCCAGGACACAGCCAGGCAGGAACCCCTACCCCAAAAAGGGAGGGATTTGGAAATTCAGTACTGGAGTGCATCTCTTTTGAGACTGAGCAGTAAGAGTCTTAGAGGCAAAACATTTTTCTTCACACTTTCCAGGCCTTAACTGTGGTTTGCAGCAAAAGAAATAGTAATAAAATAATGCTTCCTGGAGTCTGGTTTAGTTTAGGAAAAAGGCAGAGAGAGACTAAGCCATAATTCCGTATACACCTGGGACAGGGGGTATCTGTCTGGAAGTTTTCCACTTCCAAGGACAGCTTCTCCAGGTACAAAGGCTCTCTGGGGAGATCTCTCGAGCACGCTGCTGGTTATTACTCTCAGCTTTATCTCACCTGTTTATTAGCTCCTGAATACACTGTTTCCCAGAGAACAGGAATAAACGAGTGGGAACTCCTCCATTTGAACAGCAAAACCCTACTGGGTACAAATTCCTTGGGTTTGTGCAGAGGACCAGAGGGCCTTACTGCAGCTGGAAGCACCAACAGCAGCAGAGAAGCAGCAGCAACAATGGTGACACCACTGCAGGACACCCCAGTTTTAGTGAAGTATTTCATTTATTTTAGTGTGGTGCAGCAATGAAAATCTTTGCTTTGTATAGAAAATCCAAATTAGTATCCCAACTCAGCGCTGTTAGGTATGGCGAGAGAATCCTTACGTTACTTGCAAGTTATTCAAATTATAATGTTAGTACAAAAAAAAGTTATCTTATAATAAGCCAATTACACATTAAGGAAAGCCTATAAAGCTTTTGTCAGGAACACAGATTCCTCTTGACCAGCAGCCAGTTAAAGTGGCAGAACTCTCAGGAATATCTCTGGAAAGGGCAGGATTGTCAGTTAAGCCCTTCACCATTCTCTCCCAGCACAGTCCAGCATCACCTCCACCCCTTGATAAGAGCAGAGGACATCATTCAAACACAGAAGCCAAACTTGCTTTACAGCCACACTGCTCATTACCATAATATGAGAAATCACATCCTTTTTATATAGAAGAGACAGAAAAATGGCAGGGCAGTTAAACACCACACACTGCCCCCTCACCTGCCTTAGAGAACAGATTCCAAAGAATTTTGTTGACATATATAGCATGGAATTGCAGAGGATAAATTTTATCAAACTCCAAAGGGACAAAGAGATTTTCCTGCCAGCTCCCCAGAACCATAAACCCATCAGACTGCTGCCCCCCTGTTGACACAATAACACTGTCCATACTTCCCATCTCTTTAGAGAGCTTTAAAGAGTAAGTATGAAATTCTTAAAGCCATTCCAGTAAAAAAAATTCCTGTACAATGTCCCTTTCATCGCCTATGACTGCAAGTTTCCCTGGTGGAAAGGTGTTCTATTACTTGTGTTTCAGAAGCAACCAGAATGTCATGGAACAACTACAAAACAGAAATGTTTTATTGAAAGTCTGATATTTATTTCCTGCTTAGAAACTGCCACACCTGCCACCTTCTGCTCTTCCTTCTAAAACCAAGTTTATCAATATAAGCACTTCAATATAGGAAATTCACACCTCAATTTCTCCAGGAATTTGAGGTGCTACTTTTGCCTGGTTATTTGTACGATCCACCCATCAATCTGTTATAGAATTTTGAAGCATTTCAGTTTGACTCCTCTGACTACTCCAAAGCAATAAACACCCCAGGCTTTGGTGCAAATGCTGTCCAGGAGGAGCAGGGAGATCGGGGCTCTGGAGGCTGAGCAGGAGTGGCTGTCAGGACAGCCAGGGAGCACCGGAGGTGGCTGTGCCAGGGCCCAGCCCAGCCCTGGGCTGGTGCCAAGGCAGAGTCAGGGCTGGGAAGAGGCAGAGGCAGCTCAGGGAGCTCCCAGGCTCAGCACGGAACAGAAACTGAAACTGTGCCAGGCTGCCGGCAGCCCTGAGCTGAGGGAGCACAGGGACAGCTCAGGGCTCCTGTGGGACCACAGCAGCCCCGCAGCCTTGGCTGCTCCGAGCCAGGCGGAGCACCCAGACCTGGGCTGCAGCTCCCAGGACACATTTAACCGTGCTTAAACAAACAAAAGGCAAAAACATTTCACCTGTGCCCACCTTGCAGTGTGCCTTGCTTCTGGCTTGTACCTTCACTTCAAACTAGTGAGCATTTCAGCCTTGCAAAATCAATTTTACTCCATTCCATTTAAAGTTCTACTTATCATTATATGAGTGACTGCAATACACGGGTGCTTGGGTTGCTTGTTTTGTTGTTTGTTTGTTTTTAACTAAGAGACTAATATTTAACTAACAGCACAACTCCAGCCTTTTCCTTCTGAAACCCTCACTTCCCATGGGCAAAGAGCAAAGGTAAGAGAATCCACCCTCATCCTTAACCTATCCCCTGTACTCAGTTGTTGTCCATTTGCTCCTCCCTCTTCATTCCATGCAGGAATATGGTTTTATTTGCTTCTTTGGAAAGGCCATATTCCAGCTTCAGGGCCCTGAGGTTTCAATGAACATCAGGAACAAACTTCACATTTCCAAAGCTGCCTCCCCCATTTTCCTGGCTCCTCACCAACACCCCGAGCCATGGATCACATCTGGGACTTGCACATGGACACACTGCCAGGTACCCAAGGTGCTCATCCTACAGCTCACAGTCCAATCCCAGCACAAGTAAGTGCAGGTGTATAACAAAGCCCACCTTAAATGAAACCAGTCGTAGGCTTGGGGTAGAAGAATTTTGTAGTAAGATTTATGACCTTTAATAGGAACTTCATTATAAAGAAAGTGACTTTTATGTAATGAAAACCATCTCTGTCTGAAGAGGAATGATGTGTTAACATCAGCAGAGCTGGGTTTCAGTGTTTTCTGTTTGCAATCCAGCACCGTCACTGTCACTTTAAGTTCATTAATTATTCTAAAAATGCCATTACCAAAATGCAGTCGTATGCAATTTTAAAATCATTTTCTTCAGAAGGTGGCATTTCATCTGTTTTTAAAGTCTACATTTTCCAGTAGAGCTTACCCTATGTTCTTAGAATTACTCAATACATGAAAATACAAACATTACTAATGAGCCCTATTAACACAGATTTCACTTCAAGCTAACTTAGACTTACTTCACACAGTTAAGTGAGTTCATTTCACTGGAAAAACAGATTCCCTAAAGGAAAAAACAGCTGCTGTGGCTGATATTGCCCAATACATCGCTGAAAAATAAATTCTACTGATTGGATTTTTTTCATTTCCCTCACCCCCCCAGCAGCCCTTTTAAAAATACAATATTTTAATGATTGTTTAATTTTCATATAACTAGAATATAAATCCTTTACATACTGCTTTGCTGCAGCTGCAGCATAATGTCTCGTTTTTCATGGAAAAAACCTAATTACGTGGTTCACCGAATTGCCTGTGGTAACACATCAATTTTATTTACATTCAAAAGTTGGACTTGAGTTTGTTCTCAGCACTCCAGTTAATTCCAAGCCCATTTTATACAATAGTTCTCCTGGATTCATTAGTAACACCTCACTCTGCTGTTATTAGGAGGGATTCCCAGGTACTGGAACATTCCTTCGGATTTCAGCGCTTTCTGGGCAGTTCCACAGTTCTATCCCACTTGAAATATCCTGGATTTGCTCTAAGTCTGTCCTTGCTGAAACACTTCTGCCAAAGGACCATCAAATGTTCCTCCAGAAGCAGCTGTTAATGTTGCCTCTGGAATACCAACTCCTTTTCCCACAAAAACACCAGAGAAAAACAACAGCTATTGTGTGGCAAATAAAACCTGAAGATTAATACTCAAAATTTCAACTATTTCAGTTGAACTGAGCCTATATTTGGAAAGCAGGAAGATTGGGAGGAAGCACATGGATGCAGTGGAGAATTTCTTGGCTTTACCTTCCATCCGTGTCTTTCCTCTACACTGTTTTCAGAAGGTAATTTCAATTCAACAGGAAAACCTCCAAATTCCCATCCATGAACAAAATTAAGATGTTAATTCTTGAGTGATATAAATAAAATAAAACAATTTAAAAAATTAGGCTTTTTTATATATGGCCCTTTGGTAGATTTCAGACTTTTTAGCCTTAGATATTGCCAGCTGTAAGAAGAGAGAAAATGCACTATGTGAGAATGATCCACGGAATATCCTGAGCTGGAAGGGACCCACAAGGATCAGTAAAGTCCATTTCTTGACTAGAATTGGTAATGAATTCACAAATGCCACATGTGCTCATTGGATCCTGTTCTGAACACTGAGATTCTCTGTTCATGTGGAGACAAAACCACTGAAGGAAAGAGGAATTAAGGCAAAGGTAAGTGCAATCAGAATTCCAAACAAGACACTCAGTTTTAATTTTTTTAATGACTCTCATAAACCAACTTTCAAGTAAAAGAAGTAGTGGGAAGAATATTTATTTTTGAAAGAAAACAAAACAAAATGAAGACATCTCGCCCAGACACAATAAGGCTCTTGTCAACCTCATGTGTATAAAAGGAGTTGGCATTTTCCCATGAAGCAATTCCTTAATCCCAAATGATGGCATAATAACCTCATTTAATATGCCTCCTTAAAAGAAAAAGTTTATTTTGTCTAAGCTGAACTTCAACTGGCAATCACTGGACACCAATTACCAGTGTCAGATATAAGGGTCACAGAACAATTCTGCGAGCTGAGAAAGTAGGAATTCACTTTTCAATCCCATCTTCTTGCCAAAAGAATGGAAAAGTTGAACTTTGTTTTCGTGTCTTTGGGAATAATCTACGCTAGGCAATTAAGAAAATGCAAATGACTTATCTTATTGAAAATAATCAAGCCAGAAACAGACTTTTCAGTAACTTAATATTCCAATAAAGTCTTCTGTCATAGGAACCTACTTGTTAATTCCACTCTGTGCTCAAGAACCGGCAATTAACCATTTTCAGATTTCACTTCAAATTATTAATAAGTGGTACTCAGCTGCTTGATATTCATTGCTGCTTTTTAAATGGAAAGCCTTCCAAAAGCCTTGCATCTCAGATCCTTTATTCCGTGTTCATGAGCTGCTTTTCCATGCCCTGGCTGCTCCTGTTCCTGGTACCACTGGGCACGACAGGAGTTCTGGGGTTTATGGAGTTACTCAGAGAGCATAAAATTGTTGTAATACACATCCTGTGCTTTCCCCAAAGCCCAGGGATCCCAGGAACAACCTTTGGGCAAATCCAAGGAAGTCTCCAAGTCAGCTGTAAAGCAATCCCAGCAGCAACTCCCTCCCTTTGTGCCCACTGCTATAACCTCATGGTAAAATGAAAATACTGAGGAGCACTCTCATTTAAACACCCAATTCATGGCAAGGGGGCTCAGTCTTCATTTCATGCATTGCTTCACACATTTCAAATATGTTTGAATAGACAGGAACATCTTCTCATTCAATAATTAACGTATCTCACTGCACAGAGCTTAGAACATACTCTGTAATTCCCGACAGAGCTCCCAATTCCTCACAATTGCAGAAATAAGACAGTACCCTGAGAGAACCTTAAATAGGCTCAAATTGAAATGGAAAGTAGATTTTTCACTACTTTATTCTCTTTTACATTAGTGGAACCAAGAAATTTAATTTTTTCCAAGTTTTCCGTTATTTTTCTTTTAATCCCTAATAAATGCTGACAAGCATCAACTACTAAACAGTTACAGATTAAACATTGACTTAATTTACAAGACTTGACTGATAAATGAAACTTTGAAATCTGGCAGTTCATAAGGGAGCATCAAGAACCTTTCCTGGCAGGAATAAAAACAACCACATTCAGTTCTGGGGCAAGTAGTTCTCCTCAGGAAAGATCCTTAAAAACAGAGCTGACATTCTGCTTTCCTGTAGGCGAAAATCAGCAAATCTCAGGTAGAGAAACAATAGCAGAAATTAATTTTGGGCCACAACCACATGGGTGAGTGTGGGTGCCCTGCACACAGCTCTTTCTACAGGCAGCATTTTTCCTTCCTCACTTTTATCAGCACCAGGGGATTACGGCTGGGCCAGCCTGATATGCCAAGAATTCATAAACAGGAACGAGCTGAAGCTCCAGGTTTTTCCTGTCACAGCTCAAATTTCAGCTATGTTTTTAAACTTACCAAGCTCCAAAGATCATGTACAATAATCTTTCAGGAATGACTTGCCCAATTTATTCAAGGTAATCTATTCTTCATAAGCATTTCCATCCAAATTCTTATATTCTACATAGCAGAAAGTGAAACAGTATCATTTTTTCTGGGGAAGCAGCTCCAGAAATTAATGGATCAAGTGCAATTTATCAGATGGAAATCCCAAATACCTACCAGAACCAGTGAGTTCAGGCACACAAGCTACTAAGCTGATAGAAGGATGTGGTTTTAACTAAAACTATCAGACATCCAGAATTTATTCAAGCTCCTGTCCCACATTCTGCCAGCTTTCCAGAGCCCACCTCCAATGCTGTGCTTGCAGACACCAGCCTGTATTCTCAGGAGTGGTACACATCATAATCCCTGCATTATCCCTGAGAATTCCAATATTCTGTACCACGATGCAGCAGACAAAGTGGAATATATCCATCAATCCAGTACAGAGATTAAAAATTGACAGACAAAATTGTGAGAAATACAGAATATTCTGAGTTGAAAGGGACCCGCAAGATCAAGTCCAGCTCCTGGAGTGGTGTAAAATATCAGAGCAAAGTGTTCTTTGCAAAAGCAAGGAGGGAACTGAGGAACAGATCTCCCTTCCCTATAATCTGTGTGGAACCCACAGGGTCCGGGGCAGGGGTGGGAGAAGAGAGAAAACCCAAGGGTTGAGTCTAAATTCTCTTTGATGCTCCAGATGGTATTTGGTCACCAAATGCAAATGAGAACTCTGCAACTTGCAAATCCACAACGTTCCTGTCAAAAACGCTGCCAACAGTCACACACTCCCTCCTCTCCTTCCACTTCTTCTGTCGGATGTACAAAAAAATGGATTTATGGCAAAAGGTACTGTGGCTGGAACAGTTGCCAAACCTCTCCAGGCAATATCATTAAACAGCACTTATCCTTCAGAAAAATCAAACTTCAACAAACTAAAGCATGCCCAACTTTTTCAGACTTACAGAATCTCCAGTTTTTCCTCATTCACTGACCCCACCCCATTAGTTTTTTTCCAACCCGGACTGAATAAAGATCTTCAACCTCTCTCCAGTTTTAAAAGCCACCACAATAAAAACCAGAACACCACAGAGAAGATTGGCAGGAAGAAGAAATGTAGGAGAATGTGCAAGAGACACCTCTGAAGTTCCCAGCTGCCTGGGTAATCCAACCACTCCACTGATCTATAACTGCTCTGCAAATAATTGTTTTTACTTAATCTCCCGTGACAGCATTTAATTATCCACAGTTTTGGAAAGCTACTACACAAACAACGCTCCTCATTCCTCCTGTTTACAATCACTAAGTTGTTTTCCCTATGACTACTTGAAATTCTTTTATTAATGGCAGATTTGTTGTTTACCAAATCTTCAGTGTTATAAAGATAAAGGAACCCTTGGAGTTCATGAGCAAAACTTTCTGAAGTGCTTCTGAAAGTAAAGCCTCAGTTTGGACTTTTCCTCTGTTTACTGAAAGCTGTAAATATCATACAGCACTACTGGAGTGACTCTCTTATGCAGAAAAACAAAAAATTATAATTTAGACCTGAATTAATAAAACATAATATTAAAAAATTAAATTCTTTAAAATTTAGTTATCACTAAATTATTTCACTTTTAAAGCACAAGTCCTAGGCAGGAAAACAGAAATCCAAAACTTTTTTCTTGATAAGCATTCACAATCTTACTTCAGATACTACTCCTCAAAGTTCCCATATCTCAGATGTCAATGTTTTGGATAGACTCCAGTCTTCCTCTTGGATTTGCCATGTCAGATTTCTGGGACTTGTGCTCCTGAACATGTGAATACAGCACAACAACAAAGGTCTGGCCATGGAACTCTAAGTCACAGCGAGAATCCAACCTGTAGGAACAGCATTTTAAGCCAAAGCAGCTCATTTCCTGAGCAGGTTATCCCAAAAAAAGCATCATGTTACCCTGGCCCAGCTGACAGGCAAGGAAACCCCTGCTTCAGTAACTTGCCTATTTTCTGTTTGTACACCTACGTGGAAAAGCCCTTTATATTTTCAGGAAGCTAATTTCAACTATCAAACAGTTCCATATTGTGGCCTGTTTACACAATAAAAAGCAGAATAAACTTGTTCCTTTTGCCTTCTGGCTGCATGGAGCAGTGAACACAAACTGTGTCCTTTGTCCTATCTCAAGGAATCAATGGACATAAATGCCTTGTTCTGGCAGAATTTGAGGCTCAATATTTTGTCAATACTGATGTTTGAACTTTAAAATGTACTGAACAGAGCCCGACAGCCCTATCAGCAGGAAAATGTACAACACTTACACAATTTACATCACTTTGAACTATATCTGATAAGTCACTACAAGTGTTTCAATGTGCTTTTAATATAGAACAAGGAAATCTATCCTTGTAGGATTTACACACGTGACAACAGACGAGTTTCAGATTGAATTCCACTTAAAAGTTACTGCTCTGACTGCCCCAGCCTGGATGCTGGAACACCTCAGGGGCTGTGTCCAGTTCTGAGCCCCTCAGCTCAGGAAGGACATCGAGGGGCTGGGGCATGTCCAGGGCAGGGAATGGAGCTGGGGAAAGGTCTGGAGCCCCAGGAGAGGCTGAGGGAGCTGGAAAGGGGCTCAGCCTGGAGAAAAGGAGGCTCAGGGGGGATCCTGTGGCTCTGCACAATCCCTGACAGGAGGGGACAGCAGGGGGGGTCAGGCTCTGCTCCCAGGGACAGGAGAGGGAATGGCCTCAGGCCAGCCCAAGGAAGGCTCAGGGTGGAACCAGGAGGAATTTCTGCATGGAAAGGGTTGTTAAACATTGCCTGGGGCTGCACAGGGAGGTGGAGTCCCCATCCCTGGAGGTGTCCAAGGAACACCTGGACACGGCACTCAGTGCTCTGGCAGGGGGATCAGGCACAGGTTGGACTCAATGACCTTGGAAGTCTTTTCCAAACAAAATAATTCTGTGATTCCATAAAATTTTGAACAAGGCAAACAATGTATGACAGCGACGTTTTGCTATACTCTGCCCATCCTGCACCCAAAGGAAGCAGGGTCTGTCCAGACATTAAGTGGATTTCCATACCACCACCACTGGAAGCAGCTTCACATTGTTGTAACCAAGATGTCAGATATAAACAAGCTCCATCAATTTACAACAGAAACAGAAGCATCACCTGCAACTCCCCTCAAATAAAAAGACACTTAAGTCGCATCTACTACATTTGAAATATTAAATAAATTATATTTCACTAAGAGAAAAGCATATATTATTAAAGCTTTGCTGGGTAAGTAGAAATATTACCCATTCCCTCATTCAAAACAGGTGCCTCATAAAAAATGAATGTCAGTGGAATGGCTCAGTGCAGCACTTGTGAGCCATCTCTTTAATTATACATGATCACAGGGCTACCTGTGTGGAACACACCTCAAGGTACTCAGGCCTGCATATCTGTGATTTCACAGGCTCTGGTGCCAGATAAACAATCTGGCAGCCATCAAAGCAGAAGTTTGGAACAGTGCTTAGAACAGAATGAAAAGAAATGAATATACCATAACCCAGGACTAAACAGTGCAGGGTACAGGTAGGAGGTAAGGGACAGCTCAAGCACACTTGATAAACAAAATATTCTGTGTACTTGAAACAAATTTTATCACCAAGTCACTAGAAGGTCTAAAGGCCACAATGATAAAAAATTATTGCAAGAAACCAGAAACTGATCTTATGATTGTCTTGTGGTTTTTTAACTACTGTTGTTATTCCAGAACTGGTGAACTTCAGTTGTTTTCTTGCAAGACACAAGGTGAAAATGGAGTTAAAATTCATACTGCCTAATAAAACACCTTTTAGTTCAGGCAAACTAAGACTTGTCATAGCAACACTACACCACTGAAAAGAAAATAATTTATACTGGATATAGTCAAACCCAAACAGAATCACAACAGACACAGGAGAAGTAACTTTGTCATGTTAAGGCTGCACATTCTGGAGACTCTGAGGACAATCCCAGTAGCATAAAGCCTATAATCATCAGCTTATCACTGTCACCTCTGACCTACCTGCCCCTTCCTGCCTCCTATTCCTCCAACTCACTTGTTGCAACTCGCCTTGGATCATGCTCAAATCCTGCAGCACGAACAAGGAGCAAGTCCTGACCTCACAGATTTACCTGGGGTGCCATGGAGTTCACCTGACTCTACAGGAGAGGTGATTTATTCCATCAGCTACAACCTTATGCCAGAGCTGGGGTATTATTATTATTATCATCATCACCCCTTGAACTGGAATTTACTCTATTTTTAGAGGTTCCACAAAAATCCAAGTCATGATGTTTACTACAGGTCTCCTGAGTTCAAGTTTCGCTTTGCATTTTATCACACGGCAAAAAAAAAGAGAAAACAAATTTACAGGGTGTTTTTTTGTTTTTTGTTTTCCTGTAGGTCTTAAAACACAAACCATGACAAAACCACATAAGGCAGCAAGTTAAAGCATTAAAACAAAATTCCTTTTTCAGTGGAAAAAACAAGAGCAGCTTACTGTGCAGCTCGCGGTGGATGACGTCCACCAGGTTGGGCTCGTCCCCCCACCAGAATATCCAGAGCTCCTTGCAGTCGGGTTTGACGTCGCGGCGCCACACGCACAGCAGGTTGGCCTGCAGGCAGCGGATGAAGCTGAGCAGGATGGGATCATCCTGGGCTGGCGCTGAAATGATGGGCCCGCAGTCCCCATGGCCTTCAAAGTTGTACCTACGCCATTTGATGCCCGTGAGTTCAGCCTACGGGAACAAAAAAAGAGGAAAAGTCATTGGATCACTTCATAATTCAGTTATATTCATAGTTCATTTCATTTTCATTGATTGATTCCTCAATTCAAGTTCAAAAATCTTCCTATTCAGATATTTTCCTTTATTCCTCCTCAAGGAAAAAAAATTTAGAAACAGCACTGAATAAAACTGGCTTACACCCCCTGGTATTTAGGTTTTTACCACAACCTGACTCACTTCTATTCATTTCTATTCTATTCTATTCATTTCCAACAGCTTCATTCAATTTCTAACCTTATTGTTATCTTATTGTCATCTTACAAGTTAGAAAGGAAAAAAAACAAACAGGGAGGGAGAATAAGGCTCACTCCCTACAGGCTGCTTGATGGCCACGTGAGCTCAGTGTCAGCCCAAAAGTTGGCCACTTGAAAGTCACAAAATACCACAGTGCTTAAGAAAACCAGTGACTTACTGGAAAAGCTGAAACAGTTGCACATTGTGATGTTACAGGTTCACCAAATGGGCTTTTTATTTTCATTTTGCCCAAATGAACAAAAGCAGAATATGGAAAGTTGCCATTTACTGCCTCTCAACCAGACAGAAGTCTCTTATTAATCATCAAGGAAGAATAAAAGGAACAGATTTGCTACCCAGACGTTTGGGGCAGGTTTTCTTTGGGCACTGAACAGGGTCCCCAGAGAATGGGCACGGCCCCAAGGCTGCCAGAGCTCCAGGAGTGTTGGACAGTGCTGTCAAGGATGCACAGGGTGGGGTTGTTGGGGTGTCCTGGGCAGGGCCAGGAGCTGGATTCAATGATCCTGGTGGGTCACTTCCAGCACAGGGTGTTCTGTGATTGTGAGATTTTCCTCCACTCCCAGTTTGCCCCATCCCTGTTGCAGCCTCCTCCCTTCTCTCCACTCTCCAGCACAGGACAGGGAATATCCCCAGGACAGTCTGGCTGCTATCAAACACAACTGGTGTGTGTATACCCAGCTCACAGTGGGCTTGTACTCTACTCTCCAACCTGTTCCCACATTCCTGCTGCTGCTATTCCCTCACTGCCTCCTTTCCAGTGTTCACACCTTCCCTTGGCTGCCCAGAGGCAGCCAGTGCTCAGCTCCAAAGCGCTCCTGCAGGAGCAGCCAGCTGCTCTGCTGCAAGGAGTGCAAACACTCCAGGGCAGCAGCTACACCTCTGACAAGAGAGGGCACGGCCAGGGACAAGGGAAAGACCCAGCACTGGAAACACTGGAGGAATGAATTTCCACTCCTAAAGAAAACTAAAGACTTGTGGATCACTTATTCCTCCCACTCTTATCACCTGCATAAGGACATTTAACTTTTCCTCCAAAACCCAAATTCCCCATCACACACAGAAGGATTTTCTTTTTCAAGTCCACAAACTTAGTCCATTTACAAGTTTAAACTCTAAAATTTGCTTGTGTCCACCACAGCAGCTGGAAGGAGCCTGCCTGGTTCAAGAGCTGGCTGGTAAACTGCTGAGGAGCTCATCATACCAACAACAGAAACAAAAAACAAGTACTTCTTGGATTTTGTAAGTATATTCTCTGAAACAGTTTCACCTCATTCCTGTATACTGCTGGGCACAGCAGGGCTCTGGCCCGTGGCTGCAGTTCCTGGGACTCTGACTCAAGGACTATTTCCCCAAACACTGATTATCCAGATTGCCCATTTAATTGTCCTCTGAAGAGGCCTCACCAGGCACTGGCCACACAGTACTGCACCGGGAAGGGGAAAAACCTACAAAACAGCAGGGAAATTTGGTTTATTGGTTGCAGGCCCCTGAACCACCAGGCACCTTTAGGTCCACAGGGCAGCACGGACACTGCCATCCTCCATCCTGCCAGCAGGACACCAGTCCAGGATTGTCCCAGCTGGAGGCTCCCTGCAGCCAGCATCGAGCTCTTACACTCAGTCAGAAATGATGATCAGCCATCCAAAGGAACCATGGAAAAGGAAAAGGGAAAAGATAATCCAGACTGGCTGAGATACACAGCCATGTGCCACCTTCCTGGCACAACAAGGGCTGGGGAATGCAGGGGGAAGAGGCAAAATGGAAGAAGTTATTTTTTCCATAGTAAGGTGCTGGAGCACCTCTTACACTAAATAACAGTCTAAGAGAAAGTGCTCCTTCAAAACATCTACATCTGTTCTACGTGCATCCCCAGATATAGCTTTGAAAAGGAACAGGCAGAGTTTCTGAAATAGGATAATGAATGTAACTATGAACCACAAAACACCAAGAATTAGTGGCAGCATAGGCAACCTGTGAAAAAATGATGTTAAATGTTTGTGCCATAACCAGCTAAGAACCTACACTAAGTCACAAAGAGCACGGAACAGGAAGATGACGAAAACCAAAACCAAAAACCCCAACTGAACAAAGGACATTACCCAACAGAGCACTCGCTTGATCCATGCAGCAAAAGCCAAAGCTCAGCTGTTTCAAAGAGCAGAGAGGCTCTTGTGGCTTCCTGCCAGCTCAGAGGTATCACCCCAACATCCCCCCCAGAGGAGGAATGAAACAGTCAAGGAAAGCACAGTGAAATCAGCAGAGCTGCACCTAATTTAATTCTGCACCAGCAAACTCCTGGAGTCTGTAATTGTGCGGACTGTGAGGAATGATAAACTACTAACCTGGATCACACCAGTGCCCACCCACACAGAGAGAGACTCTCAGAAAAAGGGAGAGACAAGTCCTGGGGCTTTGGACTCAGCAGCAGCATTAAATGAGCTCTCACACATCGTTTCCCAGTCCAAGTTGTAGAGATGTGGTTCAGCACATGTATTGGGATATGTCTGTTTCTGTTTAAATTTTTAATAGGTAAGCATCAGTACTAATCCCTCAGAACTTCTGGATTGTGTCCTCATGTTAATTAAAACTGAATTCAAGTAGAGATTTGAATCCAGAAGGGATACATGAGAGCAGACTACACCCAAAACACTTACACACATTCTACGCCTCTACTGATGTTCTGTGTAAAGTATTTAACACACTATTGGGAGAAGATCTGCATCCACAAGGGGATTTATTTACATTAATTTCTTTAAACAAACCAACAGCCCTGGTTTGAAGAGGCTTCCATCTGTAGCAGGGTTTGCACAGACAAGACAAGCAGTGGGCTGTGGTTCTGGGAACTGTTCTGAAGAGCCAAATGTGGTTTTGTTTGCACTTCAGTGGCAGTGAGCACAGGCTGACCCAACACAGCCTTCTCCTCAGCCCCAGCCACACATTTCCATTCCCAGGCGCACACTGGGTCTACTGGTCATGGAATCACTCAGGGAACGGGATCACTGCACCAGCTTAAACAAGAGAAAGACAAACATTTCCAGGCTCAGCACCCTGACAGCTCATCCTGCAGCCAGGGAATCACGGAGCAGCCACAGGAGACGGGGGAGAGTGGAGTGGGATCTCCCCTGTCAGGGACAGCTCCAATCAGATAAAACACAGCTTTCAGTGCACCCAGGCTGCTGTTCTGTACACCTCAACCAACACAAGCAAGCACTGGTGCCAGAGCAGCCTGGCCTGGGTGCCTTCCCTGCAGCACTCAGCTGCTGCTCAGACATTCACACCGAGCTGGGCTGACTCAAACCCAGAAGGGTTGGATTAAACGACTTTTTCCTCTACTCAGATCAGTCCCCACACCTGATTCATTAAACAGCCACAGAGATGCTTGTACCGGGAAGTCTGAGGACAGCAAAGCAGGTCAGGGAGGGCAGAGCTGCTCTGATTAGTAAAACTGCTGGTTTGAAAGCAGCCTGAAACACTGAGACAGAAACCAAAATTGCCAACCTGAGGACAAAACTGTGAACATGCTGTTTAACTCACAACTGGCTAGAGATGAATGCAGAACAAAGCAGAACTCTTGCCAGGTGATGTAATCTACTCTGTTTCTTGCATCTCTTCCCATATGCACAGTTTTGGCTTATAGCAGTTGTTACAATGTTTTCAAAACTAAAAAGCCTGACAAAAAAAAAGGAACTTACAAATACTTATTATTATCCAACACTGTTAGCAAATCATGCATTAAATGAGATTTTTGCTTTGGTTTATAAAGGAACATGTGTTATGGAGGACTGTGCTGTGAAGGGTTCAAGTGCTCAGATAAGTGGGGCTGGTTTGAAATGGAGTTTTTTTCTAAGTTCAGCTAACTGCAGTTGGACACAGAATATTTGTGAGACGCCAGCTCTAAATGCACTGGGCCAAGCGTGTAAGGAAAGAGAGAAATTGGATCTCTAACAGTAATACCCAAACCCTTCACTAACATCCAACTTCTTACAAAGTAATTCCCAAGACACAAAAAGATCTGTTTCTGATGTTTTCAAAAGCAGCTGTCAGGGTAGAAGAGAGTGTTCAAATTTCACACAGGCATCCAAAACCACCCAAAACATCCCCAAAAAATAGGCATTAATGAAAACAGTGCATTGCCAATGTCTTTATTGAGATGCATGGACTTGGGGTGATCACACAGAGTCCCTTGGAAAGCGACACAAACTCAGGTTTCGGTGACCATCATCACACCCTGCAGAGTGAAACAACCTCAAAAGAGCTGAGCTGAGAGTGTTTAAACCTCTGATCCCTCCTGCACACACACAGACAAGCAGAGAGACACAGAAAGTAAATTAGCACTTCCTTTCACACCCTGCTGCTCTAAATACAGACACCTCCACATGTACCTGCCACAGCTCAGAGCTCCAGGACACCATCCACGACTGCGAATTCCTAGGAGAGAGAAAACCTAAGCTCTCATTTCTTCCCCCTTCAGGCTTAAATCACAATAATAGGCAGGCTGGGAGGGTCTTCTGCTGATCTCATTGTGCTCCACTCAGATTGGCAGAGTTTAGGCTGCTAAAAATCACAATTCCCCAGTAACATTTCACAGTGCACAACTTGGTGCTGGCATGCTCCCAGCAACCCTGAAGATATAATTAGTGCTGGGTAGCCACTGTGACTGTTTTCCTCTTCTGAGCCCCTGCAGATGGAACACAAACAAAACCATCTTCCACCTCCCTCTTTTATTTCCCATCTCCACCAAATGCTTTTTGGCCTCTGTTTTATGGGAAATGGACAGGCCAACTCCAAATTAACTTCTCCAGATCACTTGAGTAATTCCACCCATTTTAATACACAAAGCTCCCTTGGAGAGATTATACAATAATATAGACACAGCAGAAGGAGAAAGAGGGAGAGCATCAAAAGTTTGAGAAATTCTTGTATTTGGCCACACCAAGTGTAAAGCTGAGCTATTTTTGAACTGCTTTGTGCTTCTCTACATTAAAAACAATGACTGAAATTATATAAATGTGTTAATCTTCCTGCTTCATATAGTACAGAAAAGTAAGAAAAGCTAAGACAGAGTCAGGCTGCAGAGTGTAGAAAATCATTGCTCTGGTACTTTCAAAATAAGGACACATTGGAAAGGAGGTAAGATCATATAATGAATAAAAGAACCAGATATCCATCACACAGGCCCTCAGCTCCAACCCTTTCTCAAAGACTTTTGATATGGCAATGTTCAGGTCATTTTATTTTTCACACTTCTCCAATCTGAAACAAAACAAAAACCAGATATAAAAATACTTCCCAGCTGCCTGCCTAAAAGGTGCCACTCAGACAAATTCAGGTCTGCCCAGTGCTTCAAAATCAACTTCCTTTAATGGTCTTAAAAAAACAATGCAAGCAATGTAAAAACCAAACCACACCTCATCACTTCTACAAACATTTCAGTTAAACAAAGGGAATATAAAAGCTTTCATCAAATGTCCTTCCAACCAAGAGGAAGATGTTAGGCTGCCCAGGGTACCTTAAAACATTGTATTTACCAGCCTCTGAAGTGAGGCTCAGTCTAAACAATTCCTCTAATCTAGAATTTTGTTTGCTTTGACGTAGGAGAGTAGTTGCTAAGTATCTTTAGTCTACAATTTATGCTTCAAATTGGAACATAAAACATGTAAATGCCATATATATGTTTGCCAGTTTTATTAGTGTCTCATCTTGAGAGCTTCATTCAAGTAAGTAGCTATTCTGAAGCCACCAGAGACTCATACTAAGGACTACTCACATGAGTGAAAATCTGCATAAGAAAGCCCTTAGTTCATAGTCCAAGAATTTAAACTGTAGTTAAAGGTGTCATGGGAATTACACCACCATTTTAATTAAATGCTGTAAGATCTTGCAGACAGACTCAAGATTAGCACCATCTGTTTTGGTTACAGTGCCTTATTTCACTACATCATCTTCACACAGCAACGAAATATCATTGCACACTCCAGCCATTTAAATACCAGATAAAAGTTATGTCATGCTGATACACTTCACCAGGAAGGAAGGACAGAAGGATGAGGACCGGGGGACTGAAAACTACTCTGCGACAATGTGTTGTTTATGGGGGAGGCAAACATCATTCCCTCCCAGTGAAATCAGGTATTTAGTAACATCTGCCTGAGTCCCTGTCAAGTGAATTGAAATAATAGAGGAGATTGTTTAAATAAAAAATTTGTTTTCTTCACAGCTTTACAGACTGTACACCCTGAGAGAGATTCCTATTCAGCATAACTGAGCAGTGCCAGCACCTGTCCCCAGGTTCCCCATCTTTTCTGCTGGGTCTGGAGATCTCTGGGGTTTGAAAACCAACAGCAGACTGACCAACTCAGTCCTGCAAAGTCTCCTGAAATCAGAGCATTCCCTGAACTACATATTAACATTCTCCTCTTTATGCTTTCCGTTTTAAAAAAGCAAGGAATGGTTTGTGTTCCCTTCCCTCAGGGCTTATCCCTTCTGCCCCCGTAAGAGGGAGGGATCACATGGCAGTGCAGAGGCCTTGCATGCACTGAATGAGCTTCAAAAGGACATTTCTGTGAGGCCAAGCATTGCCATAACTGCACAAAGTCCCCCCAACTTGCTCTGAAATCAAGATCAGTCAAAAAACAGAGCATTAAAAATTAGCTAATTCTGAAATGGGAGTCCCATGGCCAAAAACCCCACCATGCCATGGTTTGTTTTTCAGAGCTCAGCTCTCAGCCTCAGCCCTCTTAGTATGCAACTGAGCAGCAGCAGAATGACATGTTTGACTTTAATCCTCTCCCTGCATAAGCACACAGTCAAGTGGCTGGGAAAAAAGGGATAAAGGGCAGCCACTAACAAGCTTTTAAAAATGAAGGATGAAAAAATTACCTTTTTTTGGGTTGTTATTCCTTTGCTCTTAAAACCAACGTGAAAGTGAGCATGCCAGTGCATGCAGCACATGAGCCTGAACAGCTTTCTGCTGGATAAATCCCTGAACTCCATGCTGCCTCCTTCCCTCATGCCCCCTGGAACAGATTATCTAAATGCTCCTACTCCAGAGCTGTTTGTGACAAGCAACAGTGTCAGGGCATTTGTGTGTCATCTTTTACCTTTGCCAATCTCAGAGAAGGATTTAGCTGTAACCAAAATCCTATTTTCAGATATCTCCCTGATGGGCTTCTGTACCTGGGGACATCTGAGATCCCACAGTATCGATGACCAGAAAACCAAGGCATTTCCAAAATAATAGATATCACATTATAAAAGCCACAAACTAACAGCATTAGCTCTTATGCCTAAAATGTAAATAGCACTGACAGAAATAAGGTATTTTTTCCTCTTTCTCCCCAGCATGAGGGTGACTTTGCCCATGTAGGAGAGGAGGCAGCCAGGAAGATTAATTGCTTCTTTCAAAGAAACAAAAGAATTTGAGGTGGCAACCAAGTACCATCTTTCCCAGTGGAAAATATAAAAGGACTCCAACACTAATGCTCAAATTTCAGCAGCTCTGGCAGATGCAGGAGTTACCAACAAAGGCTTTTTGAGTGGCAAGCATAAAAGAAAGAGCAATCTGGTAAAAGCACCCAAATTACTGATATGGATCCAAACCCTCACAGAATTTCAAGGTTAAATGCAAAAGTAGATGACTACAATCAAACACAGCAGAAGGAAAATGAGCACACACTGACACACTGAAAAAGTATCTTCTTCCAGTCCACCATAAAAACAGGTTGGCAAAACAAAACCAAACGTGAGAAATTCCTATGAAAGAAACAGAAGGTGACACAGAAATTGAGGCCATTACAACTCATCTGTAGCTCTGCATGTTCATCACAAACTGCAGCTCTTGTTTCACAACATCAAAACCAGAAGAATTACAGGAATGGTCAAAAAAGAAATATTCCATACAGTTGGAAAATCATCCAAGGATTAAGTCTGGTTGGTTTACAAGAGGGAAACTGAGGTTCTTTAGAGAACAGCAGCTGGTTTTCTTCCAGATATCAAATTAAATTAGCAGAACGCAAATTCAAATGAGGTGCCTGAAATTTTTGTATCAGGATAGAAACTTATGTATTCGTTATGAATTTCTCTGCAAAACATCTATCTGGTTCAAGAAACCTCTCAACCAAATACACAGAGAGTCTGGGAGATTATTCAAGTGAAGTGCAACTACATCCACTTCAGCAAATCTGCCAGGCCAAACAAACATTGGTCACCACTGAGACAGGACACTTTGGTGCAATTATGATTCCACAACACTGTCCCATTTAGCCAGGTACCAAGAGCTACCTTGGGAATCTCATCAGCACACAGAGAGCACTCAATGGTCACCCTCAGAGCTGCCATCCTCTGCCAGAACCAAATATCCACCTATAAAGCAGCTGTAGACATTCAGTACTAAGCACAAAAACTCTCAAAAATCATTTTAAAACAATAAAGAATTAAAGAGGAAATTTTTAATAAAAGACCTTTGAGTTAAATCAACATCTTTCACCTTCAGTGAAGGCTTTGGTTAGCAAATCTGCAGCCCTTAAGCAATGCAGCAAATTCAGAACACGGTTCCACGCTGGTGCCGGGCTCGGCAGCTCCCCTCCGCTGTCAAGGCTGTAACCCAGTTCATCACATTTAAAGGATAATGTGATAGGCATGGCTGGAAGCCAAAGGGCTGAGACTCAGCCATCACTTGAAAAGATACTTTCAGGCTCAAAATATTCAAGACACAAACATAAGGAAACAAAGATGGCAGCAGCACTGTCCCAGGTCAGCGTGGGAGTGAGACACAGGCACTTCCACACGTGTCCTGCTGGCTCTTGCACCAGCACAGCGACACGAAATGGGAAGCTGCTGTGCCACAATCCCATCACCAGGAGCGAGAAAGGGAAATGGGAGAGCCAATCTGCACCACAAAACTGAACAGGCAGGAGTCTGGGGTTCAGAGGATGCACAAAACCCACCCACGTCCAAACATCCAAGTCATGGCAGCCAAAAGTAACAAGGCATGACTGAGTTTGCTTGGTTTTGGGTGTTACTACTGGAAAAGGGAAAGAAGTTTCTTGATCTTGGAGCTCTTTTCCCACCTTACTAATTCTACATGGAATGAAGTTTACCCATGGCAGAGCTGAACATTTATCCCTGTAGGTTCTAGGGAAGCACACAATGCCTGGAAGCAAAATGCCATCTCCAAGACAAAAGACAGAAGGAATTGAAGAAATTCTTCTTGTATTACCAGACCCTGGGTTTAGGTAGTGACCCAGCCCACAGCTCAAGTCACAGACACTATTTTACAGAAAGGCATCTCTGAATTCTCCATCATTTCAGCCAGTTTCTTCACAAAATGGAATCAATTATATTTTAAGTTCTGAGTAGATGACTGAGAACAGATAATGAAATGGAAACCACACAAAAAAAGCAAATAAAGATGCAACTTGCCAGCAGCCAGAGTATCCCTCCCTTGTTTTCAGACAGGGTGAATGATGAGGTTTGCAAGTCCCCTTCAGAAAGAATCAGAACTGACTGCCCATTTTCCAAATTTCAAAGTCCCCTCTTGGAGAAAGCTGGACTACAGAAAAGCAGTTCAAACACAAGAAAAAAAAAATACAAAAGCAAATCTGCAAGAAAACAAAGGAGTTTTCTCTAGTATTCCCAAATTTAACTTTCTTTTCTAGATTTTTTTTAACTGAAAGAGGAAGGAAGTGTCAAACATCAGAGTCATACAATGGACTATCAGCTGTTTCCCAAACCAAGTAATCTGACATATGGGCAGAAAAAGATGGGGGAGGGTGGGCTGGAGGAAGCAGCAACCCAAGCACAGTAAACTTTGGCACAGTGAGTTAAAGAACACAGTTCCCTTTCTTCCATTGCACAAAAAGCTGCACCGAGGACTCAGAACATTCCAGTGCCCCACATCTGAGCAGCACAGCAGCTCCCGTGGGTTTACAGCTGAGTCCATCCCTGCCCTGCCCAGCAAAGCTCAGTTTTAGCCCACGTCCATCCCCGTCCTGCCCAGCAAAGCTCAGTTTTAGCCCATGTCCATCCCTGCCCTGCCCAGCAAAGCTCAGTTTTAGCCCATGTCCATCCCTGCCCTGCCCAGCAAAGCTCAGTTTTAGCCCACGTCCATCCCTGCCCTGCCCAGCAAAGCTCAGTTTTAGCCCATGTCCATCCCTGCCCTGCCCAGCAAAGCTCAGTTTTAGCCCATGTCCATCCCTGCCCTGCCCAGCAAAGCTCAGTTTTAGCCCACGTCCATCCCTGCCCTGCCCAGCAAAGCTCAGTTTTAGCCCACGTCCATCCCTGCCCAGCAAAGCTCGGTTTTAACCCGTGTCCATCCCTGTCCTGCCCAGCAAAGCTCGGTTTTATCCCGTGTCCATCCCTGCCCAGCAAAGCTCGGTTTTAGCCCGTGTCCATCCCTGCCCAGCAAAGCTCGGTTTTAGCCCGTGTCCATCCCTGCCCAGCAAAGCTCGGTTTTAGCCCGTGTCCATCCCTGCCCAGCAAAGCTCGGTTTTAGCCCGTGTCCATCCCTGCCCAGCAAAGCTCGGTTTTAGCCCGTGTCCATCCCTGCCCAGCAAAGCTCGGTTTTAGCCCGTGTCCATCCCTGCCCAGCAAAGCTCGGTTTTAGCCCGTGTCCATCCCTGCCCAGCAAAGCTCGGTTTTAGCCCGTGTCCATCCCTGCCCAGCAAAGCTCGGTTTTAGCCCGTGTCCATCCCTGCCCAGCAAAGCTCGGTTTTAGCCCGTGTCCATCCCTGCCCAGCAAAGCTCGGTTTTAATCCATCTCCATCCCTGCCCAGCAAAGCTCAGTTTTAGCCCATGTCCATCCCTGCCCTGCCCAGCAAAGCTCAGTTTTAACCCGTGTCCATCCCTGCCCAGCAAAGCTCAGTTTTAACCCGTGTCCATCCCTGCCCTGCCCAACAAAGCTCAGTTTTAATCCATCTCCATCCCTGCCCAGCAAAGCTCAGTTTTAGCCCATGTCCATCCCTGCCCTGCCCAGCAAAGCTCAGTTTTAACCCGTGTCCATCCCTGCCCTGCCCAACAAAGCTCAGTTTTAATCCATCTCCATCCCTGCCCAGCAAAGCTCAGTTTTAGCCCACGTCCATCCCCGCCCTGCCCAGCAAAGCTCAGTTTTAGCCCATGTCCATCCCTGCCCAGCAAAGCTCAGTTTTAGCCCGTGTCCATCCCTGCACACCTCTCTCCCTTCCCAAAGGGCCCATCCCAGGCTCCTGCTCTGGGACAGGGAGGCAGGAACAGCCCATGAATCCCTCCCCACGCCTGGTTCTTCATCCCTGTCCTCATCACTGACACCCAGCAATGCCCAGCTTGTCAGGAGCCGCCAGAATCCCTCAGGCCTTCAAACCCCACAGAAACCTGCAGAATCCTGGTGTATGAACCTTCTGAAATATGGAAAGTAGTAAATAAACCACTACATGACTGGTCCTGCAGATTCACTTTGCAGCTCTCTCACTGTCATTCCTGCAAAGACAAGAATCCAGCACCCCCTTCCAGAAGGGAACTATGGAAACTTGCAAAGAACTCCAGTCAAAATTTTATTAAAATACACATGGAAAATTAAATAACCAGAAACACTGGGCTAAAACTGAAAGCAGCTCTTTCAGAATGAAGTAATTTAACCAATTAAATTTTTCTCTTGCCAAAGAAATTACTTATTCATAAAAATACTTGACATGGCCACTACAAAATATTCCTGGAATGAATTTTGTGTCTCACCAGAGCCACCTACAAATCCAGTAACATTATAGACATACAATGAAGTGAGACTCATAAAAGTCCAGCACTAAGAGACTACAGACATACAAAACTAGGTTTGAAAACTTCTTAGTAAACTAGAGACTGCTATAAGTAAAAAGTCAGGAGTGTGTAATGTGAAAAAACAACACATTCTGAAAGTTACGTCTCATAGCTGTCAGCTATGAATGCATCATTATCAAAAACTGGAAGTTTGCCAATGTCTGGTCAATAGGTAAAGAAGAGTTTTCCTTTAAATTTTGCATTCAATCCTCTGTTCTCACAAAATATTGTATTTTATGGGCAAATATGGAGTCATAAGAACAGGCAACCACAAGGCCCTGACCACAGCATAGCTATTTTAAAGCTAAGAGATGAATGAAATAAAGTTTTACTGAACAAGCTTTAAATTTCCTTCTCTAAGACACGGATTGTGGTTACAAAGCCACTTTGATCTCCGTTCAATCCACACCACTGCCAAAACGCAGTGGGGAGAGAGGAATGAGGGGAACAGAGAGAAGGGGGAAGAGATTTTCACTAGGTCAGTCCCACACTCCACACTTAAATATGAATTTATGGACCCTTCTGGAGTCACCAAGGCATGGAAGAAGAGTGAACAGGGAGGGACAAAAATGAAAGAGAGGAGGAGGAACCCAATTTTTTTTTCCTCTGTAAACAGAATTTTCATAAACAAGAATACACTAAGCTGCAACATTGGCTGATTAAAGAAAGCTGAGGTAAGTGCCTCAAAAGAAGTGATACAGAAATACATGTGTCACCTCTTATTACTTTTGTAATTTTAGAAGCCTGGCCATTTTTCTCCATTTTCATAAGCTGATTAAATACATTCCTTAATATAGGGACAAGGTCATTGTGTATGTTTGAGCTCATCTGTGTTAGTCACATAAATATAAATATTGCCTCAGGGCACCTTATACAACAGCACCACACAATAAAATTCCCCATCTCAAAGAAACAAAAGCGAGGATGCCACTAAAAGCTCCAGCCACATTTCCACATTCACTACTGCAGTTCTGCATATGGATTAAGCCACATATGACTCAATGAGAAATAATGTATGTTTACAGATTAAGGTAGAAAGTGAGAGTCAGAATTCATCAAAATTAATCAAAATTCACAGCACAAGCCAAAGGAAAGACTGCTTAAATCTTTTACATTTGTAGTAAGGCAGCTCCTTACTACATGAGAAACACTGAGAACCCTCCCAATGTGAAAAGCTAAACTTTCTCCCTGGTATCAGAGCAGGCTCTGCTCAGCCCTCATTATCATTCTGCAGGGCGGGGATCACACGAATGCCCAGCTCTGTAACGAGCTGGGCCTCAGCAGGAGACAACACGAGCTGTCATTCCCGGTATCCCAGTCCCTTATCCCTGTGCTGGGCACTCACGCCACTGCTGTGTGCACAGGGAACACAACAGTAGCTTTTAGTCGTGTTTTGAGGTCTGCAGAGTAGAATATTTTTAATAGCTGGCTTCTCTTTAAAACTACCAGTTGATGTCAGGGAACTCAAGGAAAGAGGATCTATTTTTAAAGCCATACTTTGAGCTCAGAATGAAAGCGGTGGAACAGCCTGGTCTGAGGAACAAAGATGCCCCCATGTAAACACACACTCCTTATAAGCAAATCTTCTGGATTTGGGTTGGGATCTTCTGTTGGAAACACTTGTGCACTTTTAAAACTGGCAAGTTAATACTAAAACAAGCATGTTTTCAGTCAGAGCAGTATTTTTGCTTATTATTTGTGTTACTATGGCACCAACAAGATGCAAATGCCACCGTGACAGACTCTACACAATGAAGTGCACGACTCACCCACAGAACAGTAAATGAACACACACAGACTCCAAAGTTTTGTATAAACTACACTTGTCAGCATTAACAACAGTGGGAACAGCACAACCATCTATCCAATGTTACTGGGTTGTCCAGAGGATCCCACACAAGCTCAGGAAAAGGGGGTTTGTAGGTCTGTGGACATCAGCCATCACCTTCCACAGCTAGGATGGAACAACTAGAAAAAACCAAAGAACATAAATTTATAATGAGGTGATCCTGGTGTACACTGGAGCCAGCACTCAAGGAAAAATAAAAGGCAGAGAGAGAGCAGGTGTAACAGCAGGGAGACAAGGAAGAAACACAGCAAGGTGCCAACCATTCCAGCCAAGGGATGTGAAAGAAAAACTTGTAGGTGCATCCCTGCTCCGATGAGAGCAAAACCCAAACCCTGATAAAAGTGTACTGCCACCACTAAGGATGCAAAAGTGGACTGGGGCAGATGGGGAGGTGAGTGTAATTCCATAGAGAGCTCAAGGGAAGTGGAGACAACAGGTGCATTCTCACCCAGTGAGGAGGAAGCTTCAGCCCAGGTGTTCACCCCATCACAACGTGCAACAGCCCAATGTTGGGGAGGGGGGTTGGTATTTAAAAGCATCTGCATATACACATATCCTTTCATGTAATGCTTCTGAGAACTAGAGAGACGGAAAAATTAAAACAAAATCCATAAAGATTCCTTCTTCATCTAATGACCAAAGTTACTCAAGTTAACACACTCAGCAAATATATCTCATATGCACCACACTTATTTTTTTCCACCGAAGATCAAAACCTTCAGTTTCTTTAGATTTTCTTCAAAAGAACTGCATTGTCCAGAAGGAAAATAATAGAAGAAAGGATTAAAAAGTTCTATCTGTAGATCTTTCTTTATTCTTTCATATGAGGAAGCACTCTCAGAAGAAGGCGAAAAAATTCAAGATCAAATGAGTCAGGGTAGGGAGAGCGTTTCAGAACTGGGGTTATGATGTCAATTCTGTATTAAAAATGTAGAAAAAATAGAAAAATCTATTTCCAGATAGTGTTACAGTAAATTAAAATTCTTGTTCCTACGGTGTACTTATCTAGGACTCTTTTTAACACATCACCCTAATATCTGAGTATTAATTTTGTTGTGTTGATATTTCTAACAGCCGTGACACCACCGGACTCACAGTGCCACCAGGATCAGCCCCGAGTCTCTGGGGAAGGATTCCCAGCCCCAGGACATGTGGACATTCACAAGATACTCAAGATTTCAAGGAAACCTCACTCAAATATTTCTTAGTGATTAGCTTAGGCACATAGTCTGAGCTGCTAATGTCACTCCTGCACCCCCCATTTTCTCTGGGAATATTCCAAAAAGGTTAGTTATCCAACAGATCCCTCAATTCCCCTCCTGGAGCTGGGCACACTGGCTGAATGTCACTGTCCCCAGTCTCTCTGCGAATCTGGGTATGTTCTCTTCAAACCCTCTCCCTGGCACATCCCATTAAACTGTCAAATACTCTGACAGGACATAATAAAAACCTACCACTGAAGTGATTTAAAACCTGAAATAATCTTTTATTAGCAAGAAGTGAACAAGCTAATGTCATCTCTCTACTTCTGTCTTGTTACCTAATGAAACTCAGGATAAAGATAACTAGAGAATCAAATACTTTTGCACAACTTGAGAGGTTATTTCAATTTCTTAATTATTTATGCATGTAAATTCACACCTACATAAAATTCCAAACAAGCAAGATAGACACTGTGCAGTGCTGTAACATCCAGCGTGCCAAAATCCCAGCCCACTGCTCGGAGCACTGCATTTATGAAAACACAACAAGCAAGGACTACTGGTTAATTCACTACTACTGAGGCATTGAGCAATCAACATTTACTATGAAGTCCTTTACTGACTATTATGCAACACCAAGGAATAGCTCACAGCAGCCTCTGCAACCTTCACTTTCTGATGCCATGAAGAACCTTTAGGAGAATAATCCAAACGCCACCTCAGGTTGCTTTAATTCCTTTTATTTTATTCTGGAAACATCAATAAAACTCACTGATCAAAGGGGACAACTTCTGTTTCTGGATGTGAACTGCAAAAAGCAACAGTAGCAATGGTCTTCACTGTTTATAATTTTGGCTTTTAAATAAGAACAAACACAATTCCTGCTGCCAGGACCCTTCTGGCACCGGGTTTCTGTAGGAATGCATTTATACAAGAACATGGGGCATCTTTCACAGCAGCTTTTGTAATCTGGTCTCACTTCCCAAGAACACAGTCATGTCTTTTCCAGCATGAAGATTCCTACAGAACCAAATCTTTCTACCCAATGAAAGCTCCTCCAAATTTCAGGTCATTCCTGACACCCTTGGCTGTACTCCTTCCAGCTCCAGTATACCCAGTGTTATGCAACTTCACCCCGATTTCCCGAGACTGACTTGTGCCTTTGGATCCACCATGGCAGCAAAGCCAGATAGTTGAGGAAACATCTTCATGCAAGCCCTCGCTGTCATATGAGTAACCCTTACTCACAGGAAAAGTCAAATTAATTTCAGTAAGACTACTTTTATGATGAAGGATTATTCACAGGATGACTGCTTGCCAGCTGAGGCTGAAGTTTTAATACAAAGCATATTACCTCAGAACATTTTGTCTCTAAATAGTTATTAGACAGCTCTTAATTAGTATTTAAATAAACTGGCCCATACAATGGCTTATTAAATACTGTTTATCAAAACAGACATTCTTTTCAGAAGCAGCAGCAGACATTTTGACTACAGCAAAAACAGAGCGAGGATAAATATCATTTCTCCTACTGCTGTGCTAGGAACAGCAAATTCAGACAGAAAGTGTATTTTAATGAGCAAGGCTATTATTCCTAGCAGATTAAACAAGGAGAAGTACTCTGATGACAAAGACACAAATCGGCCCTTCCATCACCTCCCTGGGAAAGGCTGCACATTTGGAGCAGGGCTGGGATGTCCTTGTGCAGGCTGGCAGGGGGGTTTGCCTGCCAGAGCACACCAACATGAACCCATTTTCCAGAGCAGTGCTGCCAAGTGCTGCAAGCCAGAGGGACATCCCCTGGAACCCAGCTCTGCCCACCCAGCACCACCCCAGCACCTGCACAGGCAAAGGGAACTTTAAAACCTTCACTTCAGACCGTGTCCTCCCCTCAGGGGACACATTCTGAGCACTGAGGGCATCCACAGTTTCTGGACATCACTGATAAAAGAGAATCAGTCACTAAAAGCTTTTAGAAAACACTTGCCATCAAAAGATTCAGAAGCAGCAAAGGCTCCTAACATCTCTAGCATGTCTGCAGTTGACAGAAAAATAGAAATCATGAATTGTTAAAGCAACCCAAATCCACCACAGCAACCAGACAGAGCTGGCACAGAGCTCTGGCTTCTCCAGGGCAGGGAGACAGCATTCCTGCTTCCACAAAACAAACGTCTGTGGTAAGAAATATTATTTAACCATGAACAAACAGTATCACGACAGACTATAATTATTTCAGAACTGTAATTCTCCAGTCATGAACATTTCTTTGTGATTCACACACAAAACAAAGCCTGCAATTGAAAAACCCCCAACTTCTAAAAGCAGAATCAATTTTCAAAATATTTGTAATCTACCTCTCTCCTAAGGAACGAATGGATTCCCACCAGCTAGTGGTTTAGATTTTGTTCTGTTACACTGAAAAAGGAAATGATTAGCAAAGGTTTCTCTAACTACTAATCCAGACTACTGTAGCTTTAACACTTCATAAATTTTGAAATTAATATGACAATCTGAGGTTAAAGGGTCACTGGTGCTGGCCACGTATTTCCAGTCAGTGTTTCCATTTTCAATATCTTTCTCTGCTACCTAAATCCCCAAAAAACTAGCACAATATAAAATAAATCTTCCTACCAGTTTTCATATAGGCTGTATTTCAAAAATACTACTACTTGATTCCTTTCTTTTTTTGGCAGAGCCAGAATAGAATAAAAAAAAACAGTTTCATACACAGCACCACATTAAGGCACAGATACCTCCCACAAAATTACATGGGAGATTAAAGGGCTGCACATTAAACTCATTATTATTAAAGCACTTGCAAAAGAATTTCGTTAAACTTATTTCAGTGATATTGCACACCCATTTAAAATTGAACATTTCCCTAGCCCAGTCAGGTGGGAGAAAAAAAAAAGCAACCAAACCACAATAACTATGAAATAGCTTCACTTTATAATTTATGCTAATTGCATGCCAACAATTATTTTTACCAGTGACAGATTTGCAGATTGCAACTGCAGGAGAAGTTCCGCCTCTCCAAACACACACTCCAGTCTGCATTAATGAACGGGGACTTCACAACTCTGTGAGGAGCAAACCCTCCACTGCCTCCCTTCCACAATCAGATACGATTGTTCCCTTTATGCTTCCCGATTTATTTTCCTCCCTAGCTAAGAGCAGCGTAGTCAAAATCACCATAACAATCCCCCAAATCACCCTTCCTGCATCTCGACACACAGAGCACTGCTACATATTTATCAATATTACTCCACGCCTTCAAACAGAAGCACCGATACAAACTTACAGAACGCTACAGTTCCATGAAAAGCCAAAGCAAGAAATGTATCGTTCTCACAGAACAAGCTCTTGGGTCAGTTTTCCAGCAGTGGAAGACTACGGCTGTTGTCCCAGATTCTTAAAAGGTACGAGCAAATATACACGAAACATATGTAGATTAAAAAAAAAAAAAACCCTGAGACAAAATAACAAATACACTACAATAAAGTTAAAAAACATAAAACAAAGAGCTTGATCATTTGCATTTCTAAGTAATTTCCTTTTTTCCCCTCTCCTTATTTTCATAAGGGAGCTAAAAACATCTCTTCCGTTCTATCAGAAGAACATATGCACCCACCTCCAATGCTGGCAGAGCTCTGCAGCGGGGAGGGGGCACCCACCACAACCCTTCCACACATGCTACCCCCGAAGTTGCATCACAGGGTTTGAACTCCACCGCACCACGCACTGAGCAAGTCCCTCCTCCCCTCCGACATTATCCCCGGAGCGCTGGAAGGCTCCCGGCGATCCAGCCGCCCTCTCGCTCACTCAGCTGTTGCCCAGCCAAAAGGGATAATGTTCCTGTGCGTGCCAGGTAAAATAAAGCAAGGTATTCCCAGATGATTTAGCCATTACACAAACGAATTGTTTTCGTATTTTAAATTTAAATTGGCAATATATAGCCAGCCAAAATTGATACCATGATTTCTGCATTAACAATAAACCACGCAATCGATGTCGGAAGTTCCCAGTGAGATGGGCAGACGGCATCTATGCAAACAATTCGACACACTACTGTCAGCCGCCCTTGTTCCTCGGAGGAGAAAAAATTAGAAGGTTTGGGGTTTTCTTTGTAACCTCTTGCCCCCGAGCACGATGTGTGCAAAGAGGAGAGCAGGCTGTAACAGCAGCTGACACGCCGTCACAGGAGCCCAGAGCTAAGTCCGACAGACGATCACACTCCATGAGTGTTCGCCGCTGCTGAAATGGCGTTTGTCATTGTGAGAGGAGAGAAAACCCCCCGGTTCGGCGGCACAAAGCGCACAGGGCACGGAGTGCCAAGGGAGGCGGGGAGAGGAGCCTGTTTACCAGGGAAGATGGTCGTGCAGGGGACACGGAGCCGTCCCCTCCCCGCTCCCCAGCTGCGAGCGCGATACACGGACCCGCAGCAAACCACGCTAAGGAGCAAAATAAACACGGGGACCGGGCCGGGGGAGGGGCCAGCGCAGGAGCAGCCCCGGGCCCTGCCTATAAACCCCCGGCAGCTGCTCCCGACCGGCAAACCCGGCGCGGAGCCACCCCCGGGCACCCACCCGCCCACCGCCCGCCCGCTCACTCACCAGCGAGAAGAGGTTGGAGTGACAGTCCTCCAGGCTGGCCCCGTTCGCCACCCAGTTCGCCGCCGCAGTCATGATCCTCGGCGAGCCGGGCCGCCACGGCGGGGCATGTCTGGGGGGACGGCCGGGGGGCGAGGGGCAAGGCGGGCGACCCCCGGGGCGACCCCCGTCACTGCCCGGGGCGGCCGCCGCGCTCCGGCCCCTCGGCCCCGCGGGGCCCCGCGGCCGGGAGGGGACGCGCCGAGGCCGGGGCGGGCGCGCTGCTCCTCGCTACCCGCCCCCGCGCCGATAATCCTCGAGCCGGGAGGCCCTTCTCCGGTGCAAGCAGGGGGGACGCGTCCCCCGCTCCTCCAGGCCGGGAGAAGAAGAGGAGGAAGGGGGGGCCCGGGGCCGCCCTTCCGCGTCCAGGTGCGGCCCCCCCCGGCCGGGGGTCGCGCGGAGGGCGGCGGGTCCGTGCGGGACGCGGTGCGGGCGGGGCGAGGGGGGGTCCCGGTCCCGGCCCCGTGCGGAGGCGGCGGCGGGCGGGGGGCGCTGTGTCCCCTCCCCGCCCCGCCCGGCCGCCCCTCGCTGCTGCCGCCGCTGGCTGTGCGTGGATGGTGTTTTCTTCCTCCTCCTCCTCCTCTTCCTCCTCCCGCTGCCGCCGCCGGCGCCGCCGCCTCGTCGGCGCTGCCCGCGGGGTGACGGCGGTGCGGGCGCGGCCCGGCCCGGGCAGGGAGCGCTGTCCGCCCGCGCTGTGCCGGCCGTGCCCGCGGCGGCCGCAGCTCCGCGCCCGCTCTGCCTCCTGCGCTCTGACAGCAATGGCGCCCGGGCCCGCACCGCGCCGCGCCATTGGTCCGCGCCGCACCACGTGACGCGGGCCCGGGGGCGGGGCCCCGGCGCCGGGGCGCCTCCCGCCGCCGCTGCGCTGCGCCCGCCGCCCGCTGGGGGCGCTCGGGAGCGGCGGGGCCGCGGGGGGGTCCCGGTCCCTGTCCCGGGTCCCTGTCCCGGGTCCCCGTCCCCACCCTCGGAACGGGATCTCCGCTCCCTGCGGCCACTGACAGCGCCCCAGGGAACGGCTGGAGCTGTGCCGGGGAGGGTAGGCTGGATATCTGGACAAGGGTCTCCTCCCAGAGGGTGCTCGGGCACTGAACGGGCTCCAAGGAGAGCACTTGAAAGTCAGGAATTAGCACAGGGCATAAGAAAACCGCTGACTAACTGGAAAAGGTGAAACGGAGTTTCACATTGTGATGTTACAAGTTTACCAAAGGGGCTTTTTTTGTTTGTTTCCCAAATAAATAAAGAACCTGGTAAGGAAAGTTACCATTTACGGTCTCTGAACCATACAGAATTACCTTATTAATCATCAAGGAAAAGAAAAAGAACAGACGTGCTACCCAGACATTTGGGAAAGGTTTTCTTTTTCTTCGGGCACTGCCCAGGCTCCCCGGGCAATGGGCACGGCCCCGGGACTGCCGGAGCTCCGGGTGCACTCGGAGAGGGCTCCCAGGAGCGCACAGGGCGGGGCTGTTGGGATGGACTGGCAGGGCAGGAGCGGGACCGGGTGGCCCTGCTGGGTCCCCTGCACCTCGGGCTGTTCTCGGCCACGGGGACCGTGTCCCGCCCGTGGAAGGGAATCGCTCGGGGTGCCGCTCACCGGGCAGTCGCGGGCCCGGCCGTCCCGCGGTTCACCGGAGGGGTTCCCCAGCACCTGAGAGTGCACAAAGTGATTCTGAAAGGCCTCAAAACTCCATCACGGCCACTGCCGCACCAGGGCACGCCGAGCTCCCGTTCACAGCCCGGTTTAACCCCACGTTCTGCACAGCCCCGGAGCCGCCCCGCGCTCACGTAGAACAGCTCCGAAGACCTGGGGTGGCGTTAGCTTTTATAAAAGGAGCTCGAAAATACCTGATAACCTTAGATAAATGAAGGAAATTCGTTCCCAAAATAGTCATGGTCTGGAGAAGAACCACAGAATATTCTAAGTTGCAAGGAGCCCACAAGGATCACAGAGCCCAACTCTTAAGTCATCATCATGCAAGAAGAAGATACTCAGTTTAAAACAGATAATTAATCACAAATAACATTTTCACTGTTTGTTTTCACCCGTTGATTTGAACCAGTGGGAGCAGATTTAGGCTCACATGTCTGAGTTTCTCTCTGACTGGAGAGTTCCAGTGGTAGAAAGCAAATATTGTGCTTAACAGGTGAAGATATTGAGCATTTTAGCTTAAGCTTCAATACAGAAATGCAGCATGTTTTCAATTATTTAATTCAGTGGAAAAAGTTCTCACTCTGTGCTCAATGGCATCTTTCCTTATCATGATTTTAATCTCATTTAAGCGTCTTTTTTGCAATTTACTTTTCTTGGCAATAAATTAAGATTAGCATCTCTTGCAATGGCTGACTGGAGTTTGTTTGGATTTACCTCATGGCAACAAATCTCTCCCACAAAAAGGCATCACATTTACCTGAATTACGTACACAGAATGAGAGACAGAATTTAAACCGAAGGAAAATTTCCACCCTGCTCAGAGTTCTTACCGTGTGTGTGTGTTCCCTCTGACAAACCCATCATCCATCCAATCCCGTCCCTGCCGCACTGAGCAGGAACTCTGTCTTGCAAAGACTGGGCCTATACTGTGAGGAAAAATGTTTCCAAATACAATTTATTCCCGTTCAGTTACCACTGCAGTTTATTCAGTCCAAGTGTCACAGCCTTGAAACTGCTTGTTACATCCTGGCACCCGCAATCAGGGAAGTACTTTGGCCCATGTTACTCCCCTTCCTTTTGGCACAACTCTTATAAACAGAGAACACAATCTGACACTTGTAAATATGTCAGGCAATGTGTATTAACCAACCCCAAACCACATCCTTCCGCATTAAAATAGTACAGCTTTGTAACTCCACTGCAGCACCACGCACCCATCCTATCACTACAGGAGACCCAGGGACAACAAACCCTTTGATGAAGTATTCTTCCTATTTCTTGAATAAAAAGACATCCACTATCATTAAAAAAATATTTTCTTATTATAGAAAATATTTTGCAATTGTGAATCGTGTTATTATTTATCCAGATAAATACTGTGCAGGATTGGACACTGCAGAATTTCTGTCCTTTCCATATGCTGCTTAGCCTCCAAATGGTGTTTCCAGTCAGCACCATTCCTCTTATCTGGATCTTTCAAATAGTGATGACTTATTATGCTTTATTTTGTCAGGAAAATGTGGGGTCTAACAGATGATTCAGGTCCATTTTCATGAGCAGAAATGTTAACATACTCATACTGTGCTGCTCTGGCCACCTTCCAGTAGTCTTATGAATGTTAAATACTTTATACATTAACAATTGTGAAATCATAGAAGGGCCTGGGCTGGGAGGGGCCTTAAAGCCCATCCAGTGCCACCCCCTGCCATAGACAGGGACACCTTCCACCATCCCAGGTTGCTCCCAGCCCCATCCAACCTGGCCTTGGACACTTCCAGGCTTGGGGCAGCCACAGCTGCTATGGACAACCTGAGCCTGGGCCTCCCCACTCTCACCATAAGCAATTTCCTCCTACCATCTAATCTAAATCTCCCCTCTTTTAGTTCTACTAAAAATCATGTAATGTAATTCAATTACCTGTTTTGTGGAAATGTTCTGAAGCTGAGTAGTTGATTCTTGCCTTTTGGAAATGGTACTAGTAACGCATTTTGACATGGCCCTGTGCTGCCAAGTCCATTTTGGCTTTAAACTGAAAAAAAGGTAACATTTCTTTTCAAGTACCCTCTGCCAGATACTTGACTTTATATTGCATTCAGTTATCACAGAGAAGGGAAATCATTACATTCTGATCCTTCCCCTCCCAGTACTAAACTAGGGAAGTTCCCTTGCTGTCTCTGACAGCAGCTACTTCAAACAGAAACTGTTCCACTTGCAGATATCACACACAAGTGACACTTCCTTGTGCATAATTACCTGAGATGGTATGTGGTGGAACATGTTCCCCAATTCAGGGCATTCCAGTTTTATTCCCTGTTTTCTTTTACCTCTTTTCAAAGATCAATGAACATGAACAGTAACATTGAGCTTTCTTCTAGACAAAATAAACATTTTTCTGGAGTAGGAAGATACAGTCTTAACTAAATCTGTCAGTGGATTAATTCACAATTCCAAAGTTTAGTCACTGAAAGTTTCCGGGCTCATGGAGATCAGCTGGGTCACACTCAGCCTTCAGCACACAGAGCTGGGAATGAGCCAGTCCTCACCTTGACAAAATTACTCCAAACAGTGATAGCCCAGCTTATTTCAGTCTCGAACAACTTCCCCAGAGCTCAGAGCAATGGTGAAACCTGTTCTTCCAGGAGGATGGCTCAGCACTTCCATAGCCTTTGTTTTCACCAGCAGGTGCTGCTTAAACTTCAAACTAGACATGGGGGAAGACACAAAGGTGTCACAGGAGGCTCCAGCCAAGATGGAACGGTGAACAAGGGCTTGGCTCTGCTTTGTCCCAAAGTCTGGCCCCTTTGCTGTACATCCCATCCATGGAATGAGCGTTTTCTGGAGGAATAGGACTGGCACGAGCAGCAGGCTCAGACAGGGCTCTCCTGGCTCTGGGTGTAGAATTTGGCCCTTCTCACCAGGAGCAGAACTGGAGTTCAGCCAAGAATTGTCCGTGCCAAAACTCAGCAGCATTGGACATTCCATGACAAAGACAACTCATCTCCAGGTGAAATACATTTTTTCATGTTTTTTAGCTGGTTACTCACTAGAACAAAGTCCAGTGGCTGCAGTACCACTAAGGACTGTCTTGTGTCTTGTTTAATCAAGTGTTATTTTTACTGTTTTCTGTGTTTTCCTCCCCAGTAATGGAAAGAACAGGGAGGGAAGGATGATATGATGCCCAAATTATGAATACTACACAAGCAAGTGATCTCCAATTTTTCCATATAGCAAAAAGCTAAAAATAAAACAATTCTGTTTGCCCCCTGCTCTTGGGTTGCCTTTTAAAAAATTGTACTCAAGTGAGCAAGTTCATTGGCAAGGATTAAAACTCACAGAATTTTAGAAGATTTTGACCATGATTTATGAAGTTTCTTTTTGTATGTTCTTGTGATACAGCACAGCTGAGCAGCCTCACTCCAGGGATGCTCTCAGTGCTTTCATTGTCCACTTTTTATGAGATTACATAAATTTCCTAAGTGTTTTTTAATTCACTCAATACTTGCATATTTTCTTCAAGTGTTTATATCAACAGCTCAAAATTATTTTGTTCTTAAACCAAAAAAAGTTACTTCTACACATTGGAGACTTAAGAGGGAAAAGAAAAAACAAAACAAAACCAGGCATCCTAATTCATCAGCTTAAATAACAACATCTAATTTTAACATAAAAATAATTTTAAAGTTCACAAAACAAACCAATACCCAATAGTTCTTTTTTTTAACACTGACACAGATTGCCTGTAAACTCACATTTTCATTTTAATTTTATTAAGATACAGGAATAGCTGCATTATCAGGTTTATTTAGTCCTGGTAAAAAAAAGTTATATGAGTTTTAAAACAAGATATTGATTTTCTGAAGGGATGGCACTTCTAGAAGGAAATTGAAAACATCAGTAAAAGGTTTGTTTGTAGAGCAGTTGTCCATAGACCCAGTTTAAGTCCTGCCAGTGATCAGACTGTGGTCTTTGAATCAGCCAGCCTTGTCAAGGGTTCCAGATCCCCTGAGAGTCATATACATGAAAATTCCTGAAAATGATTTTATTTGCTTCTCTTGATCCTATACTAACAGTGCCTATTACAGAGCCATTTGAGGAAAGATTAATGACCCCAAAAGCCAATTTGGGGAAGTCTTTCCACCTCCAAGATAATGTTGAAAGAAATCTGCAAACAGTTGTAGAGAACTTCCATTAACCGAAGGTCACATTATCAGGAAAGTGAGAAAAGAAAAAGTTCAAATTAATAATCAAGTCCTAATGACAAGAATGAGACGTCTAAGCTGATGCAGGAGCAGATGTGCTCACTTATTTTTATCAAAAAACAGACAAATTATCTTAGGGGCTGCTTGTTCTCTGGGTTGTAAAAGATAGAAGAGAGGCAGGAAAGGAAGCAGTGGCAGGCAAGGGGAGATAGACAATCTCGTGCTGTCTAGAAAGAGAAAAGATCTTCTCTGACTGCTACGGATGGAGGAGCAGCAGGAGCTCAGAGCAGAGAGGAGTGGGATGGACAGAGAAGGAGCAGTGAAAGAAACGAAGGCATCAAAGGTGCCCAAGTCATTCTGAAGAGCAGTGCTTGTAGCTGGGTGCCTTTACTGGTGATGGAAGTGTGAGGCAGCCAGGAAAAAAGGATGGCTAAATTTGTCTGTGTGAAGTTTAAACTGCCAGCAACGAATCTGAGAAAATCTCTAGAAATGTGGCTCTGGATGAAAGGATAAAAACAGTTCAGGAGCAGAGTAGATTGATTCCTTCCCTACATCACAGTGATATTTAGATGACATTTCAGGTATAACTGGTAGGGATGAAGCAAGTAGTAAATGCAAACTGTTACTTTCAAGCAAGTGTAATGCTAAAAAATAGAAGTTGTTGGAAACAGAGATAAGATTTAAAAATCAAGCTCCAGGCAGTCCCATATATGCTGACCCATTTGACAGTCAAAATGTGTCAAAACCTGTGAACAGGTTTTCACTTGGATTTTTCTAAAGAAAGAAGGAGAATGGTCTGTGTTTCACAGAGGCTTTGGGAGCTTCAGGTGCAAGTGGGACAGAGAACTGGCCAGAAGACCTTGCAAGGAAGGCAGAGGAAGGTGTTTATTTTCAAGTGGAATTGAGGAACAGTTTTGTGCTCCAGCTTGTCCTTTCGGTTTCTGTGAGATACCATTGCAGCTTCACATTTAAATATTCTGCAGAACCAAAGCAAATGAGCTGCTTGGAAGAACAGAGAGAAGCAAATGACAACTGAAACTACTCAGGAATGAAAGAGGAATATGATTTAGACAGAGAAAAATGCCAAATACTTTTAAATTGTAAATTATTTTTGCACTCAAAAGAGGGAAGAATGGTGATTTGGCGAGATACCTTGCATTAGGAATAAACATACCTGAGTTTCTGAAGGATTTAATAATCTCACATGAAGCTCCCAGTAGCCCTGCAGGCAGAGGATGGGCCTGTTGGGTCATGGTTTCATACCATCAAAGAGAGAGATTTCATCTTTCAGATGTTGTTGTGCTCGCTTGGTAAGAATTCAGCTTATTAAAAGGTGTTAAATAAGATACAGGATAAAAATACTACAAGAAAAAAAAAATTTTTAAGGCTAAAAGGCAAAGTAAATATGGAAATAACATTTGGCGAACACATTCTGAGAACAAAACTCCGAGTTTATTTGTTGGAATGGGTTGGGGGGTAACTGTGGATGGGTGATGCAGCTTGGTGTGCCATGACCCTGGAATCTGCCAGGCAGACAACACCCTGTGCTGCACATGTGGAATGTGCAGCTTTTGGCATGGGAGCCAAAATGTTAAAATTGGCCCATAAATCTGAGTTCAGTTTTCAGGGTTTAAGAATCTTATTTTATCTGGATTAAAGTCCTCTTCCCCTCTGGCATTAGAAGGTGTTTATGGCTGTAAAAACAAGAATTGCAAAGTATTGCACTGAAATATCTAAGGGCTTCTCCTGCCAAACTTACAAGGTTTACTTTGCAGTTTAAAATTAAAACAAACAAAAAAAAAATCTGCCAGTAAGGCCTTTGGGGACAAAGTGCAGGAAAGGAATGGGCAAATGAAATTCATCACTCCAAATATTTTTTTGAATTCTAAAAATAATTTTCCTTTCCTGTGGTGGGAAAAGATAAGGTGAAGTTTTTCTTGTAAGTCCTAAGAAACCTTTGGGGATTTTGAAAGTCATGCTCAAGTAATGTTACAGAAAAGATGAATAAAAACTGTGGTTCCTGTCTGTGATCAGTGACCACATCAGAGCCTGGATTAATGCAGCTCTTTGCCTTCTGTTATCTTCCAGCAATTTCTCCTTCAAATATCCATAGGTAGAAACAGTTACCACAGTCTGGAAAGGTATAAAAAATACTTTCTAGGCAACAGCTCTGGAACTTCAGTCCATTATCAACCACTGTGCAGATTCTTTCTTTCAAATTCAAATCCTTACAGGCACTATTTAATAGGAATTACCAATTTCTCCTCTTTCCCCTAGATTTATTTTTCTTGTCATTAAAACATATTTTATTGTTGTGCCCTCAGATTTTGTACATCTTGATTTCTGAGGGTACAAAGTTATGTTGTAAACTGAAAAGAGAACAAACCATTCCACAGGTCTGGGATCTGAAGAGGGGAGAGCAGCTGTGCAGCCAGTGAGTGTTTTTGGGATGGAGAGCAAAGGGTTTGGAGTAGATGTCACTGCCATGGACTTCAGCATTTACAGAGAGACTGAAGTTCAGGTCATACTCCTGAAAAAACCCATCCACAGACCAAACCAGCTGCTCAGTTCAGGTGTACTGACCAAAATGCAAAGGCGATGTCCCTGCATTTCACTCAGGCACACACATTGCAACATTTGAAATCATTTCTATATTATTCACGTTTAGGTCTGTTCTTCCTTCTGGTTTTGCTTCCTCTCACCCTGTTCCAAACTGGAGCCTGAACAACCCAATGGAAGCTCATCAGTAATAATGAGATTGAATAAGAAATATTCTGTTTTACATTCTGTTACCACTCTGACCTCATTAAGGCTCTTTTGTTCTGGAACCTCGGTATCAGGACTTCCCTTCGGCCACGGAGCTGTCAAGTTCACTCAGAGCTCACTTATAAGAAATGTAAATCAAAGCAAATAGTCAGCTCTGGCTAAATTCTGCCTTCAGAACATATATGAACTGTATTTTTATGGGAAACAAAACATGCAAAAGGCAAAGCTTGCTCTGGTAAAGATCCAACCATTAAAATAATTTACTGAATATCTTTGATGTTAATTTTCTTCAGCTGTAAGCATTCAGTGATCCATCAACTGCAGACAAATGTTGTGCTGAAAGCTTTCATTGAAATTATGAGAAGGAATAAAGGAATTAGAGCTGTAAGACTTCCAGAGATGCCCTGTGTTGACATCCCTGTTTCCAAGCCCTATTAAATGAAACAATGCATTTCTCTGAGATTTTTAAGGTTTCACATGCCTTAATTTACAATGGAATTACAGAGCAAATCCTATTTTGCTACCGCTCCTACTATAAAAAATTTAAAATATTCACCTTAAGAGATAACATAATCATATGCAATAAAATATTTCATCTGCTTTTAATTTAATCAACTGCTTTCTTGATTACTCAAGAAACTATCCATGCCTTAAAATGTTTGTGTAAAGGGAACCTATGTTTCAGCTCAGAGATATCTGTTCAGCCTTCTGTTTTCCTGCAGCCCAGTGAATATTGCTTTTTTTTTATTTTTCTGACACTCATTTCAGGAAGAAACTGAAATGTTTGTCTTTCCTTGACATACAAAGAAAGGAATTACACAGGGATATTTATTATTTTGGAGCCTGCAGCCTCTTAGCCTCGTTTAAGTCACACAACAGAACTAATATCCAAATTCCCTCTCAACCATTTTGGCTGAAAATCCTGTGACTGAAATTTTATGGAGAAGAAAAATTAAAAATTTGAATGGGTTTGCAAAGGAGGTGGAAAGGGTAACACTGACCCAGTCCTGGCAGGAAAGTGTTCCCTGGAGCAAACCCAGGAGCTGTCCCTGCCTCCCCAAGGTTCACCTCCTGATCCAAGAGGGAGCAGTTCACATGAGCCCCTGTATTTTCTGAAATCACAGAGGATCCTGGTCCAGTCTAATCAGGGGTGACCTTCAGTTCTCTGGCACAAGGACCTGAAATGAACAAAGACCAGCTCTGCTGATTTAAACCAACCTTCCTCCTCAAATTCAGAAACAAGTGCTGTTTGCACTTGCTGATTTGGGGCTTGATGGATACAAACTTATTCTGAAATCTGCTTGGTTTTGCTAACAGAGTTTTTTTTAAATGATTGACAAAGCTACAAGTCACAGCGCTCTGCAGAGCCTAAATTCTATTCTACACCTTCAAGCTAATACAGTATTTTGACAAAACACAGTTGGTGTTCCAAATCTGTATTTGGAAGAAAAGTGTTTGTGTAAAATCTAAACTCACATCAGAGCTGTAGAATTTGAGTAAAAGGAGAAACTTAGGAGTAGCAATTCTACTGAATCTCAGGGTCTCAGTATTAAGCCACTAAGGACTGGATGAAGGCTCACAAATCATTGTTTTGTTGTTGTTTACGTTGTAAATACACAAATTCTTTGCTAAGATTTAACTGGGTGCAGACCCCTGGGTTGCAGGAGGAGCACAGTCCCAGTCCACAGCTGGGCATTGGAATTATTTGCAGCTGAAGGTCAGACACACCCTCGTGTCCCTGTGGTACCTGCAAGGGAGGAGTTCCTCATCCTATCCCTCAGAGTGAACAATTCCAATCACTTATCAAAATACTGAAAACCTGGAAGATGTCAAAATGGAAGCAAGGGTTTGGTAGTGTGAGAGCTGGGTAATGATTCAAGCACAACCCTCAGCTCACTTTGTGGTTTCAGGCAAGACTCCTGGCTGCCTGTCTGTGATACAGGTTAAATATTTTAGTTGCTACTCACAAATGTTAAATGAAGGATTACATTATTACTGTAACAAGTTACTCTAGAATACTGTTTTTGAGGTAATGACACCATTTATGAGCCAAAATCCAATTTGTACCCTTGGAGCCAATTTGTACCTTTGGAGCCAGCTGCCATCAGTTTTCAGCCCCTGTGTCACAGTGCCATGCTTCTGTCCCAGGTTGCTTCTTGAGGTCAGAGTCTCTCCTCGCAGATGCTGCCAGCTCACGGTGTGTGCTCTGGCCCCAGCCTGGATTAACCAGCTATCCATCCCTCCAGGACAGTCTGGGAATCACTGCTCCAGTCCTGCCTCTCAGACACAAGAGAGTAAAATCCAGGGGAGTTTCTGGCCTGTGCACCCTCAGTGTCCTTTCAGGAGGTACCACATTCAGTGGTGCCCCTTTAAATCCACTTTTCGAATATAATGTGAGCTGTGGTGCTTTGACCTGCAGACAAAATTTACATCGTAGCAGCTGGAAAATCCCTTCGGTTCGTGTGCCCCTTATAATGGATCCCCCGAAAATGGAGACACATTCCATAGGCTGGAATAAGTGAGCTGATGTTCCACCTGACCTAAAGAGAACCCACTTTGAATGACGCAAAGTTTTCACGTTTGATTTAAACAAAGCAGCACAGCCCAAGTCAAAAGTGTGTCTGTGTATCACACCCAGTGCTTGGTGAGCTGCCCTCCCTCTCTGGGAGCAGTGGGCAGGGAGTTGGGCAGTGCAGAAATAACTCCCAAACTCTGCTCTCTGGACTGCTCCTGTCTCTTGTAATTACTTCTACTTGGAGATGTCTGCCAAATTCTTCCCAGTGGACATATGGCCTCAGCAGGTAGGAACAGGCCGAAAGTGCTTTTCTTGCACTGACGTCAGTGGGGGAAGCGTGACTGAATGCAGCTCCCATGAAAATTAAATATTACCTGACTCCTGCCCTTTTATCGAGAGAACAGCAGCATGGCCTAGTTATTCCTACAGCTTCTTGAGAAATCTTCAGGCTTTTGCTTTCATATAGAAAGTGTCTTTATGCTTAATTAGACGATAATGCCAGTCAGCTTCTGCTAATTATTTGTATTTTTGCTTAACGCTTATAAATCTACTTGTTCAGGTATTATTACAAGCTAATATTTGTCTTGTAACACACATTAGTCACTACAATTAGCAAGTAGAAATAGATTAGTCATGCGTAAACAATCTCATAAATGAAGTATTTATGCCCCCTTTGGGGATGGAAAGGAAGGTAATTTGAGCCTTTTATGATTATCAAGGGAAACCTGACTTGTGTCTTCTATTCACATTGTTGTTTCAAGATTTCTTTTGGGGCAAACTCACTGGCTGGGGGCTTCCTTTAAAGTCCAGTAGCACCATGAGAAATGTTATGGATTTAATGAAAACCATCAGGTGTTACCTTATCCTAAACTGCTGGTGTGCATGGTTCAAAACTCATCACTTTTTACTTTCAAAAATCTGTTTTGTTAATATTTCAGCTTTTCCTGTGGCTGCAGGAAAGCTCCCTTTCCCATCTCTGAATTTAGATGTTTTGTTTGAGCAGTGAACAAGAACATTTATTCTCAGATTCAGGGCTTCTGTTCCCTCTCTCTGAGAAAGACAGACTGGAGATTACAAAACTGAGACCCTAATCTCTGTGTTACCTGTGGCATGGAGAGCTCCCTGCTCAAAGCCAGTCCAAGCTGTGATCATGAACTTCAACAGGTACTTTCCAAGAAAAAGGTTATGCAATGAGTTGATCAAAAATGTGAGTTACTAAGTTTGCTTCAAGCAACTGTAAAGGGAAAGAGTCTGCAGAATTCCATACTTTTTATTCCATTTCCCAGTGGTTTTTCACTGTCTACATAAAATTTCATCCTGTTTCTTTCCAATTTGATGATCCACTCAAAAAACTGTCACTCTTCGAGTGTGTATGTTAAATCTCCTAAAATGTCACTTTTAAAATAATTAGGCTAAGCCAATCCATAAAGCCATTTTAGAATGAAAACTCCAAGTCACTTCATGTAAGTGAATTTTACAGCTGTGGATTGTTTCCCCACCGGTTTCCCTGCACTGCCCACAGGTGAGGACACTGTCCCTGATTGTAACAAACCATCCAATTCCCACCCAGGCCTTCATTTTTCCCTTTGCTATCTTTAGTTTCATCTAATATTTCAATGCAAAATCAAGCAGCTCACAGCTCTTCCTCAAGGAAACATTTTCTCCAACTAAAGAAGTTGTCAAGCTTCCTGAAGGAAGGTGGGAAGGAGGGAATATTTGTTGCTATGTTTAGCACAATTACAGAAATAGGTCACATACTGTTTCTGAAGGAAATGGATCACAGTATAGAGGCCCCCACAACTCATCCTGGTCTCCCTCCCCACCCCCGTACACAGTGCTTGAAGCATTCCAACATCCTTGCCAAATTCCCTCACAAATACTTTAATTCTTTACGTGCATGTCTCATTCCATCTGTTCCACATGCTCTTTATGCCATTTACATTCACTGGCAGGGGCTGTGAGATGACACCACACGGTGTAAATTTGCCGGGGTTTGAAGCAGTTTTGGGATCGCATGAGCGAAAAGCGGAGCAGCTCCAGGTCTGGGGTTTGCTCCCTGAGCCCAGGGTTCATCCAGCCCAGGGCAGAGTTGTGGGAGTGTCACCAGCAGATCTCACAGCAGTGCCTCCAGGATCAGGAGGAAAAAACACTCTTCTGCAGAGAATTTGTGACGGGACTGCTGGTGTAGGACACTTTGTGCCCAAAGAAACAACAACAACAAGGCAGGTGTGATGCAAAGGAGGAATAAAGGCGTGCAGCACTCAGTGGGAAAGGTGGAATCACTCCTGAGCAAATGCTCTCTGTGTGCTCTTCCACCACAGGAGCAAACCACAGCCTGGGAGCCTTTGGGCTCTGCCTTTGGGAAATATCCATTGGCTTTGGGGTTTGGCAGTGTGATCACCCCAGCCCACAGGCAGAGGTAAAGTCTGGAATGCACAGAGAGGCCATAGCAAAGGTCCGTGAGACACAGATTTAAGGGCATTTTCCAGGATAAGAAAAGGGAAAAAAACTCACCTCTTCAGGTTTCACCACAGGGACATTCACACCACCAACCCACAGATCAGCTGTGCACGCTTGGCCACAGGCCTTCAACTCCTCAAACAAATTATATGAAAGCCTCAAGCTCTGAAATTTCAATTATGCCATGAGTGCTGGACATGAAACCTTTCCTTTCACCTCCTTAAGAGAACCTCAGAGGAAAGAGGCATGAACTTAAAGGACACATAGGAGTCCAACAGAGATTCCAGGAAAAAATGCCAAAGTTGTGAGGCTGGGGCACAGCCTGCCCTGTGGAAGGCGCCTCTGCAGCCCCCAGGACCAGTGTACCCAGTACAAGGAGTTTGGTGTCCTGGCAGTGACAGTACAGCCGGAGTGCTGGAACATGTTACAAGTATCCATTTCTCAGGCCTTTGTGAAATACAACTACTTTACTACTCTTATTAAGAGGTTGTGAAAATACATGCTAGATTTCATCAGAGGTCAGTCAACAGTTCTAACCTTCCCTTTTCCCAAAGTGAGACAGCTCAGCTTGCTCACCTGGCAAAACAGATTTCTCAATCTTTACCTCTCCATTTTCCACATTCCTTTCCTCATCTAAATTTTCCTGCTTAGCTTGTGTGCTCTACCCCATCCCGTGTTATCTTCTACCCCATCTCTCACTTTGCTCCCTGCCTGTTATTGCTACATTATCTTTAATGTTTCCCTGCTCCCCTTTTCTGCCAAGCTCCAGTTTTCAACCGCTGTGAAAACGTTTGATTCACACAGTTCATTGTTTCTTCTTCAAAGGATTCGTCGTTTAACATAACCTGCATGTGCTGGAGCAAAGGCAGGGAAGGGAAGCCTGGCATTCCCTGCTCACTCTCAGTTTGAAGCCTGGTAGGCAACTGCCCAGCAAATGAGGAATAAGGAGAATAACAGCCACTGTCCTGGAGGGGAAGGGAATTGAGTCTTTGCAGCACAGCATTGGGTTTTTGATCCAGACTGTTGCAGGCAAAGAAAAAAAAAATCAGCTAGATTCTCCATTGTCCAAACTCTGTGTCCTTTACACATGTCCCAAATTAACCTGGAATAATACACCTTGGATTCCTGATCACTTCATACCTGCCTGATAAATCATAGGAAAGGATCTGGAGTTGGAGGTGATGAACCAGACTGTTGGTTTGGTCTGAGGCTGAGAGCTCCCAGAGGTGTAAATCTGTGTGGGAAGGAGCTGAGGGAGAGCTTGCAATGGAGTCAGGCTGGTGCATCACCCTGCCCAAGGGACAGCACGGCTCTCTCAGGATGGCCTTGGCACACACCTTCCTGGGAAAAGTCTGGTTCCTCAGCAGATGGACACAAAGTGTCAGTGGAAACCCTGAGGGGAGGGGGGTGTTTGAAGCGTCTTCCTCCAGCAGGTTTAAACCTCATGGTCCTCAGGTGCAAGAAGCTGACCCCTGTGGCCACCTTTGCCTGCCTCCCACAGAACTGGAGCTCCATCCAAGATCATTCCCCTTGAGTTTGGGTACCTGCGGTGACCCTGGTAGCAAACATGCTCTGCAGACACTGGGCAATGTCCCTGTCACTCCAGTAGCAGGGAAATGGGAGATATATCCCTAAGGAGGTTCAGGCCCACATCTCCCATGGAAATGACCTCAGTACTAAATTATAGGATGTTTGTTCCAGGTGGAGCATTTCCCACCCTTGCTTTGATGATAGCCCAGTGTGCAGCACAGTGAGAGATACACTGGGCAAAAGAGAAGAATTATTGAAGCCTAATGAGTAAAGCGTGGACTTATTTTGCCTTCTTTTGCCACTGACTGCTTTAACTAATAATGAGAGGTAAGGCCTGGTGCAAACACATCTCTGAGCCCCAGAACCACTGAAACCATGGGGAATGGGCTCATCCCATGAGTTCCACTCACCTGCAAGGAAATTTTCCTTCTGAGCTTGTTATTGCACCTTTTAGATTTTTCTTCTCTTTGTAGGTGTTTATTGTCTTTGCTAATTACTACATTATCTTTACCTTTTGACATTTCATCCTTAGCATGTGCTGCTTGCAGAATTGTGGAGAGAAAGAAATCCCATTGCCAGCTCATTTAGTATCCTGCTGGGGAGAAGAAAACCAGGAGGGTGGTGCTCAATAAATGTTCAGTAAAACCATGCAGGTAAGTGTGTCCCACTGGCTCCATTTTACCAAATTTAAGTGAGTCTACATTACAAGTGATTTCCCTATTTTACCTTTTGTCTTCTTTCCAGACAGATTTGAAATTTTCTCTTCCTCTCATCATAAAGTATCACAGAACCATGTGTTATACACAGTACATATAATTTATGATTTCTTAGACTATTTTTGTGACCTTATACTTGGAAGCCAGCACCACTTGAGAATGACAACTGTAAGAAATATTTCCTATTGGGCACCTAGGTTGCCAAGAAAAAAACCAGAAAGATAGGCGAGAAAAGTTTCTAATACAAATTTATCCACAAAATCATCAGTGTCCTTAGCAAAATAATTCTCATTAAGAAATAAGTATGGAATAAAATCACCACCCAAATAATTTACAAGTGAAATATCAGGAGCAAGGACACTGGGAACAGTAAGGCCACTTATTGTTTAGGGTAGAGTTCAGTGTCTCCTGTGGTTTAGGTACAAAAAAAGGCTTGAGTGGAGGTTGGGAACTGTTCACGTGCAGAACAAGTAGAGGTGAAACAAAAGCAGCCAGTTAAGACATGAAGAGAAGCTCCAGCTTTGGAAAACACTGTGTATATTCACACCAAGCACCAGGCACAGAGTGAATTGAATAAAATAGTTCTGAGTAGTAATCCCAGTGGGACTTGGGCCAAAGGGTGAAAGGAAGGGAACACATTGGAGTTGTGATTCAAGATGTCCTGGAATCCTTCCTGACCCGCTGGGTCGGAATTTCTGACTCGACACCCTGCCTTGACTCAGAATAGGAAACTGGATCCTAACTGCAGGTTTCTTTTTATAGAGCAAACTTTATTGCCAACTTCCTTTGGAGCACAAGTTTATCCCTCCTGGTCGTTAGGCACTGCACCACTCATGAGACACAAGTGCAAGAGGACGTGAGCTCTGTTCCCTAGACATGACCCAGCCACTCTCCAGAAAGCAAACCAGAGGCCCAGGGCTTGTCTTTATTCCCTGTGCAAGGGAATACAGAATGCACTGATGGGTTTAAAACCAGCTGGCTCATCTTTGGCCTCCTCCTTCTCCCCCTCTAAACTTGGCCAACATGAAAGGACAGCGATGTGGGCCAAGAAATGCTTGCCAGGATTAGAGGCTAAATTGGAGATTTCTTGTGTAATGCAGTAACAGGCAGGGGATGGGAAATCATGCTCTGAGAAAGACCTTGATCACCAGGATTTTCACTGAATTTCTCCCACTGGACAGAGTCTGTCCTGGGGCATCAGACAAGACCCCTCCGAGCTGGTTTGGGGCACTGCAGCTGATAAGTTTACACACCACAGTCTGAGATGTGTTCTAGCTCTGGTGTCGATTACATCTTAGAAAGGGAAAGCTTTGAAATAATTGTGGTCACTTTTGTATTATTCTATAATTGAAAAGGAGAATTTTATCCCTTCATTTCCACTGAATGGCAAAAATCAAGACTGCATTTAAAATACATGAATCATGTAAGCAAGGCAAAACCTCTCAGAACCTTTTTTGATGTTGAGACAGCATCTCTTCTTTTAAAACCATCCACGTACTTAAATCAATATTCAACATTTAACCCCACTGTATCTTACATAAAATTTTTGGAGTGAATTAATCCCAGAACACTTGATATTAATTAATCTTGCAATTTTCTTCTTTCTGAGGCAACCTCTCAAGTCTGTGAAGAAGGCAGAGTTAGCAGGCAGGTTCCAGCTCTTGGCACCCAGTTTGGGTTTGAATGAAATGCAGGTATTAAGTGACTTGCCCAAGGTTATGAAAAAATTATAGAGGAGCAACCTAACACAGAAACCACAGAACCAAGTGAGGCACTTAAACTGAAAGGCCTCTTGTCTCATCCAAGAAATTTAAAAATAACATCTCTATAAAGAACAAAATTCCAGACAAAGGTGTATGTGATACCACATTTAATATTTGCTGTCCTATAAAGAAAATTAATTTTAAGTAGTTAGACAGAAATTTAAGTAGTAGGCCAGTAATAAGATGCAAAGAAAATCTTCCTATTCTTCCCATAGAACTGAAACTCTATGGATTTATGCTATAATATGTTTTCCAGAGCTAAGATCTTGGTTTTGGAAAAGTGGAAGGAATTGCACCAGAACCATTTTCAGCAGTTCCCTCCATGGCTTTAGCCCCTTCTTATGTTCACAGCACAGGAAGAGTTTGAGTGTCAGGGATCTGTTTCATGAGCTCACCTGGATCAACTGCAGTCCTTGCACCAAGAGAAATAACATTTCAAAACTACTAAAACAATGTTTTCTAAAATGACTAATGTGTCCAGGCCCTACTCATGTTTAGCCGGATGGCTCAGGTCTCATTTTAACAAAAACAATTTTTCAAAATTTCCCCCTATACCTTCAATTATTTGCCAAATCTGGCACAGAGACCTGGACTAGGTCACTTTCTTCTCCCCCTGTTTCACAAATACAGTGATTTAGGGAGAAGAGGGAAATTGATTCCAACATGTCTGAACAAATATTTCTGCTGGAAATTTCTACCAAAATAAATTTCTGTGATTTTTTTAGTTTTTCACACTTTCCCAGACATAGATGTTCATATATCAATTTATTTGTATGACTCTATAGCAAAAAAAAAAAATTCCCTGAAAAATTCAAACTACATCTAGGGGAGATTTGGGGGGTTATTTCAATTAATATTCACTGTTGCTATTTCATTAGATTTATTCATTCTAATTAGCAGTGATTTAAAGAGAAAATCCTGCTTTCATTGCCTCGAGGCACACAGAACCAGCAACTGGGGCTGGTTTTAACACATTCCCCCTCCACAGGGGAAGGGACCTTCCCCAGTACAAATACCAAAAGGATTCAGATCCACTTCATCCCGAGGGTCTGCTCCCTGCAGGATTTTTCCATGTTTTCTTAGGCATGTGACAGATGGGATGGGCTGGGGGGACAGTGGTAGGATGGAAGGAATGGAAGGACACAAGGAACTTTAGGGCAGCACCATGGGGAAATTAAGTCATCCTGCACACAACACAGACTGCCAGGATTTGGGTTTCATGGCAAATTTTTACTCGTAGGTTTGCAGAGCTGTCACCTCCATTCAGGGAAGGGAAACCGTTCATAGAGTTGGGCAAAACCTGCCCAAAATCCCAGCTTCTCCACCAGGCCGGGCTCAGTTATTCCAGGAAAATCATCTAATTGCAGAAGAACTAAAAAGGAGGAGCTTAAAATGGCTCCTCCCAGCATGAATTCAGCGTTAGTCCTGATTTGGTTCTGGACACGGAAGGTGCATCAGGGGAATTTTCTCCCTGTGGCCCATTCCATGGAGCTTCTGTGGAGGTCAGGGAAGTTTTCTGCGTGAGTTGAATGCGGGGAGGCACTGGGAATCTGCTCTGCGGCGACGGCATCTGCATTGCAGATTGGAGAGGGGAATTTTGCCCTAAGTGCCAAATCTCATCTTCTAGAGCAAAACTATTTTTGTTTTATACAAGTGCAGAAAATTATCATCTGGGTAATACAGAACTGAGGAGCTTAAAAGTGAAAAAACCCAGTAACTGCCCTGCCATCTTGCAAAGTAATTAAAAAATACTTTTCTTTAAGTTATTTTTTAAAGTATTTTTGTTCCCACACATGTTTCTAAGACTAGCAGAGGTGACACAGGGCATGTATGTTTATTTTGTTGCTGATTTTCAAAACGAGTTGGGAAGCTTGACCCAATGTGCAGAGATAACTCTTCACTACTTATGTGGTAAAAGCCAGCACCATTCAGGAACAAACTATAATCAACAAAGTTAGCAGAGATTTTATTCTGATTGGAACAGTGTGCAGTCATATCAGTACAACATTTCCTGTCAGCTTAGAACAAGAAGAAAATGCAATGTAAAATTTAAATGCCAAAATCACAGCAAGAATTAAGATGTGGGTAAAGACATCTCCCTCACTCAAATTTTGGGGTAAATTTCAGATTTAACACATTTGGTCAAGACTAGCATAAGGGCCATGGAACATTTCATTACAGCATTTACAGCAACAACCAGTGCTTGAAAATAAAACCCTTCCTTTTTCTTTATGCCTACTCCAGACAGTGCTTTGTCCTTCTCTCCCCCAATGATAAACCAAACATGTAATTTTGTGCCATTTCAAAGCCCAGTTTAAGTATAGGTTTAACAAACACTGACAAGGAGTAGGTACATTTACTGATACACCTGATGATCTGAAAAATAGCTACTTCTGCTTCCCCAGTAAGTGTGGTGGAAGCTTTGTGCTGTGTTTCAGCTAACAATGGGTTTCTTCAGTACAAATGTATTTTGTAGCAGTGGCTTGGAGTGTGGAGTGTGGTGGTGGAGCAGTAAAAGGGGCAACTTTGGCAGTGTCAATGACCACAGAACTCAGAAAGAATTTACTTTGGCATATAAATTGCCTTTGAAAATTGAGTACAGTGAGTCCATGAGGTTTCATCCTCAATTGCACTATCAAACAATCTATAAGGAGAGTGGCAAAGGACAGCCTGGAAAATACTTGAAGCAGACCTACTCCCCCTTTTCCATTGGTTTGAAGATTTAACCTGCACCAGTGATAAATGATATTGTTCATATATTTGTAAAACCCTGTGTGTGAGCAGCCAGCTCTGAACACCTCCCCGCTGCCCAACCTCAAGAAATCTCAACAGATTTTTTTTGTGTGCACTTGAGTCTGAGAATTGCAGCTTATCCTGGCATCCATTGAGCAAACTAGTGTACCCAGCAAAGAGGTGAACAAGACCACAGACCCAGATAATTTTGTTCCATATCAGTGCTCAAAGGTGTTGTGTTTCACCCTGGGTTTTTCTTTCTCTGTGGGTTTATATGCCCTTTAGGCCGACATTCCTCCCAACAACCCCTGTATTAATCCAGACTCTCTGTGGCTTGGATGAAGTCAATAATGACTCAATCTGAGATTCTGTGTAACAGCAAATGAAATTTGGCCCTGACACCAATAGTACTTGAAGGAAGGGACATAGTCTTAATGACTGCCTGTAAACAATACATCAGTTCCCCTGAAAAAAGGCTTTTACGACGTGTTCAGTAATTTCACAAGAAGGCATTCTGTGATGTTTTCTGTATGAGATGGCTCTTCCTCATCCCTGTTATACAGACCCTGAACTGTCAGTTAATGAGCAAAGGAGTAAACCCCACCTATCCACCAGGCAGTGCCTGCACTTTTCCATCAGAGAAACAATTACCTCTCTCTGCCTCAGAAAATGAAAACAAGGGAAGAAGGAACTCTTCCTGACATACTTGTTTTGAACACGGTGTGCATTTCTCCCCTCCTGTATCAATACAGTTAGATCATGTTCTGTTTTCATCAGGTTACAGAACATTTCACTCTGTCAGCATGAGATAATTTGCAAGCGAGGTGATAGATCTCCCTCGCTGAAATAAAGGATCTTCTCATGCTACTTAACAAAGCTCTGATTCTAATCACGTCCATCACTATTTGGTTCTGAAATTTGCTGGAGTATTTACATTAAGTAAAACAAAGTGATCTGCACAGACAATCTGAAAGGGAAAAAGAAGCTTTCAAGATTAAAAAAATGAGCTACAGACAAACCCTTCAGAAGAGAACCCAGTAGAACTTGAAAGTTGCCATTTAAACTCTTGTAGTAATCTCTCTTTCTAAGATTTAGTGAGGAAAAAAGGGTTTTGAAAGAGACAAATCAAAATTTAATTATGCTAAAATGACTTAAGAAATACTACACACTTCCCCTTTCATTTGGTCCAGGAATGATGGATGCCTTGCAAGAGCAGTGAGTCACAAGGCAGGTGATGAATAAGATGTGGGAGACTCTTCTTTCAGTTAATACTGATTAGTTCTGAATGGGCTCACTCTACACCTTTCTTACATGCAAATATTCATATTTCAGAGCCAAGAGAATTTTGGGTGTGCATCCTGGGAATGATGCGCATGACTAATTTTAAAAAGGTGATGCCTCTAATTGATATCTGTATTTTGTAAGAAAATCCATTTGTGAATGAGAAAGACCAAAATATGCTCAAGTCATCAGTATCCGTCCCTGTGAATTTATTTATAAGCAGCCTTTGGAATGCTACAATAACACCTCTTCTGTGTAATAATCCTTAAATTCTTTACAAACACCAATTATGGTGTGGGGAGTGTTGTCCTCATTTCACATGCACACAAATGGAAGAGCAAAGCCAGGCAAGGACTCTGTATCAGTGACAGAATCTGGACTAACTCATTATCTTCAGCTCAGAGAAGAGAAAATGAAGACAGAGATGTAAATCCCAAGTGCCATGGATAAAATGGATGAAATATTATTATTTGCTGTTTCTCACATTACAATGATTAAGGAGCCATGGGGAAGAAATCTGATAAATTAGTTTTAAACCAGACAAAACAAGGGGTTTTCTTCATAATTGAAACTGTGGGATTCACTGATGCAGGATGTTGTGGAGGCACTAGGATCTGAAAGGACTTAAGTTATTTCATGGAGGAGTGATCCACTGACAGTTATTAACCGTGATGGTTTATGTGCATCCCTCCTGTAGGGACACACACAAACCACCACCTGTCAGGAGCCAGGGGGATTCAGCAGTAGGATCTCATCCTATGCAGAGCTTTCCACAGCTCGAGTTTTCCCAGTTACTGGGTTTGTGTCATTTGTGTGCCACAGATATCGAGGTCAGAGGGGAGTCCTGGTGTTCCCATGGAGTCTTCAAAGAGTTTCTCCTTTGACCAGGAGTAGAGAAGACATGGAGCTGTTGGAGTGAGTCCAGATGGAGCATCTCTCCTACAAGGAAAGGCTGAGATAATTGGAATTGTTCTGCCTGGGAAAGAGAAGCTTTGGGGTGGCTTGATTGTGGCCTTTTAGTGCCTGAAGGAGAAAACAAGAAACATGGACAGACACCACTTGCAAGGTCTTGGAGGGGCAGGACACAAGGAATGGCTTCCCTCTGCCAGAAGGCAGGGTTAGATGGGATATTGGGAAGAAATTCTCCCATGTGAGGGTGGGGAGGCCCTGGCACAGGTTGCTCAGAGAAGCTGTGGCTGTTCCTGGATCCCTGGAATTGTCCAAGGACAGATTGGACAGGGCTTGGAGCAGGCTGAGATAGTGGGAAGTGTCCCTGCCCATGGCAGGGCGTTTGGAAATGGATGATCTTTAAAGGTCTTTCCAACCCAACCACTCCATGATGATTCTGTGATTCTATAATCATGGATACAAAAGCCTGTGTCAAAATATCAGAAAGACATCTGGATTCTGAATCAAGTCCACAGCATGGATTTGGGTTCGGTGTCCCAGCCCTGGGGAAAGAGCAGCCAAAATTTCACAGGAATGTCCCACTTGAAATTCTAAGACAATTAACCAGTAAGTTAAAAAAAAAAAGATATAAAAACATTTACACACATAGCTTCTAACCCAAAATTCATCTTAGACTTGACCCTCATCCAATTCTCTCCTTTTCTCCCTCATCCTGTGTATAAATTCTCTAACTGGGAATGAGCAAACCATCACAGAGCTGTCCAGAAACCTGGATATATTTCCAGTATGTAGGACTCGCACAGCTGAATATAGAGACCTTACAAGTTTTTTCTGCCCACTCTGCTCCCGAGAACTTCAGAGAAGAAGGAAGACACCAAGTTCCAGGGAAAAAATGGTTGTGTAAATTTTGAATTTTTATCAAACCTAGCTGATGGCTACATCCCACGTAGGAGAAATCCTCCTTCCACAGCCCCTCAGAGAGAACACCTCCTGTCCAGCACTCAGGCAGAAGAAACTCTTTATTCCCCAGCTCCCTCTGAACTTTCGACCCCATTGTATACTGGAACCAGCAGGATTATTTCCATGACCTACTTTTCTGCAGAGTGACATGGCCCAAGTGCTGCTCAATGCTGGGGTTTTAACATGGCAGGAGCTGCTCAAGTGCCACTGCCCAGGCTCCCCAGGGAATGGGCACAGTCCCAGGGCTACCAGAGCATTTGGACAATGCTCCCAGGCACAGGATGGGGTGTCTGTGCAGGGCCAGGGGTTGGACTCAATGATCCTTTTGGTCCCTTCAAGCTCAGCATATTCTGTGATTATTTTAAACCTGTATGGAATGGCACGGTGGTGGTGAACTCTGTACAGATGCACAACTATTGTTTCCTACAAAAGAGCCATTAAAAAGCATGTTCTCTGCTGCTGGAAGGTCCCAAGACATTGCAGCAAACAATTTCTGTGTAGTCGTCTGTTCCTCAGCCTCATCCACCCTGAAGTCAGAAAATCAAGAAAAAAGCCAGACAGAATTTTCCTCATGGCTTTATTAATTAAGCAGTGTTCCTGTGGGATTAGCATGTGCATGTCCTCCTCCAGAGGCAAATGTGTGCTGTGCCCTTGAAGCACAGCAAGGTGTAGGCTGTACCACATGCAGCTGCCAGAAGAATGACTGTGGTAAAGTATCTTCTGTCCTACCTGGTCAGGGATGAACTCTGACCCTTCCCATTGTGTATGGATGCACTTTTTCAATGTAGGCTGTCTTGAAATCGCCCCTGGCTCTGAAGTTCATCCTTCTAGACACCCCAAACACTCCAAGGAGTGGTGCCATTCCCTGTGGCCCTTGCAGAGGAATGGGACAGGGGCATTGGCTCCTTGGAAGGCTGAACTTTTTTAGGAATATACACAATAGAAAAGGTGGTTGTTTCACCCCTCTGCAGCGCTTTATTTCTGCCAGCCTTGCTCTAGCATCCCTTTCACACACCAGGCTGTAGGTAATAGATTGTATCAAAATTCCCAGGGAGAGATTAGAGAAGCCTCCTGTGATTCAGACAAGGTCTAGAGACACCTCACAGCAGATCCCGTTGCCACACACAATGCAGGCAGAGAACAGAGGACCTGTGCTCCTGTACACGTGTGGAGCTCAAGCCAAGAGCATTCCTGCTGAAATCAGTGAATTAACAGTGGTGGAATGGAAAGCTCAGCCACACACTGTTTTATCTAAGAGCTGGCTTTGGTTACCTGATGCAATGAGTGGATTCTCCTGGTCACAGCCATGTCTTTATTGCACATTTTCATAGGTCTGTAAGTCAGGCAGGAGCTGACCCAGCATTGCTGTTCGACTGACACATTTGAACTGACATCTCTTGTATTTTAAGTTCCTTTCTGAGATCAGAATAGCTGAGTTTTTCCTTGTAATTGTCAGCACAGCTTTAATTACTGTCTGAACAGCTCCCACCCAGCAGCTTCTCTACATTACTGCTGCTTGACAGGACTGTAAAAGCAGAGATATACCCAAGAGCAGGAGGTCCCTGCCTTCGTGGCTGTTGGCCTCAACATTTAACAGGAGGGAAAAGAGAAGCAAATCCCAAGCACCTGGCCAAGCTGCAGCTTCTCTTGTGCAGTCACACAATTTTCATCTTGTTTCATGTGATGCCTCTTTGTTCCCCAGGAGTTTCTGCAGTCTCTAAAACTACACAGTCCCTGTATTTCCTGATGGAGTCCTGAATCCTTCTGGAGTCCCCCAATCCCAGCCTGAATCCAGCCACTGTCCTTTAGCCCATCTCTTCCCCTGTGCTTTCTTCTGCCACAGTTCCCACAGGTAACACCACTGACATTCAGCACCTGCAACTCCCATCCCTCAGTGCCACCACTGCTCTCTATATCTCTGTCCCCTCAGCAGCAAAAAAGAAAAAGGCTACACTGCTCTTCATGTGAGGAAAAAGTCATCCTAGCATCTGTAAAAATGTCAAATGTCATGTAGGGAATAATCAGATGTACATTTTTTAAAAATTATAAATTATTAAAATACTTGGTTTGTCCACAGGCAGTAACTTTTTTTGTCCCTTTGTGGTTTATGTTGAATAAATGTTCAAGAAACTCAGAGTTATGTGAACCTTAAGGAATAATCTACACAACTTCTTTCAAGAGAAGCCAAAAAGTAAGGACAAGAAATTCCTGCATAAGGCAAAAGTCTTGGGGTTATAATAAAATCAAGAACTGCCATCAAGTGAAATTCATCCCCAAGTTTACACTGAGTTTTATGTATCATTTAAGCACAAGAACGGGAGATTCACTCCATCTCTGGAATGTACAACACAACCCAAACACTCCTACTCGAAAGAACAGGTAGGGAAGTTGTCAGGATCAGAGAATTGTTAAGGTTGGAAAACACCTCCAATGCCATCAAATCCAACCTTTGACCCCCGTGCTCACTAAAACACATCATGAAGTGCCCACAAGTCTCCTTTGACTTTTTGAACACTTCCAGGGATGGAGACTCCACCTCTGCCATGGAGTGTCTGCTCCAATGTTCAACCACTCTTCCAGTGAAGAAATTTTTCCTGATATGCAGCCTGAAAAACTCCTGGTACAACTTGAGGCTGTTTCCCAACGATGGGGATTTGAGGGTGGTTGTGTCCTGAAGAAATTTTTCCCACACTTTGACTGAACCAGAGAATGAAATCGTTGGAATAACTCTGAAGCTTAATACTGGTTTATATTCAAAGGCCTGTGTGTTTGCAGAGGCTAAAGCACTTCCAAGCCTGCCTCATCTCCACAGTCAGACCTTTTTGGAGCGAGTTAGGAGCCTTCTGTGCACCCCTGCTGGACCTCCTGGCTGAGGGTGAGGAAGAACCCCCCTTGGAAAACAGTGGGGAACAGGAGAGTTGTGTCAGCTACTTCACATCCCCACAAATCGAGCAGGGTAAAACAACACCCAGAAAGTGAAATTACTCTGAAAAATTTGAGGCAACACTGTAAACTGTTCCGAGCACTTCTCTAGAGCACAGGGAAACCTGGTAGCAGGATCTGTTTGTTCTTCCCTGGTAAATGTCTCTCCTGTGGAAATCCATAACAAACACTCTTTGCAGAGTTATAGCCCTGAGTAATCTCGATGGCACCCAGCCAGTATCACTGAGTCTGTAGGAGGCCTCGCTGGAGACATATTTGGAACTAGTCTTGACTGACACTTATCCTTCTCCCTCCTGCTATAAAAAGAGTGCATTTGCCTGGGTTGTTTTTAAATGAACTATTCTTGTTCGCGTTATGGAGGAAAACCCAACATACACATCATTAATGAGCCACTGAAAATAAGACAGTGGGACTGGAGTATCTACAGTTCAAGTTTTTCATAATCCAAAGGAAAACACTAAAATGGTTGGTTTATTGACAAGCAGAAAGCACCAGAATTCATCACCAGCTTTTTTGACTTGTGTTGTTCTTTGGATGAGAGAAAAGGATTCACACTGATGTTTTCTAGAGGCAGAGCACAGACTGAGCACAGACCCCACACTACAGGAGAAGTTGCCTTGGCAAGGTGAAATGTCTGGGGGCAATCTGTGCCTCAGGATCAGGCAGTGAATTTCCCTTCTTCAAAGTCTTACCTCTCTAACCTTGCTTTTCCAATTGTTCCATTACCAGATATCCACACAAGGTCGCTCCCTTATTTGTGAAGCAGAAAAATCAAAAAATTCTTGCAGTATCAGCTTTGTGATTCTTTCTGTTCTCCATAACAGGAGCATTTTCAGCACCCAGAAACCATAAAATCTGCTATGAATTAAATGTGTTTAGGCTTAAATGATTTTAAAACACTAACTATAAAACTATTGTAGTAGTTCAATTTTATGGTATATACAATTAACTTGCACTGTAAGCTCATTGAGTGATTTAATAAATATGGCATTTTGCTGGGCTTTCTCCTTCTGCTCCAGCTCCAGCCCAACTCCAAAGCAGCCCTTCCTGCACAATGGGATGTGAAATGTTCAGTCTGGGGGGTGCAGGTGCATCAGAAAACACTGTGGGAATCACAGTGCAGAGAAATTGCTGTTTTGTCCAGAAATCTGTCGTGGCTCCAAACCCAGTGCTCAGAGGAAGAATTGCCCAGCAGGAGTGGGTAGAGGAGAATGGTGAGTAGGAGCTCTGAGCTGGAGTACAAATCCCGAAGTGATAGAAGCAGGGATGTCAGTCCTGACAGTTTCAGTAGAACAGACGCAAGATTGGTCTTCTTGAAACTCCCTTTGTATTGCTAGGCTGTAAATAAATTCTTCTTTCCACAACATGATTTTGCTTACTGAATGTGAAGGGATGGGGGATTCCCTCTGCTCCCCACTACATTGGGGCTGTCTCAGCATTACCTGTTCTGGAGAGCCATTACCAGTGCTGGAGAACTCAAGAGCAGGGGATCCAAAACAAGGATGGCAGGGGATAGAGAGCCACATGCATCTCTCTTGGAGGAGAACTCACTGATAAACCAACAGTTTCAAGGGAATTTGCTTTTCCATCTATGTTGCTACTTTTAGGCCTGAAAATCATAACTTTATAAGGAGGCTGGCCTGCAAAGACTGAGAGATTTAGGAACACCTGAACCAAATTCTTACTCAGAATTCAAACAACAAAAGAAAAGTGATAAAACCCCTAAACAAACATGGTTTTACTCCACCTTCTTCCATTCCCCTGGGAATAAGAAATCTATCCCTAAGTTCCTATTTAAGCTGCTGATCCCAGATTTTTCTCCTCTTACTTGATTCTACTGGCATTTCCATCATTCAAGAGCAGTTAATTTATGGCCCTGGAGTTTCCTTTCTTTCAGAACCAATCATTTCAGCAGGGAAGGTTCAGCACCAGGTACTGCTGCCAGCACTGCCATTGGTCTGTGCTGACCTTTGGCAAGTTATTTAACCTCCCGATGTCTCCATTTGCCAGCCTGATGAATGGTGATGAAAACCACCTCACGATAATGCACTTCTTAAAAAAAGTTATTAAATACTTGGCAATTACTGGATAAAGATGATTCTTAGCCCTTCAACACAGCTCCATCTCTTAGCAGATATTCAAAGTAGCTTTTGTCCATGCTTAGTGCCCAGCCACTTTTGAAGTGACAAGTTAATTTTCGCAGGAGAACAACACCTTGTGCACATCTCAGCTGCCTGTCCTCCTTTCCCAGACACACAGACTCTGCTGCACTTATTTCTCAAACACAGTGAAATACACACAGTCCTTGTTTCTAGGTCAGCTAACCATGACAGCTTATTTGAAATGGGAATAAAACAAAAGATGGGTGGATTTAACTTTTTAATGTATTTGTGTTCCATTCATTCCTCTTTTTACTCATCATTCACCTCGAAGAATCATCTTTGACTTCACTTGCTCTTGTGTAATGCTCAAATTACCAACAGCTGGTCAAATAGCAGTTTCTAAGCAGTGACCCCAAATTCCTGGAGAACCACAGAAGACACAGAAATGTGACCTGACCTGCTTAACCCTGTCTGACCTCCCTGGCCATGCAGCCTGACCTGACCTCAGTCCTTTTATTCCTCACAACACACTTTAATAGATTCCATCAGAGGAAAGCAGTGGGGGGAGAAGGAGTCAGTCTGCCTTAATGTCTTACTTCAGAGAAGTGTTTCCTTAGCTAAACATCATAACTCTCAACAGTGATTTCCAAATTGCTGGAACATTACCTCCCACCTTGCCACTGCAATCACTTCTTTGCCTGTGATATTCAGGAGTATTCCAGAGCCACTGTGCCTTTGCCAGCAGCACCTCGGAGCAAACACAACACATTCCTCAGCAGGGATTTCTCACTATCAGAAAACTTCTTGTTCTGCAGAAGAGAGTGTTCAGGGATTTTATCCATCAGTCTGATAGACACGGCCACTTCTGCTTGGATTTGCTGGGAAAGGGCAGGAAGGTGTCAGTTTGTGCCATATAAGCCCCATCATAATGTAATAATAAATAATCCCAGAGAGTTGCAAGAGCAAAGCATCCCTCACAGGACAGAGCCAGGATTAGCAATGACCACACCTCTGGATTTCAGCCAGTGGCTCCTCATCACTTACTCCCTGTTTCCAGAACATGGAAATCTTCCTGTCTTTCCAAGAGACCTGTATTTGCAGGCAGGCTTGGAAACTCAGAGACATAACAGATGTCTCCCTCCCCTTTAAATTGCTGCTTTTCTCTCCACTTACATAATGCTAATTAATTTGGGCTGAAATCTCTCTGATTCCTTGCTTGCACAGCACACATTCCAGACTTGCTGCTCTCAGAGGCAGTCTGAGCAGCATTACACTAAACACCCTTGCCAAATTCACTGTGCTCTTGTAACTAAACTCCAGGTCTCCTCTTGTCCCCAGAATATGAAATAGCCCTGGTTTTCAATGGAAGTAACATAGCATAATTATTTCCACTGAGAGGTAAATGCTGTTTTCCAGAATAATCATTCAAAAGCATTTCTTAATCACTATAAAGAAAGTATTCTGTCATCCCAAGGAGAAAGATCTTTAAAATTAGGTGCACACACAAGGGAAATAAAACCACTGAAATGGAAGGAATCCACGCCAAGGAGATCCTATGTAAGGAAATCCAGTCATCCAACAGAGTTCTACTGAAGGGTGGAGAGGAACTGATGGGAATATCAAACATTTAATCTAAGAAAATGGGTTATCCCATGTCACTCTGCTGATCAGGACGAGTCTATAATTTTGGCATGACAAGATGTGTGGGAAGAGTTGGCACCATGAAGCTCTACTGCTCTTCAGGCTCAGCTGGCAGCAGCCAGGCCATGTCTGATGGGCAAAATAGAAAATCCCAGTCCAAGATGGCCAGAGACTTCAGCACATGCAGAGAGACAGAGCTGGGCTGAGGGAATCCAGCACCCAACACTTCCATTAGCACGGTGGAAACTCATGTTATTTTTTAAGTGGGCCCCCAAGGGAGGTTTGGAAAACAATGCAGCCCTTCCAGCAATTAGAAGCAGACTTCTTTGAAAGAATATGAGAAAGCAAACCAGCTTTCTCATATGACTTCAGAAGATGACTTCCAATGCCTAAGAATTTTACAAAATTTGTCCCTGTAGTCCAGTAATAGAAATGAAAAATATCATGGCATTGGGCTGGATATCTGATTTTGAAATTCCCAATGCCCATAGCATTGTGTTTGTCTTGCAACAGTTCTAATCCCAAGGTAATGAACAAATCCCTATCATCAGCAAAGTCTGAACATCTGTTTGACTGCTGAACTTGTGCACTGGGCTTCCCTTTATTTTGTCCACCCATTCACTTCATATTGGAAATTTTCCAAGACAGCTCTGTTTCTTGTTTGGAAAGCACAGGGCACAGAAATAGTGTCTTAGCCCCATCAAGCCTTTTTCTTGAAGAAAATCAATTTTAGCCCAGTCAAAACACATATCCAGCCCTAAGGAACAAATTCCCACAGCCTTTCTTTTCCTGAAGTGCCTGTTCTTACTGATCCCTGGGCTGCTGTTCACTAAGAGCCTCCAGACCTTTACAATCTCCTCACAAGTGCCTGGCTCTTCACATTAAATAGACATAGGCTGAAATTAAATTTGTACTTCCTGAATCATTTAATAATTTGACCTCAAAACTGTGGAGACAACCTCCCTCCTCCAGAGTCTTTCCAAAGCTGGCAGCAGGGCACAAATGCACCTTCCTAATCACTCAATCAGCTGGGAGAAAATAATTTCTTGTTTGGAACTGATACAATCCCTGCTTCAAAGGGACAGGCTTTCCCTCAGATTCCAGGCTGAGGTATTGCAGGAGAAGAGGAGGATACATTTTCCTTCTCCATCACCCACTGCTTACACACGTGTACACTCAGAGAGGGCTTTACTGTTGCAGTGCAGCCCTTTTTGAATGGGTTAAACAGTTGTTATACCTCTGTTAACAATTGGATTGGGATGTCCTAAGAGATCATCAGTCCAGCTCCTGGCTCTGCACAGACACCCCAACAATCCCACCCTGTCCCTGGCAGTGCTGTGCAAAGGCTCCTGGAGCTCTGGCAGCCTTGGGGCTGTGCCCATTCCCTGGGGAGCCTGAGCAGTGCCCAGCACCCTCTGGGGGAAGAACTTTTCCTGATCTCCAGCCTGACCCTCCCCGGGACAGATCCAGCTGTTCCTTGGGTCCTGTCCCTGAGCATAGATCGGAGCTGCCCTTGGGAGGAAGTTACAGACTGATTTGAGGTCTCCCCTCAGCCTCCCCTTCTCCAGGATAATGAGAGTCATGCACTCTGCATCCCTGAAACTGCAGAGGGAATCTCAGCAGGCAAAATATAAGAACTTACTGTGGGCTGGAATCTGGCCAGCTACCAAATTTCTCATCCCTTGCAGAAAGTGCTAACACACAATGGGAGGTCAGAGTTCCAGTCTTAAGTCTCATTAGAAAAAAATGGCCCTGTCAGCAGCACGGGACCCTATAACTCAGCAGTGACCTGTCTGGTTCCATCAGATGTTTCCCTCTGCTGTGGCTTTGCCACCGTAACTCCCACACTGAACAGCGCAGGCTGCTGGCACCAGCTGAGTTCAGATCTCCCCTTCCTGGGCTCCTGCAGCTTTTCCAGCACGGAGGCAAAGGCTTAAAGAGAACTGCTGGAGCAGTCTGGCTCAGTTTTTCAGGAGGAATAGGCTGTGCCCAATCCACCCTGCACAAATCAAATGAATAATTACACCAAAGGGCTTCAGGCAGTTTACAAAGAACTTGGTGTGTAAGGGTTTGTTCAGAGATGAAATTTCCTCCTTACCAAAGCTCATCAATATCTTTCAAACCTTAAGCAAATAAATATGCCATTTTCCCATCATACAGAACCAGTTTTTCTCAGGACAAAGTGACAGTGGCTCAGTTCCTACAGAAATGTGGGGTTTGTACTGTTCCAGCTCAGGGGTTATCAATGGGGAGAGAAGAAGAGAACACACAGCATTCCATGTTGGCATATCTGGTTCACTTGCTTCATGCCTGCTGTTATTCTGGCACTGCAGAACAGTTTACATCTCTGGGACTGCTCCCTGAACACATTGAAGGGCAGTGTCCTTGTCAGGCCTGTAAAAGAATCATGGAATGATTGGGGTGGGAACAGTCCATCTTGTTCCCCACCCTGCCATGGGCAGGGACACTTCCCCCAGCCCAGATTGCTCCAAACCCCATCTAACCTGGCCTCAGAGACACTTCCAGAGATGGGGCAACCACAGCTTCTCTGGGCAACCTGTGCCAGGGCTTCTCCACCCTCCCAGGGAAGAATTTTGTTCCTGCTATCCAACCTATCCCCACCTTCTGTCAGGAGGAAGCCACTCCCCTTTGTCAATGCACTCCAGGCCCTATCTCAAGTTCTCCCCGCGTTTCTTGTTGGCTCCTTCAGGCACTGGAAGGCCACAGTGCGGTCACCCCAAAGCTTCTCTTCTCCAGGCTGAATAATCCCAACTGTCCCAGCCTTTCCTCCCAGCAGAGCTGCTCCATCCCTCTGACCATGCTGGTGCCTCCCCTGGATGTGCTCCAGCAGCTTCAGACCCTCCCTGTGCTGGGCCCCAGGGCTGGGGCAGCTCTGCAGGTGGGCTCTCACCTGAGTGGGGCAGAGGGGCAGAAAGGGAGGTACCAGAACCCCCCAGCAATAACCCCACAGCTGCTTTCACACAGGCATTGGGCAGAAACTCAGAATATTTCTAGGCACTGCCAGCCATCTAGGAAGATTGTACTGGAGCTGAAACTGCTCCTGGCTCACACTGCAGTCTCCAGCAGCAGCCAGACCATCCTTCTCCCAGTTTCCCACAAAACACTTACTGTGTACTCACAAAATAAATTTTAAAATACGAATAATTAAAAAGCAAAATATGTCTTAGAGTTTAACAGCTATGAGGGAGAACGTTCCGCCACAAAAGGTATGGTTTTAATAATTAATTGCTGCTTTATTTAGCACAGAAGAAAATGTCTTAGATCAGAATTAAAGCCTTGTGAATTCCTTGAAAATGGCCACGCAAAAAGTGGGATAAAAACTTAGTCACAAAAAGCAAAAGAAGGAAAAAAGTGTTCGATAAAAGCCTAAACTGAACAAAATCAGAAAAAGGCTTATTTATGTAAACATGAAAATTTTCTCCTCAGTCCCACAGAATGGATCCAGCCCTCATGGTTTCTCCCCCTTGCCATGCTCCTGTTTCCATCACCCTGCTGGAATGCCTTTCCCAGGGCACTGCAGGACCTCAAAGCTTTGCCTGCCAGGACCCCCCGAGGTGAGCACAGAGCCAGGCTGTGCCCACCCTGCTCCTCCTCAGCCCTTCCTCTCCCCCATCCAGCCGTGCCTCCACCATCACCAAGTTCTGCTGGGAAAAAGCAGCTTTGGGGCTGGAAGGAGACGAGGCAGCAGAACGTCCCTCACCGCAGGGAGCTGCTGGGAGGAGAATGGGGCAGAGCACACAATAAACAGCATAGAAAGAGGAAGAAAACTTATTTTTCTTGATTACTTTCCAGTACATTAATATAAACCTGCTTACTTCATGTACCCCTGAGAACAGTAACATCTCAGACGTGTTTGCAACCCAGTTACCACAACACTGTGTTGGTGCATGGAACTAAGAAAGAGAAAACATGTTTAAAAAACCCTAATCCTGCTTTCTAGCTCCCTTAAGCACTTCACAGGCTAAACTACACGGATGTAGAGAAGAGAAACAGCAATAGCTACCAGTTTGTGGCAATAATTTATTTTGTATAACAATTTGCAGCAAGGCTACAAATTTTCACTGTTTATTTCTGTGTTTTTAGTTTCCAAGACTGAGCATGGAAACACAATAAACCTTTTGTTTTGAGGATTCCTGCAAACTAATGCACGAGATGCCTTTTCCACTGCAGTCTATTCAAAGCTAAGATGTAAAATATATTCTGCAAGCCCCCAAAATTAAAAGGAAAGATGAAAAATATGAATGTCCTTTCAGGACTGGATTCTTCCACTCTTGAGCTTCATGTGAAAGGTTGTTCAAGCAGGAGTGGAGTCACAAAGTGGAATCACAGTCCAGCCTAGGGATATCCTTTACCAACTGCAGCTTCACCTAAGCATTCATGGAAATAGTTTTATGGTGTTTTTGAGTAATTTTATTTGCTTAACCAATCTTCAGAATTCGATTTTGAGTTGTCTTGTCCCCTACATTTTCAATTATCATGTAGCCATCACTGCACATCATTTGCTGCACTCCCAAAACCAATTCACAAGTCAATATAGGTGGTAATCAAGTGGAAAAAAGTATTGGAAAAACAAAGATATCCCTTAATAGAGGAGAACTGAAGGTCTATAACGATGTTTCTGCCTTAATGTTAAGAAAACATAGAATTGGCTGCTTCCTCCCTCTTTTGCTGTTTCGCAGGAGAAGCTTTGTGGCTGATGCAAAAGGCAACTTGCAAATCCAGCTCCAGGTGCACATGAGGTGAGACTGGAATAACAGGGATATCCCAGTCTCAGGCTCAGAGAGAAAAACAGGAGCTGTACAAGAACCACAAAATGGGATTATAAGGGATGAAATCTCTCTGCAGGGTTGCAGGCAGTATGGCATGCAGGATTAGGACTTGGGAAGAGAGAATTCCAGAGGTCCAGACCAGTGAGGAGAACGAGTTGAGGAGTTTGAATGTGCTCTCTTCCAGGAGTTCACAGTGAGCAGGACACCCCTAAGCTTTTTCTTTAACTGGTCACCTCGTTTGTGGCAGCTGGAAAAGAAGAGACAGGGACTGGTTGCAGAGGGGAGGAGTTTTCCTTATGAGATAATTCTGCTCATGAGAAATAAATTAGAAACATTTGGAAAATAGGGTGTGTAAGTTATTACTGCCTGAAGGCAGCAGGAAATTATGAGAATAATAGTGTATGCATGTCTTTGGCTATTATTTACCTTGGCATTCAAAAAGCCATGAGGAGTTGCCAAAGCAACTTCTACACCAATGGTACAAAAGCTCCATGAATATTATTTCTCCATCACAGAGACACCCACACCCTCACACCCCAAAAAACTGAAATGAGAGGGCGATTTTGAGAAGGAATCCTGGAAGTAGCAGCCTCGGGAGGATCTCCCTCTTTTGCTGGAGTAAATAAATGACTTCAAGGAAATCCTTTGGCTGAAAAAATGTTCGCTTCTAACCCAATTCTAAATGCTGCAAGTGCCCTTAGCTGGAGCCTGAGAATGGCCATGGTGCCACAGAAAATATGCATTTTCACACACTGTTAACAAACTTTTCCCAGCAGTAACTTGTCACAAGTGAATCCTGGATCCAGTATACTGGATACTGAATCCCCAGTAAATCATATTTCAATCAGACATCCCCTTGATCCTCTGCTTTCAGCCATTGATGACCTAAACTTTTCACAGTCCAAACCAGAAAAGATATTGAAAATCTGAAAAGGGGGAAAGCACAGCAGCCAAGGGCGGGGGCAGAACTGAACTGAGCAGCCCCTGATTTACACTCCACTGCAGGCACCAAAGGGCCTGGCACCTCCACCTTAAAGGTCACACATGGTTATTAACTTGATTTAGGAACCAAAGGGCTGAAGGGAGACCTGGAACTTGATTCACTTTTCATTAATTTTTTTGAAAATTTATGGACAAGTAAAACATCACCATGATTTAGGCAGGACACCCTTCCCAAACTTAGATCTTTGTATACACTTTATGTAGTTGGAGATTTTAAGAGTGTTCCTGCAAAGTGCTTTTGCAGGACAAAGCCAATCTCAGAGGAACTTTGGGTAAAAAGACAAAAGCAGGGAAAGATATTAAAAATTAAGTGGGACGCAGAAGAAGGCCAAAAGAAAAAAGAGACAACAAAAGGATTTGCTGGAGACAGAAAAGTTTTACATCTAATAATTCAGTGGGGGTTGAGGTGGTGTTAGGAAAAACAAATGCCTTAAGCTGTGGATGGGTTTATGATTCTGGACTGAATATCCAGCAGTCTCCAGGGGGTGTTTCCTGCAGTGCCAAAGGACAATCACATCTGGAGCACTGCAGCCACTCCAGCATTCCCTGGGCTGTGGGTGAGCACAAAGGACAAACAGGCAGAGCAGATGCTTGGGGCACAGAGCCCAGGCTCAGAGTCCAAACCTGGAATGCCAGCGAGATGAATTTCATTTCCAAGCCTCATTGCACTGGGTTGGATAAGAAGTGTGTGGTGGGGAGGGACAGCAGGGCAGTCCAGCAAAGAGGAAGAGAAGAGGAAATCCCAAATCCCAGGTCTGCAGTGCCTGTGTGGTGCCAGCACCTCCCGGGAAGCTGCACCAGCTGGATAAAGCTGGGATGGAACTGAAACATCCCAAATTTACAACCAATGGACAAAATTGTCTTCCTTTTCATTTGCAAATGATACCACACAGCAAAGTTATCCTCAGAGTTACATTATTGATTCTAAGAAAAACATTTAGATTCTGGACAGAAAAAGGGATGCAATGTAAAGATGAGCAGGAGTCCAGGAAAGAGATAAATCTGTTATGGCCAAATTTTTCATTAATTATTCTCATACACAGTGAAGTTCACTTTCTCCAGGCTCTCTGAACTTTATTTCTCATTTTGTGTTTGACCTTAGGATCTCAACCTAGTTTAGAAAAAAATACCAGTCAGAAAGCATATGGAGGATATTAATACAAATAAATAGCTTGGGGTTTTTTTTCATTTGGGTTTTGTTTTTGTTTGTTGCACTGTGGGTTTTTTGTGAATTTTCTCCCGAGCACTCACCATGTGTGGTATTTGGGTTTTTTGTTTTTCTTGTTGCCTGCCACAAAAGCTGTTCCATGGGGGTGAATGCTTTGTCCACTCTCAAGGTCTTGTAATGAATTTCTGTTTAATAATGTTTTCTTAAAGCTCTGGTTTCTGTGGCCACACAACTGGAACTTTTATTTTAGAAAAATTAAAAGCAAATTTCTTAGGTTTTTTTTCTCTTCTGGATAGTGGAGAGAAAAGGAAAAAAACCACCAAAGAATCACAGTTTCAACAATCTCAAGGGGGGGTGTTCCATAATCCAGTTTAAAAAGTAGCACTCAGCAGGCAGATGTTTATGAAAGACCAGCACAGGATCAGAGCTCCAAACCTGAACTGACAGCAAGGTGAATGTAGGTGGCCAAATGAAGTTCAATATGAAAACAAATTAATATTTCACAAAATATGTCAATGAATGGAGAGAGATGCAATACCAGGAATTCATTTTCTAGGGAGAGACAAAGCTCCAGGAAATAAGTCCGTGAGCTGAGGCGGTTTCTGGAGTGACTCTGCAGCAAGTCCAGCTCATCTAAGAAATACCGAGCACAAAGGATTGTCCCTGACTGCAGCTCAATGTAACCAAGCATTCAAAAAAGACTCAAAACCCTTCCCTTGGTTTGTGAGCGTGGCAATTCAGCACCACAAAGGTGACCTCAGACATCCTTGAAGCCTTACCTTCCCTGAAAAAAAGGTAGGATGTCTTTCCTGGTGGACTGGGCTCTTTAGATATGTAACAGTTGTCAGATGGAAGAACAGAAATGAAGCAGCACAGGCACCTTCCTCCCCCACCTGCACACCAGTGAGCAGCCTCCTGGGCTGTACCAGAGTCTGTTTGCTACAGATAAACCAGTCTGTGACTTTGTTTCTTCCCTTGTGAAGATGATAAATACTGATTTCACAGGATTCTCAGCATATTCCTACAGCAGTCCTGAGGTCTCTGTCCCATGACTTCAGCCTCATTCTCTTATTACTGGATAAAATGGGCATTTTATCCCAGAGTGGGGCACACTGAGCCTTGTTCTGAGCGCCCCATGACAAGGAGGACCTTGAGGGGCTGGAGCATGTCCAGGGCAGGGAACAGAGCTGGAGAAGGGGCTGGAGCCCCAGGAGAGGCTGAGGGAGCTGGAAATGGGCTCAGCCTGGAGAAAAGGAGGCTCAGGGGGGACCCTGTGGCTCTGCACAGCTCCTGACAGGAGGGGACAGCTGGGGGGTCCGGCTCTGCTCCCAGGGACAGGGACAGGACAGGGAATGGTCTCGAGCTGTGCTGGGTGGGGGGTGGGGGGAATGAGGGGTGCGTTAGGTTGGATATTCTAAAAATTTCTTCATGGAAAGGGTGGTCAGGGTGGCACAGCTGTCCAGGGCAGTGCTGCAGTCCCCATCCCTGGAGGGATTTCCCAGCCCTGTGGATGTGGCACTTGGGCACATGGGTCAGTGGTGGCCTTGGCAGTGTTGGGGCGTAGTTGGAGTCGCTGAGCTCAAAGTGCTTTTCCAACCTTAATGATTCCATGAGCCTGACATGCTACTGGCTCTTCCCAGTGTGCAGGAACCCAGTGTCACTCCTGTGCTCTCCAAGGTAGAAATTACCATCTTTGCACTGTGCAAAATCAGTGAAAATGCTGCAGGGGACAGTGGCCACCAGCTGGGAAGCACTCAGGAGGGCTATTTACTGACAGAAAAGGGACATTTTCCTGCCTCTACCCTGCAACTAAGGAGACATGCAGGGCTGCTGGTTCAGCCATGCCTGGAGGAGTGGCAGCACAAGGGGAGGGAGCCTAAAATCAACTGCTGAGCCCTTGGAACCTCCTTGGAACACAGGAGGTATGAGTTCACCTGCACAGCTCCTGCTAAAAGCAAGGGAGGAAGGAATAGGTCATGAAAAAAATGGACTTGATGCTTATCTCAAATGACAACTGTACCTTTAAAGGCAATTGCCAAATTATTCCTGTTTAAATCAAGAGAGATCAAGACTGGGAGGTGAGGGCAGCAGCTGGAGAGCTCTGCCTGGCTGAGGGTGGAATTCAGCATCAGCCTTGCAATTTTTTTTTTTGTCTTGCACACATTGCAAAGCTTCTGAGAAGATTTCTGGAAAATACCCACAAAGGAAAGTATTCATAATTTGATGGAGATATTTTTTAGGCTGAGGCAAAAATCCAGTGTTGCCCAGTGGGTTGAACTGAACGTGATGCACATGGTTGCAGTCAACCCCAAATTTCTAAAGCAGAATGTCTGGGAAGGCTTTCTATCACTGGCTTTCCTGGTTTACCCATGTACACACTGAGAAAGACCCATGTTTCATCTTGCAGAGCAGGATTTGGGGATCACAGGCATTACAGAACAGTGAGGGGTGCACACTGGCAAGCTGCCCACAGACTCCTGCTCTGCTCCACAATCCTGAACTCTGCCCTGGAAATCCTGGCATTCACTCCCCTTTCACAGGAGAAGAACAAGATAGGCAAGAAAATGTCAAAACTAATTTTACCCAAAATAATTGTAAGGGAAGAGTTGCATTGTAGTGTCCTTGTGTTTTCCTCCCTAGCCCTATGTCATCTTACTTACTCTTAAGGGGGAAAAAATATTATTTTGAATATGCAAAAGCCAGAGAGTGGTGAAGAATTTAATCAAGATTTACAGTAACCAAGATGGTCATAACCCAAACGTCACATTTTGGGGTTTTTGGAGGAGCTGGTCTTGCAGTATTTTATACATTTCGTATTTCTCACAAAGACCCAGCTCCTGGAATCAAGAAATTACTTACCAGTCTTCCCTGTCAACTACAAGATTGTAGAAAAGTCTAGAAAACTGAATCCTAAGGGCCATCCAGAAAGTTAAATCTTGAACACCCTGTTTCTGGGATCTGATTTATTACTTTCGTACACTTTGAATGGTCTGTAGTCATATAAAAAAAATAAGTTGGAGTTTTTCCTCTCCTTTAAAAATCTGGTTTATAAATCAGTCTGAAGGAATGAAACTGCAGTGTTCTAGAGTTTTCCTGTAGAAGTGTTAAACTAAAATACTCAGCACATTCCAGAAATGATTCCTGCATGCAGACAGGGTCCATAAACTCCTTCTTTATATTTCTATGCACTCTTCTGAGTTCAGATTCTCAGCTGAGAATCTAGGAACACCAAAGCTTAGTCAATAATAATGTATTTTTGTTACATCAGAGGTCTCAGACACAGATAACCCAACTCTGACAAGTCCATCAGGTACCACTGGGAATGGCGTGGCCAAACATCCCTGCATTAGTGTAGAAAGGGCCACAGAAGTTAAGAATCATAATACTCCCACAAAAACACAGCAAGAAGCAATAGCATTAGGAGGTAATAATTTATACTGGTTCACCATGAGATTTCCTAGGACTAAGGAGAACAAAAAGCTGGACTTGGAAACAATGCCAGCACTGCTTTTCTGTGAGAATTCCTTTGTTTCCTCACCCTGTCTGAACCACTCCATATGGCAGAGCCCCCTGTCCTCTGACAGGATTCCTCCAGTGCTGCTCCAGCCCATAAATCCATTGTGTCCCATCTCTCCCTGTGTGTCTGGGCTGCACCAGGCTCTAGTCTCTTGTCCTTGCACCCACGCCCGGAGTGGTTCCCTTCTCTGTAACCAGCAATGCAATACAGGATCCAAGGGATGCACACTAGTGTTAAAAAGAAACAAATTCAGCCTTCTCAAAAATACAAACACAACCCTTCCCAAAAGAACTCAACAATTATGTCCGTGCTGGCCATGAAGCAATAGGAAACTGGGCCCAGAGTGTCTGAATCACCTCAGCTGTTCCCTGACTCCAAGATGAAAGTTTTTAAATCTTTCCCATTTTAGAAGAGTGGCAAAATTGATGGCTCACAGCCAGCAGCAAACAGCTGCCCCACCCCAGAGATGAAAAGCAGGAACATTTACCTCCAGCTTCCTTCTTCATAAGACCTTTGTGCGGAAGGGAGGGAATTGAAAATTCAAGTTCCCTCAGGTATCCCTGTCCTTTGAACTGCAGGGAGCCCAATCTGCAGGGAATGCATAGACATGTGGGACATACTAGTGACTCCCACACCACATCATTTACCCTTCCCATTTCCTGATATTAAGTTTTAGCTTTAATTCTTTTTTGATAGGTAGGTTTTCACAAATTTTCAGCTGACAGTTGTACTCCTGAGTGGAGGAAAGAGGGGTTGACTTCAGCACAGGGATGTGGTATGGAAAGGTGACCAGAAGTTGTTATATCTGACACCGATACAAAGCTGAGGGACAGACACACATGTGGAATATTGGGATGAACTGAAGCATTTCATGGGAGTCATTCTTGTTTCTCCTGTTCTTCATCTTCACAGTTAATTCTGACATTTAAACTGCAGCCAGTTCTGGCTACATCCTGCCAGTAATTCTGAACAATATCAGCACCTCAGTGGATCAGTAAGTGAGCAGTAAATTCAGCCCTGGAATTCTGCTTTGGACTAGGTTTAGCCCAGTTCCATGCACAGAGCAGCCCAGCTGTATGTTTGGTTTAGCAGGATCTGCAAAACCAATCCTTGGTTTGGGTCTGTACGTCCCAGATGGAGGCTGTGCTACTCACTCCCAAAGCACGTTTTGTGTTTAAGTGCCTCCAAAATAAACTGATTTAATGCATTCTAAACCCACTCCAATGCAGAGAAAGCAGAACTGATGAGGGGACTCCCTTCAAAAGTGCACTCTTGCTCCAAATCAAAACTCTAATTCAGGTTAAGCTCCTTTCAGCTGAAAAGTAGTCATGGAGGCAGGGGCTTAGCAAGTGGTGTTTGATAGGGGTTCATTATCACAGCCACAGCCATTCCAGGGAATCCCAGCAGCTCTGTACCTTCTCACATGTTACCATCCTTAATTTCTTTAAGTCCCCTGCAAATCTTTCCCCAAACACAGGAAAGCCTCAGATTACACACAATGGAAAGAGGGATGGTTTGTGGTAAGCCAACGTCTGAACACACCATATCCCTTCCCTGAGCAACAGAAAGAAGAGGGACTATTTAAGAAAATACTTGGATATGTTCCCCTTGCTATGCATAGGATATGAGGACTCCAAAACATTACAGTCTAGACTGAGGATGAGAACCGTCAGATTTAGGAGTCTCCATCACATCAAGCGTGGATGTAACACCCTAAGATGGCACAAAAGAAGGGATTTCCCATGGAAAAGATGACAAGATATGGAGGTAGAGCAGATCTGTAGTTCTTCCTCCATTAATTCTGGTGGATCAAGGAGTTTTCTCTGCTTCTACAGCATAAATGAACAGAATTTTCCATGGGCTGCCAATGCAGCAGTGGCCATAGGAATCCCACACAGTCAGTACCCTTAGTCCTGAATCTGACAGGTAACTGCCCCAGGGCAATGTAAGGGTCTGACCCCTCTGACAGAGGCCCCAAAACCCAAGCCCCACCTCAGAACCTACTCAGCAAAGGTGCCAGGTGCATGGCAAGGCTGGTACAACTGAGTCTTCACTGGCTTTGCTTCCTCAGCAACTCATTTGCTGGTTTTTGGACAAATGTGCGTATTTATATTGTACAAGACACTGCTGGAGGAGCACAAGAAGAAACCTTCCCTTGGCAAAACCTCCTTTTGAGCTTCTAAAAATTGTCTGTTTGAAGAGCAGACTTAGCATTAGCATTTTGTACCATAAGAAGACAAAGGCTCTCATATTAAAATTAAAAATTATTTATCTACAATATGACGCCTGCCCCTAAAAGCACCCACTGCCAGCTGGACAGCAAACCCTACAGAGTTCAGGCTTAGTGATCCTGGAGGATTCTGTTTTGATGAACATTCTCCCTCCAGCAGCAGCTCTCAAACCACTGAAGGGCAATGCTCTGCTTTAACACTGGCCTTGTTTAAGTGTCTGCACTTGTCAGTCATCCCCCACTTGGATGAAAGAGATAAGACCCCAGATAAGAGCCTTTCAGGACAACTCCCTTCCCCTCACCCTCCTTCCCTGCCTGCAGACCTGCCCTCAGCAAAGAACTTCTCAGTATTTCTCCTGTCCAACCCAATCAGACACTCTGAGTTCAGTGCTCTCTTTTTATCCTTCCACATGACAGGGAAATGGGGAAAAGAGCTGAGGGGGCAAAGCAATGAGAATCCTTGCTGCTTTTGTGTACAGTTAAAATGAAAGGGAAGAGGGGATGTTCTGCTACTCCATGTTATTTTTATTAAACCCCTTCATAAACCTCAGCTTGTTTTCACAACTAATTTAAGAGCTTCTTTTTCACCTATCAGAAACTCCCAAATACTGTAACCTGTTATTTCTGGTGCATCCTAGTATTCCATACAAAATGCTCCTCGGGTCTGAACTCGATTTCTTCACTGACACTACCCACTGATGCACCAAAAAAAGATCCCTTTCCTACAGGGCAGACATTTGCTGCTTTATTTTTTTTTTCCCCTTAAGAAGATTCCAATTTTGTTTCTTTCATGCATCCTTCAATTGCTGATTAACAGCTAACTACTCCCACTCTGGAATATCAGCCTGTGTATTCCTTGCATGTTGTACATCAGGCTGAGACTGTACATTCCTCCAGGCAGGCATCTGCTTAACCTACATGTTTGAAAAAAAAGGGAGATTGGGTCAGACTGATTTTTTTTTCAGCTGACAAGGGGGAGCCAGGCAGAAATAAAGACAGAAAATAACCATGAGGACAAAAGGGGAAAACAAAGAATAGGGAATAAAGGTAAGGAAAGAAAAATGAAAATAAAAGGAATGGTGGAGAGTGGGAATAGAGAGCAAGCTAATATATTTGATGAAAATGCAACATTAGCAAGCACAGTGTGATTTGACAAGTGTGAACAAGCCTCCACCAATGTTAAAAAGCACTACATCTGGCAATGTGTCAATGTTTAAGCAGCACTTTCCTTCTCCTTCCCATGCTGGGATTCTGCATCCTTGATATTCCCTCAGATCCACTTCTAAGCTGCTTAGGTCTACAGGAATACGTTTGTAGAGGTGGATTGGACAGAGAGCAGATATAAATTTGGAGTAATTACAGTCACTATCATTCTCTCTCTCCCCAGGTTACCTCGTTACAAAGGAAAAGATCAGCAAAATATTGTGAAATGCTGATATCCATCCAAACATGGGGATTCATTTAAATCAGGAACGCTGGGGTTAACCATATGGCATTTAACCTACCTATCCCCTTGTGCATATTCCTTTTACTCCAGCAAATATATGGCAATGAGATCACTTGTCTTTCGAAATACAGCAACAGTGCTGGGGCACTGAATTCAGCAGCTGCAGAATCTTAACCAGGGCAGGATACATATGTGAAAGGAATTTTAAAATTTCTTCAGACAACTTTCTCTCAGAACGTGTGTTGATATTTTCCTTAAGGAACTGGGCTGTGTGTAGATACACATTCAGATTGGATTGTAGGACTTGGCAGTGCATGTTATCAGTGAGCTCATACACCACACACTTGCTATTTTTATGAATCTAAAACTCCCAAATTTGCTCCATGTTAACTGTTAGTTTTTAGCAGGTTGATCCCATTGTTGTTCTCAGCAGGGTTTGAACATTATTCTATTTTAGCCGTGCTTAATCACAACATTTTGTTCTTCTTTACCTATGGGTCCACTGGATCCATCATTCCTGCAGGTCTCAGTACAAACTAGACAGCTCTACATTTAATAGCATGCACTACCAAATCATGAAATTTGATTTGGAGGTATTATGGAAGCAAAATGTGAATCATCAATACTTCATTTTTTCTCATTCTACTTCATCAATTTAAAGCAACCAAGCCCACAGCAACACAAACTTCCTGTTACTTGCTCCTGCAAAGCTCATATGAGCAGATTGTTGTTTCTCCTCATATGCTAAAGCATTTGGAAGCTATCAGTCTTTTGGAGGGGGAGACAAGAAAGGAAATTCCCAAGATTTTGCATGTAGGGACAAATTCAGTCCGTGATTAACAGGTGCAAGGGTTGTTGTTTTTGCCAGATTTATTTTTGCTTCTAGCAGGACAGAGCTGAAAAATCATGGGTCTAATAAAGCAGATTTATTATCTAAATAAAAATAGTTTCTTTATCCTCTGCACTCTGTGTCCCGTGCTGCTAAGGAACTCTTCAAAATTCTTTTGTTTTTGACAATAAAATGGTTCCCATGGCAACACCATCTGATGTCACAGAAATAACACACGTGAGGTCATAAATCCTTCAGAAGAAAAAATAAAATCACAAAGGAGGCTCAAAATTTTACATATCTGTGATTTGAGGTTGATATTGCCTTCTTTGTTCCGTATGGCTTGATTTCACTCTCTTGCCCTTCATTTTTTTTCCCTTAAATATTTTATTAAAGAAAAAAAGTGGAAAGATTTGTCCCAGGAATTTCCTGTTGGCTGTTGTTCAGAAAGCACAGAATACCAGCAATAATGTGAACAATGCAAATTTCTCCTAGGCCTGCCTGGAGCACGATTCCAAGCCCTTCTCAAAGTTGGCTGAGATTTGACAGTGCTTTGGAGAGGTTACTGGGCTCTGTAGCCAGAGGTTTGTGCAGAAACATTTCAGTCTCTCTCCCGCTCCTTCCCCCTTCTCCAGGCTCCAAGTTACAGGAATCCAGCGGTTCATGTTATGGAAATAAACATCCTACTACTGCACGGTGAGGAACCCTTTAAGCAAATGCACTCACAAGGGAAAAACACAAGCTGGGATGTGGGATATGATGAAACTCAGGCCATGGCCAGTGTAGGGGAGGGGGGTGGATGAGGTGAGACCATCAGCCAAGTATTGTGTCAGTGGTCAGTTCCAGGAGTTTAAATCCAAGAAAACCTGCAGAAAGTCAGTAGCTGGGAAATAATTTACTCAACATTTTTCCCTGCTCAGTGGCTGCCGTGTTTCCTGAAAACTCTGTGCTGGAACCACAGGCACACACAGACTTTTCCTCCCTTTCCCTGCCATTTTTCTCTCTCAACTATTCCCTGTTCCTCCCTGCTCCTAAGAACCAGGCAGCTCTGAAGGGGTTTGTGGAGTTAAAGTAAGGAATTAGGCAGCTTCTTGAGAATCTGCCTTCAAGAGTCAAAAGAAACATCAGCAGATTTTCAGGTCACATGATGAAGATTTTAAGAGCTGAATTTTTAATGTGCTTTATACATTAATGCATATTTAAGAGGACAGATGTGTTTTTCACAGCTTCCATCCAAAGATCTCAAAACAATTTTAAATAGGTTTCTAGTTAAATCTTCACTCTTCTATGAGGTAATGCAAAGGATGTTCTACCAGTGAGGGAGGGATGTACAAGCTCCCAAGTAGAGCATTGGCAGCAAAAACAAATAAACAGTACCTTTTTATCAAGTGCAAACATACAAAAACTTATCAGTCATGCTTAAGTTAGAGACTTCATCAAAAAGAATATACCTTTAAATTACTTTTTTCCCCCAGCCTTACAGTGAACTGAGTTGCTAGTTCAGACTTTTCCCTAGCTGAGAAAACCAGAAGTGTGCCCTTTATGTAATGAAATAGAGTTCGCATATTTGCATTGCTTCAGGAGCTGGGACTTTTTGAAAATACAGCTATCCTGAGACTCCATAAAATCACAAGAGCTGGCAGCCCCGAGTTTTGGACAGGAAGTAATGAATGGTAATGCTTTCACTCAGAACTCCAGGGATAGGTAGAACACAATTACTAAAGTATGAATTTACACCAGGCTGTGTTTAAATATGCTCCCTGAAAAAAAAAAAAAAAAAGTCTCTCATTACCAGAAGAGGCCAAAGTCACCAGGTGTGTGATACATCATTATCACAAATAGCTCGTACTTCAGTGTCTCCTGGAGCTATGCAGGAGCTACAGGTCAGGACTGGCTTCAGGAATACTTTCTACTCTGCCTTTGCTTCCTGCAATGTTTGGCATTCACATGTGAAAACACTGACTCAGAGCAGGGCAGCTTAAGAGATAACAGGATCACAGCCCAAACTGTGTGCCTGTTATACCAGAGGGATGGAGAACAGGCATGGAATATAGACATGGAATACAGGCATGGAATATATCCCTGCTGGAGTGGCCAGTGCAGACACAGGCCCGTGGCAGCCCCTGTAGAATTGCTGGAAGTTAAATCCAGTGTAACACAGAGTTGTGCCTACAGGTACAATTTTCCATAACACTTTTCCATAACAACCAAACTTCCACAGGAGGTGTCAGTGGCTGGTGCTGAAGTGCTTGGCTGTGGATGTCAGAGAGCTTTGTCTGAGGTGTAGAATTCCAGTTGCCATCCTTTGGATGTCGGCAGCAGAGAGTAATTAGCAGTGATGACCTAAGAGTGCTATATATACTTATACCACAGATTATGGAAACCACAGGTTATGGAAACCACCACAAAACTGCTGTGTTTTCAAGCCCATGATATAAATTCCCAACTATTATATAAAGTGGCTTTCTATTTCACTGCTAGGGTGCACTAGCCTCTTTCTATACCATTCCCAGCATAGTTACTATAGTAACTAATGCATTGCAAAAAAGAGGAAGAAGCTTACAAAAAAAGAGAAACTTTAAAACTTATGAAAACCAAAGATGGGGATTGTCTTTACAAAACCTAAAAACACACTGTGAAGATTGCAGGCACAGTTGTGTGGCCATTTGTTTGGAGCTGCCACCTCCATTTCACTCAGGATCTTGTCACTTGATTCACATAAAATATTCAGCCCAACAGTTCTGTGGTCCTGAGCACTGCAGTACCAGGCAGTCCTGAACTGCACGAAACAAAGATTTTATTCCCTTCATCAACGTGCAGACCTGCAAAAAGAATTTCCTCCATACTCCAATTAATACTGCAAAGCTTTCAGATCCAGGAACACTTCTATAGCTTGCATCAAATGATCATCTTTAGGAGAGATGAGTGTCTGAAACCCGTGAAGAGTTTAAAATTTCTCATTTTCAAGTTTCATGTGCAAAGCAACTGTGGCTTTAGCAGAGCAGTGTGGGAGTGACAGATCGACACACAAAGTAACAGAAAGTGTTACATAATAGCACATACTAACCAGAAGAAACCTCGAGGGAACACAGGGCTCTCTAAAGTCGGGCATTAAAGAACTTTTAAGCATTACTTTACCTGTGTGCATATGTATATTCATATAGTGCAGTCTGGTTTTCAACTACCACATGCAAATCTTGGTGCAAAATCATTATCTCAGCCCCAGATTCACCCCGTTGCCATTCCACAGCTGCAAAAAGCAAACCAGCCATGGGACAGTAAAACCAAATACAAGAATAGAAATTCAAGAGCTTTAAACTCATCAGCATTCCCTTGCCTAAGGATACTCCTGATAAAGCTATAGCTCACTCTCTCTGCCAGCAGTTCTCTTTCCTCAACCTTCTCTGATATTGTGTTCTTAATAGCAAAGCCATCACCTTGTTGTTTTTTTTGGGTTGGGGTTTTTTGGGGTTTTTTTTCTGGTTTGTTTTGTTTGTTTTGTTTGTTTGGGGATTTTGTTTGTTTGGGGGTTTTGGTGGTTTGGGTTTGTTTGTTTGTTTGTTTGTTTGTTTGTTTGTTTGTTTGTTTTGGTCTAAATATTATCCTGTTCTCTGGAGTCTCCCTGACGCTATCAGGAAAAGCCACTCTCCCCATCATGTCCTGGAGAGTCATTACAGGGATGCTTTCTGCAACTGACATTTCCCAAACACTTTTGAGAGAATGTGAAAAGCAGTAAAAATGGTTTCCACTAAATCTCTTGGGGCTGGATAGGTTGAGCCATCAAGCTATTCAAAGGCTCTGGCAGCTGCTCCGAAGTTGCATGTCAGCCACACAAGTGAACCCATTTGGCTCCAAAGCAGACAAAGAACACATGGAAAACTGCCAGCACAATCAGTTCAAGAATAAAAACATAGCAAACCAGTTGGAAATTTTTTAAGACCTTCTTTCATTTTGCAAATATTTAGCAAACCTCAAAAAAACAAGGGAAGCTCAAAAATAAAGGGTTTGCCACTGGTTATTTGGGTTGGCTGCAGGAAACGTGGCAATAAAGCTCAGCTTCAGCCTGCTCTAGGTATCAAACCGCACAGAGAAGAGAATAGAATCTCACTGAACTAATGGCTGTACAAATAAACCACTGGGGAGGGAAGAACTTCACAGAAAGTTGACTCTCATCCTCTTGTCTAGAAACTCACATGAAGATCTCAGAATTTTAGAATGCAAAAACAAAGAAATTGCGTTTCCTAATCAGCCAAACTACAGCACATAAAGAGCATCTAACAAAGAGTTCTAAGCTTTTCCCAGTGAACCTGGATTGACAAGTTCACCTGTATTTCTCATTCCTTTTGATTTTCCTCTTTCCCTCAACACACAGAAAAGATAGCACATACTCTTCAGACAGTCTAATATTTTTTTAATCAAAAGGAAATTAAAGAAGAGGCAATGATGTACATTCCTTCTGGGGAAAGTAGAAGCCTCATTCCTATCCTGTCTTAAAATAGCCTGATTGAACTACAATATTTGCATTACAATTCTGGGTCAGCTGCACCATGGGATTAGGCTGCAGATCAGAGGGTTGTTTAGTTTTTATTTTCAGCCTTGTAGATTTTTCACATTATACCCATTCCCCTGCACATTCCTCCTGATATTGTATATTGATGCAGTTTGGAACAATTGGAGAGATTTACTCCCTGGATATTTGGAGGAAGAAACAAGCCTAGGGCAGTTTTATTCATTGGAAGTGGAAATCTTTGCTGCAGAGTATCAGGTGTCAAAGTAGACAAAAGAGCCTTTGATTCCTTTCAAACATTGATTCAGATTCTGATATTCTTTACTTCTGGGTCAAAATGCAGCATTCTTCACTCTAGTACTCTGGATTTCACCTGGACTATATAAAATGAGGACCAAATAATGCTTATGAGGTGTCATCTGGAATAAAATTCTTTCTGTCAAGAACAGTTGAACGAATGTCAACCACAGCTCAGCACAAGCTGCCAAATAATTTCACTTTCTTCCCATATTGTATGTCAAGTTTTTGAACATATTTTTAACAGGAAAATCTAAACACCCATTCACTGGCAGGTCTCAGTGGTCAGTTCACATGTGCAGTTGAGGCTGAGGTGTTTGGTTATCCAGACCAGGTGTTTTCCCATTTCTCCTCAGGCAGCACTGACTCAGCAGTGCCCAGAGCTTGGAAAGGCCCATCCCAGCAGAGCTGCACTCCACACTCCTCTCCCATCACCTGCATGTGCAAGGAGCACAGCACTTGTTGATCACAAAGGGAATTTGAAGCACTAATTAAAGCTCTTTTAAATCATTTGCTGAAAGGAGCTGCAAGAATATGAAATATTATCTGCTCTATGGTGAAGTAGTGAACAAATCTTTGAGATTGAAGAGAGTCTCTAGTCCCTAACCCTGAGCAGTGCAGCAATTAAAGTATTCTAGGAATGATACTCAGTCCTAGTCAGTGGCTGTACTTCTATCATATTTCTTAGAAATGTGCTCCTCTGCACACTGACTCAGTCAAGAACAAATTTCATCATCTCTTTTTACCTCCAGAAATTACACTCCTTTGTATCATCTTTACTGGTTTTTCCCCAGAGATTTTTCCTTTGGGTTTTATGTTGCATGTTCTGGGGGTTTTTTGCAACCTCACAGCATTTGTGACTTTATGAAACATTTTACATTATCAGACCATTTCTCTCTTACATTTCTCTACCGAGTTGTACATAAAAAACTCTTTTGATTTGCCTTCATGACTCAAACCTCCAGATATTTCATGCTTTGAGTTGATGCTGATTTTCCCCTGCTTTGTAAAATTCTTTTCTTAGACTAGAACTTACACACAGATCATAATGCATACATTTTTAGAGAGAAAATCACTGGACAGGATCTGACTGGAACAAGAAACAACCTTTCCAGGGAAAAGTTAATGTTCCTGCCTGTACCACAGAAAAAGATGTTTTATTTTCATCAGATAGTTTGTTCTTATCACACCACTGTAATTTCAAACTGACCTAATGGTGAATCTTCCTGTTCTGAGCAGTGAAAACACTTGCATTTATTTTGATGGCAAAAGTCTTTCTCTTTATTAGCATAAGAAATGGCCTAGACAAGGCCAAGTAGTTTATGAACTGTAATTACTTCCATGATTGATTAATAATCCAAGTGTATGTCCTGTTATTTTTGTTATTCCCTTGCTATCATTCCTGATATACTGATACACAAGAACTTCACCCTGATTTCTGTACCAGTGTGATCTGTCATGCAAACAAAGGAGTGAAAAAGGGCCATCCAGTTTCCATTCTGTAGAAGATGTTTGATTTTCTGTGATAGGAAATTCTGATGAAGAAGCCAGAACATGACACACACCAAACTGATTAAAAGCTGGCTGACAAGCCTGAAAATGTAACATTTTGGAAAAAAAGCTCCCCTTCTCACCCTGCTTGACACGAGTCTCTGCTTTGAGTGTCTCCTGGATATGTAACACATATTCTACAAGAACAGAAAAGATTGGGTTTTTAAAACTACCTACACATGGACACAAACCAACTTTCTCTCCCACTTCCTCTTCCCTTGCTCTTTGTCTCTCCCACTTCCACACACACCGCTCAGACCCGAGATGGAAAAGCCCCAGTTACCTCCTCAGCAGAAAACAGGAACAGCATTTCATGTATATTAATGAAGATGCATTAAACATCTTTTGCTGTGACTGAGCAAAACAGTGCTTGAAACCCAGAAGTTATTGAGAGGGGGAGAGAAAGAGAGCAATATAGAAACAAACACAACAATCTGAACATGCCAAGGGCAAAGCACAGGTTTTCACCTCCTTCTTGGGAACATCTGTAATGGAGAGAGCACATCCCAAGTATCATCAGGTTCTAGTGCTCGCTCGGAATACGACACTCATGAGTACTTTTTTATGGCTTAATTTTGTTTAATGTTATTGTTGCTAATATCCACTTAGAAGCACAGAATTAAAATGGGTTTTGTTACTAGTAGCACCATATTCTTCTGTTTGGTGGGTTGATTATTTAGCCTTCCTTCCTAATGGGACCTGAAAGGAATGTGATGTTCAGTGCTTTTGTGCCCCGGGTTTTTCCCTGGGTGTCTCCATCCCGCACTGCCCAGGGATGTTCAGTGTTACCTCACACTCCCTCTGCTGGCTCTCAGGCACTGGAGCAAAGAGACTGTTTTGGTTAGGTCCTGCAAGCCTGAAATATGCTTATTGTTAATTTTATATAAAAACAATAGTAGAATTTAAAGAAAATTCCTGCTAGGACCATTCAGTCTTCCTTCCAAGAGACCCTTCAGGAGTCACACCAGCCACTGAGACAACTCGAGTCCAGCAGCCAAACGGGCAACACCTCAACTGCCAGTCTCAAATTAGATGTCTTAGGAACTTATACGATCAGATTTTCAAAAAAAAAGTACATTTGATGCATCTATCAGTCACAACTATGAAAAACCTTTGGAGAAAATCAGCAAGCCATCCTTTTAAAGAGATAAATATGAAAGAAGGATGATAAGCAAACTGATACTGTGAGAAGGAGAAGCCCAATTATTCCCCTGGATAGCAAGGGGACCTCAAATTGGAAGATTCGGTCCTGCATGCCTACAAAAATATGTTTCCAACACCAAACATGATTTCTGGTGATAACACAACCCTCTTAGCCCATCACTCATGGCTCTTTTCTGTAATAATTGTGGAATTAATGCACAAGAACCAAGGATACTCTCAATCATTTTGCAGCATCATGCAAGAACCACCTCACTATCTGCATCTCAAACACAAAGGTCTTTTTCAACCTTCCAGCTGGCCCTTCTGCTCTTCCATCAGTACAGTTGACACAGCTGACAAGTTTATCTATCTTAACTGTGCTCTCCCTAGCTCAGCAATAATTGCTGACAAGAATCTCTGCTTTCAAAACAAGCTGAACGCTGGGTTTGCTGCAAAATGATGTCTGGAGCAATGAAAGGATCCTGTAGTCACCTAGAATCTCTCTTCCAAGAGGCCAGGTTGATCTCAGCTATTCTTCATGAGCATCCCCAGAACTGCTGTCTCCACCAGCGAGACCAATTCCTCCCAGGCTGAGGAGGATTCCCCCAGTTCCTCCTCCCTGCACAGGAGCCTGGGAATCTGGGTATGGAAGGACTATGCAATCTGGGTATACAGGACTATGCAAAAAGCACAAACCTTCCATCTCACCTTCTATTGGGACCCTCCTAATATTCTGAAGAGACCAACAACTCACTTCCGAGTTTGTCGGATCAGTATCTCAACACTGAAACAAAAGACTCTGGACCAAGAGATCTGAGCAGAAACCTGTTACAATATTCTCTCAGTATCTACAGCAAAATGTAAAGACAGCCCAGCGGATAAAAGAGAGAAGAGAAAGTTCAAACAGAAATACAATCAATTAACACCTTCTCATCACTTAGAACTCCCAGCTGTTCCTCCTGGGTGGTCTGGTTCCTAATGCAGGGTGCAGAGATGGGAGGAGTAGAAATGGTTCAGTCTCACTGGCAGAGCGGCCACTGCCGGCTCAGGGATGGGGGAGAAGGAAAAGCTCCCAGGTGCTGGAGAACCTGAGTGCCACAAAGAGATGTCCAGAAACAAAGGTCAGGGGAATGACAAAGAGACCTAATTCATCCTGCTCAGGGCACAGCAAAATCCAGGCCTGGCACAGACCTGTTTTAAAGGATGGCACAAAGGCATCGGTGAAAAACTGCAGAGATACACAATGAAAATAAAGTATTTCAGATTCTGTTTTTTAAAATGGATTTTTTTTTTCCAGCTGCTTGCAACAGATCCCTGATAACAGATCAGAAAATTTCCTCAGGATTTCTGATGCTTTTCTGGGAAAATCTGGAAATATTTTGGACTTTAAGGAAAGAAACATAACTAGAATACAGATCTCTCCATGTCAGTCTGAAACATCCATGTTCAGGAACTTCTCCAAACACCTGGGAACTTTCTGAACATGGAACATCAGCCCTATTGCTGATCCCTGGTGGAAGTTTCTCTACAAGAGGGTTCTGCATGCAGTGGGAGTATGGTTTAGGATAACTAAATGTTAATATTAACATCACCAGGCAGGTCAGTGCCCACTGCCTGCAGTGGCTGCTCCTACAAGGTGACTTTTTGCTGTCCTGAAGTGGAAGTAACACAATCCCTGGCAAAGTGCACTGGAATGGCTGAGAAAAATATTAGAGACACACAAACACAACTCCCAAAATTAAGGACCTTTTCCTTTAATACAATAAATGAAGCTGCCTTGAGGTAAAAAAATTAAATCACACCCAGATGAACCTAATGTCACATGATTCTACAGATATGTATATAGGTAGGACTATAATTTCTATGGGCCAAACACAAACCCATACATCATATATTCCTCAAGAACATAGCTAAGGTGGGTGACACAGACAACCATGCATTAATAAATCAGTTTGTCCTAAAAGAAAGCACAGTTATGTCTTGATTTCCCTCAACAAGTGGTGTGTGGTGTGCAGCTGGAACCACCTGGTACATGCTGGCCCTGGAACACATCTGGATGGACACAGCCTCACAGGAGGCTTTGCCAGTGCTGCCAGACTCCCAAGTGCTGGCACAAAGGCTGAGAAAGACTTGCTCAGTATTTACCTTGGCCTCACAGAGTCCAGGTGGATCATATGCCAATGTGGGAACAGGCTAAGTGTGTAACTGCAGAGTTTAGAAACTGTTCTTTCTAAATTTCTCATCTTAAACTCATTGAGTTGAGCTGTGGATTCTAGGCTGGGGCAAGAACACTCTGTGTCTGAATGGAGAGATGCACAAGAGTAAGAAAGATGCCCAAGAATAAACTTTCCTGGCCTCGTCCCATTCTGTCTTATGACAGATGGATAGAACTGGGGCAAAACCAATTCTGCAGCACAAGCCCAGGACTTTGCCGAAATTATAACTGAACTAAAAAATTGTGGAATCAGCCTGGAAGAGCCTTGCAATCTAGTCCTTCTCCTACTCTGCAGTGAGATCCATTTATTCTTAAACAAATTTTTCTAAAATGTCTTTCAACTTCCCTAAGAAATCCATTTCAGTACTTTATTGCCATTATCATTTGAAAAGGTTTCCTAAACTCTTGTCTGAGGCTCCTTGCTTAAGTGGGGACTGTTTTCTCTTAGTTTATCCACCATAAAGAAAAATGGATCCCTTCTTTCTTTACATCAGCCTTTTATAGAGTCTTAGACTAGAGTCTTTTATAGTTCTGCTTTTGCTTCAGAAAAAGGACCAACAGTATTTGCAGTCTCCCACAAGCTGTTGAGCTATAAATCTGAACATTCGGGTGTCTTTGTTGCACTCCAGACACACTCCACCAGTTCAAGACCATGAAGATCTCTCAAAATCTTACTTGTCAAATTAAACCCCAGGTAGGAGCCCTTACTGGGAAAGAAGAAGGATTTGTCACCTCTCAGGCCTGAGAAGCAAATTTACCATTACACTTTGCCAAGTTTGATTTCAGTGGAGCCAAAGATGTTTCTGGTACTGCAACTTCCATCCCTTCTCTTCCAGCTGTTCCCTCAGCTGGTGCCAAAGTGTAAGGCAGATGAAGACTTTGTGGTGTCTGGGATGGAGGCTTTATATTCCCCAAAATTCTGTAGTTTGCTGCAAATAAATTCGACATGTGTGAACTGACAGATCCTCTGTCTTCTCTGAGGTGGAAAAGATCAGACACCACAGTTGTGAAGATCTCAAAGGTCAGCTCAGGTCTGTGTTACTTTACAGTGCAAAGCCCACAGGGAAATAAAACATGGACAGCTGGGCAATATCTCTTCAGTTCCAAGCTCCATTTTATTTAGTCATTCCAATCAGCGCATGTTGCGTCTTTCTTCCAGCAGAAATAACTCTAATGCAGAATCTATTTCAGTTAATAATTCTGCTTTTTCAATACTGTATTCATGCTGAAGACTCAAAAATACCACACAAATGAGAAATGAGAAACAGGACTGCAGTGATTGATAGCGGGTCTGGCGCACAACCTCAGCAGAAAAGACGGGAAAATGTGTGAGGACCAAATCAGTGTCTCAAGAAGTACAAATGCACATTTTCAGGCTGGCCACTCTGTTCTAGTACTTAAGTCATATGAACCAACACTCTTTATGTGAATTCTTCTAAACTCCAGAATTGTTGAACTACACACCTAATCTTTTTAGAACCACACCTGAGAAAGGATTAACATTTAAAAGTTTAAGGTTTAACTAAGTTATCGGGGAGGGACACTGGTATTCCCAGTCTGATAGAAAATTGAAGGCAGGAATTATGTCCCGCAGTCTGCCCAAAATAAAGCACAATAAGAGCAATGCCGCTGAACTGAACACAACTGAACAGCGTTGTGTGCCCGCAGTGATCCTTGAGCACGGAGCCTGTGAGCGCGGGGAGGGCGGGCGCTCTCGGGGCAGTGCATTAGCGCTCCATCACCTCTGCCAGAGTGAGCCATTACTTACCCAAAGTGCTCTCCTGACGGGCCCCTTCTGGGACAGCCAACCCAGCGCTTTCCGAAGGGGAGTTTGGAGGATTCTTCCCTTTTTGTTGGGCAGTCCCCTGGGTTTCCAAACCTCATGCATTATGGATAGGATCTTAATGGAGCCTGGCTGCCTGAGCGCTGCTTGCTGAGCCTTTCACATCAAGACAGTCACCGCTGCTCTGCGCTTTCCGCTTCTCCTTCCATCTTATGCAAACACAGATTTTATTTCTGTTCTGTCTCTGTGAACCCCATTAAAACCCAATTCTGCTTATTACCAACAGCTTGAAGTCCCTTTCCCTCTAAGGATTCTCCCGGGTTCAGGACAATCAATCTACCATGACCTGGGTTGTTGCCATCTCTGGCTGCTTAGACTGGTCCCCCAGTTTGCACTGGGAGAGCACCTCCAGCTCACCGTCACCTCCATGGCACTGTGCAACCTGCCACATTGTTGTCCCTCTGTGCTCAGCCTGATCAAAAATGACAGTTCTTGGACATAAGTGCCCTCAAATTACATCTCTCTCCTGTAACATAACACCACAATATTCTTTGTAGCACTCGCCCACAGGCTGTAGCTCTATTAGTGGTCTCTCACTGGCAAATGCACCAGTGATCTGACTTCAGGCAGAAAAGAACTTGCTTACGAAATATTTGTCAATATCAATAGACAATTAATATCCAATAATCTCTTAATGAAGAGTCTCTGATTATAGTGAAGCTTTGTACCTATGTTCTAATCTTCTTCAGCTAAGAAACTTGGAATGCTTTTATGAAGACTATGAAACCTCACCATTGTTAGATATAGAGAAATGTGAATGGGTTCATGTCCTCTCTTACAGAAAAGGAAGGGGCAAAAGAGAAATATTCCATTTTCTATGAAAAGAAAAAGCTTCAAGAGGGTGCAGTGAGGCTCCTTTTTTCATCTTTTCCTAGTGAGGATTACAGTTGTTAAAAGCAGAAAGCTGCTGTTTTGAAAACTATGTCAGAGTAGCTCAATAACAGATAATAAAATTGTCCCCTCTCTACAAGCAGAGTATCTGCTGCCTTCTCCTTGATGGTTACCTGTGCCTGGGCTTTCTCACAAGTGCATATGAACACTCCTTTACTGCAGGCGGCACAGTTTTACAAACAATTAGAAACAGGAGCTGCTCCAGATCTGGAGAAGACTCTACAGTGAAAATCTTGGAAATCTGTCAGTTTGAGTAATCCTTGAACTCCTGTCCATCAATGCTGAGGCTGTTTCCAGAGGAGCGATGCAGACATGAGCACTCCTCTGCCCAAAGAGCTCTGCTGGGAAATGGCTGATTCCAGCTGGAGGAACCAGGGGCTTTGAGCGATGATCTCAGCTGGAAGTGGGTTTGCTGACAAAATACCTGCTGATGGGTAGAGTTTATTTGTAATGTTCTCTCCTTGTCTTCCTTCTCCTTATGAGTTCACCCCTGAAGGTTTCTAAATGGAGGGAATTCCCTTTTAATCATCCCCATCTAACACTAATAGAAGCATTCCAGGTTGTTAAACAGAAACAACATCCAGACTTCCCTGAGATGCCCTGCCTTTACTGTCTGGAATCTATCCATGAAGAAAGAACAGAATCAGACTAAAGTGACCAAAAAACCATAACAGAGATATAGGAAGTAATTAAAATTTACTTTTTAGTTAGAAGTGATGAACTTATTGGAACCAAGAATGTGTCTGGCTATTTTAAGAACCCTAGTGGGTCCTTGTTGAGCTTTATAACTGACTAGCACATACAGACAGGAGCTGGCAATAAATAAAATGGTATTTTATAAAGTGTACATATAAAATGGTAGCAAGATAAACTGTAAAAATAGACAATAAATCATATTTTTCACTCAACCCTGGCTACATCTCTTGTGTTCTGTACATAACCCATCTCTCCAAGGATCCATTCATTCCTGGCCACATCACTTGTGTTCTGTATGTAACCCTTTTCTCCAGGGATTTTTCCTATTCCAGGCTCCAAGAGCAGTTGGAAAGACAGTTGTTTTTTAAAACATAGAAAAGAGAAAATGGCCATGGCTTGGTTTCCACTGATTTATCTTCCTCTAGTTACCCAGGCCCAGAGTGCAAGATGGATAATAGTCCTTCTTGCATTAATGTTAAGATGGGAGGTCTATTGCTTTAATTCTCAAGGACTGGATCTGGATGCCATAACCCACCTCTCCCACTGCTGGTAAGTCCAGGGAAAGGCATAATTCCTGAGAAAGGAATTATTCTTAACACAGCAATCTCAAGGCCCTTCCTTTCAGCCACGAGTTCCAGATAACTCAAACTTCCTGCTCACAAAATGATGGAGACTCATGGGGCCTCTGCTTTTCTCACAGGTGAACAATAAAACTTGGGTTTAACTGTGGCTGCAGCCTCTGGGCATCAGAAGAGTTCATGTGATTTCAAGAGAAGGTAGGAAGCTGTATTTACTGTGGGGAAATCCTGAATAAAAATAACATGTTTGTGTGCTCTGACACACTCACAGTGAGCTTAACAGATCTGAGGGGTGCAAGACCTTCCTTTGTATCTTGCTTGCAGCAGTACTCCCTGTTCCTACACTGCTGCTGAGCTGCTCAAACTCCAGATGAATGGGGGAAAATCCCCAAATGCCAACAAAAAATATAATTCTGGAAGGGGAAAAAAAGAAGACATAGTCAAGATGACACATATATATGGGTTGTCTTCAGACGAGGGGATAATACACCTTTTACTCCTTAGCTTAGGCAAAATTCCGTGGAGTAACAGTATTTTTCATTCTTATTTCCCTCCACTGGCCACCACTGTTCCTTCCTTAAAGCTTTCAGCACTTAAAGAGCTCATATCCTCAAGGATAAGTATAACACAGACATACTGCTGTAATAATGTTACTCCCTGAGCAAATGTTTTTACACAGGAATAAGCATATCCATATGGTGAGATATGCTGCAATGGATGGAGCATTGGAATTGCACCTCTGCTCAGTCAGTAGAAGTTTCTCTGTGGACAGCGCCAGGAAGATTGGATCCATCATCCAGCCCAACAAAACCAGGTAACTTACTCCTCTCTGCAGATCCAGAAGCAAAGGCAGCCTTCCCGATCTGACTGCTTTTAAGATCATTAAGGAGTATAATTGTGTAATCTTTTGTCCAGAGAAGCTGTGGCTGACCCTGGATCCCTGGAAGTGTCCAAGGCCAGGTTGGACGGGGCTTGGAGCTACCTGGGATAGTGGAAGGTGTCCCTGCTCGTGGGAACCAGATTATCTTTAAAGTTCTTTCCAACCCAACCATCCCATGATTCTGTTATGTCCTCCTGTCTACACCCACTATGATCACCAACAACACAGAGTCAACCAATTTCTGATGAACTCCAAGCCACAGGTTTCCAGGTCTGGTGAATTTTTAAATGGCATCCTGATGATCAGACACACAAGCACTATGGGAAGCATTTAAATGAAGATGCTTTGAAACAGTTCTGTGTATTATTATTCCCTGGCAATGTAGGTGGGTGATACTGGAACGAGGAGACTGACTGAAGAGCTGGACAGTCAGTTTTCCCTGTCTTGGGAAGTTCTGTAGGCTCAAAAGGCAATCAGTAAAGTTAAGCAGATGGGTAAAAATAGGAACTGAAGCAGAAACAGGGATAAAAGAAGTTCCTTGAGCAACACTCACACATTGCAAGGTCTCATTGCAAACCAGGACAGTGAGTTTCTTGCAGAGGGAGATGAATTATACAACACTGAGCCATATCACTGCACACACAAAGCTGCAGTAAATGAATTGACTGATGAGTAAATCAGACATCAAGAGCTACTGAACACTGCCCAGGAACTCCTGCTGCTCTATCCTTCCTATGGACACACAGATGACATAATATTGTTTGGATGGTCAGAACCAAACCTTATCACATGTGAACATCACAGCCCCTTCAGCAAAGTGCCAGTGCAGATTCCTCTTTCGCTCAACAGTGAAGAGCCTCTGGTTTTCCATCAGGACTGTTCAAATTCTATCTCTGGTTAACCACAAAGCCCCAAGTGACTCTAAGATGCAGTAGTCACATCTCTACACAGCTTCACAGGCCACAGATTGTTTCCATATTCTAATTACTGCATCTCATTACAATGAAGAAAAACAAATTCTTTTTTTGAGTCACAGATGCGAAAGGAAGGTCTTGTGGTTAAAGGATTCACAGAATCCAGAGGCCTAAATTTGTTTCCCCTTCCAACTCTTTTGCAGACTTCTAGTGCAATAACATTCACTTTCTTCCACTGAGTATTGGAAAACTTAACAAATCTGTGCTCATGAACATTTTGAGGTCCTAATTTAAATACCTTGCACTGTCACAAAATACATAAAGTAGCTTACAAGAAGAATTTTTATTATCATATATTAGAAAGTTTGGAAAGAGCAGACACTAAATTGATTCTGTAGGACTGATTTTTTGTGTTAACTTTATTTTTAGAACATGGAGCAATTAGCAGATACTATACAGTGTTTGATACTAGTAGACACTATACAGTGAAATTCCAAAAATGTAATCCTTGATTAAATCATGGTTATTTGAAAGAAGTTTGTAGAAGGTAATGTTCAATCCATGCAGTTCTGGTAATCTTCCAGCATCTCTAAGGCATCAAAGCAGCCCATAAATCACAAACCCTGGTTCAGCCAGAAAAGAAAAGTGACTGATTTGATCAACCACACCATCACGGGGTTTTCAACCCAGTGCCACATCCTTCTAAGGTATTGATATTTAAATTTAACCCAGACATAAACTGGGTGCTTATACTGACAGGAAACTCTGATTCTTCAACAACACTTCAAAGCTGCAGCATTTTCTTTGGAAACCTGGGTTTCATGTGAATACTTGACCACAGCTGGCATGATAGGGCATGCATGCCTGTGTCCAAAACTATGCACTGTGGGTGTGGTACCAGGAACAAGGTCAAGGGACATCCCTTCCAGCCTGGGTACCAGCTGGGAAGTACTCCCAGGGGCAGGAGATCTTACCTGGAGAGACACAGCAGAGCTCTTTGGAAAGGCTTTGCCACATTACCCTGGAAGTCACTGATGTCAAGAAGGTAATGAGTTTTACTCAGAGTTTCTAAGGCACAAAAAATCACAGTGTGTGAATCTCCCACTGAACCTCTAGAAGCAGAATCCAAATTACTGTGAGAAAACCCTGAGGTGATGCTTTGTGGAACATAAGCAAATTAACTCAGAGGACGCTTCATGCCCACTCTTATCAAATGCACTCCATATAATAAAGAAGTTCTGCAAAACTGTGACCCACCAGCTGCAAACAGAGGTGTTTCCCTGTTCCAAAAATTCAGCCTCTTTGTGCTGTGGTGGGGAATCTCCAAAGGGTGAGTCACCCTCAGTGAGCCGCCACTTCTGGCCTAAGGAACTGAAGAACTGGCCGAACTTGTTCTTGTCAGCAGCAGATGCGCCCCTAGCACTGCGGGGGTTCCTCCCTGTTCAATGCACAGATATCCCCCTCAGACACAGCTCACACTGGTGCTCTGCACAGCACAGCTAACTGCAGAGTGAGGGACGCTGTGACACCAGAGCTCTGCAACCTGAACCCTCCAGCAGAAACAAAATGCAGAAACAACGCCCCTGCCTCCTGAGCTTCAGCAGTGCCTGAAAAGAGCAAAGGCAGAATTGCTTTGCTTATGGTCAGAAATGAATTCCATGAGGAAGGGGCTGGAGGGCATTTTAGATTTCACGTTAAAGAAACAAAGCACAAATTGACTTTTTATAAAGGTCAAATGAAAAATTGGGTATCTTAAGGCTGCAGAGAATTTCTGCTCTTTGCGTAGTTCGGTTTGCGTTTATATAAAAAAGGAGAAAAATATTGTCATGTCCAACTTAACAGATGATCTGGCTGGGACAAAGGAAAGAAAAAAAAAAAGAAGAGAAGGACTGCATTTGCAACAAAGTCTAGAATTTTAAATAATACTGTTTCTAGTAATGTTCCTCGATGGAAGCTATTATGTTGCCCTTTCACAAACCATTAATACAGGAATAAAATCAGTTCGGTTTGTACATAACCCGAAGGTTCCAGCATTTGCCACATGCTTGTGAATTAGTGGGTTATGTGCTGAAACAGGTATTTAGGATATATAATTCATCCTCTAGGCTAAAAATACATAATGTAACAAATAATACTCGTATTGAAAATTACATTTTACATTCCTTTCATATGGACTAAACTGTGTCCCATGTGAACTGACTACACAGCTTTGCAGCAATTAAAAAAAAAAAAAGAAAAAAGAAAAAAAAATCCTGATTCTGATGTTTTCACCTGAACAAGTTTTAATCATTATGCACCAGGTGACTTTGATCCTACAGTGTGCTTTGTTCATGCCATTGCCAGATTCCTTGCTGGCTCAGTGTTCTGTGGTTCACCTCCTACATGGGAGATGAACATTAAGCCCAAGGACACCACAGTCTCTGGAAAGGAAGGGAAGGGAGAGGGCAGCCCTGGGGGAAAAGCAGCAGCACTGATGGAAACAACAAAATTTGGCATGATTAAAACACATAAACACAAAAAGCCTGGGCTGCCTCCTTCCCTGCAGCCCCTCACTCCTTCCCGGTCCCTGCCACAGATATTGGGAATTTGGTGTGTTTGCTGGGAAGGAGGCTACTCCCTGCCCAGGGATCACAACCAGATTTCACACGGGGCTGAACAAGCTCTTCAGAATAGGAGTCCATCCCTCTCCATCTGCACAAGCCCTTTCCTCCAGTCCCCTTTAAATTCCCTGCTCAGGGAGCCCAGTGTTGTTGGGTCTTTAATCTCCTCCTCGCAGTTTCACATACAAACCTTGGCTTCAATATTTGGATACATTTCCTGCCTTTTTTCCCCCCTTAAATACTCTTTTGAAGCCAAGTTGCTGAGTGAATCGTAAAGGGGGAGAATTCCAAGAGCCTTAGTTTCTCTGCTGTTCCCAGGGCCGGTCTGGGCCAAAATAAACCCCTGCTGTGCCAGCAGCAGTTACTTACAGTCACAGCCAGGCAGCACAGCCCTGCAGCTTCCCAGTCCGAGCCATCTCTCCTTTCCCTCCAGAGATAAAACCTCCACTGAGATTTTTCACTTTTCCAACTGCATCCCTTCCCATATTTTCCTTGCGTCACAGAATAACCACCAGAAAAGAAAATGGTGAAAAGGTAAATATTCCTCCTTGGATCCAGGGAGTCTCTGCCCAGAACATATCCTGCTTTGCTACATAGCTTTTCCATTCCCACCCTCATTTCTCCTTCTTGGGAAAGGGTTTGTTCCCAGTTTCATAAATGAGTGGTTTGCACTGTGCCTTCCCCTCCACTACTTCTGTTCTCATAGAAAACTTGGATGCCTCAATCAAATTCCTGTGAAAGAATTCAAGGAACAAATGGCCACTGCTTCACCAATTGCAGGATTTTGGTCAGGCAGAACTGAAATTTGACATCTGGGCAGAGCAGTCTCAGTAAGAGATATGTCCACAGTCAGTTATCCCACAAAAATAATGGAATTATTTTTACCCTCTGGAACAAAGCTTAATCTCAAAGTCTGAGGCACAACGTGAAATCTGATTCAACCACTATTTGATCAAATACAAGTCATTACATCTTTAAATATTTTTGTAATAATTTTAAGAATTTTCATCATGTTTACTTCATTATTCTACCTCATTTAGGTGAATTCGCACGAGTTGTGCTCACATCCATTTTACACAAGCATTTACATCACAAATTCTGATGACTATCACACCTGCAGAGAATGAACTTCAAAAGTTTGTGGGCAAAGGTCTATAGGGGAACTGTCTGAGCAATTTGATCAAACAGCAAATGCAAACAACACTGTGGCAATTAAAGTTTGGGTGATTGTCTTAATGTCATAAACTGCCCATAAGTAAGTCTGAGAGATATAAAATGCCCCAAACCTGGGAAAACATTTGTGATCATTCATACTGCAAAGACAACAGTAACACAAAAAACCCACAAAAAGTATATTAAAATGGCAAATTATTCCCACAGTTGCTTAGTCAGCTTGAGTACAGAGGGTGGAAATTAGAGCATGGGGCTTCCCAAGAGGTATGCCTGCAAATTTTCCAGAAAATACCTCTATCCTTCTAGCCAGAGACACCATTTCCCTGATTTTTTCCCAACATGTCTTTTTTTCCAACATTCCTATCCAAGAGCAGTCATTTTCTCCCTGGAAAGGCTGGTCTGAGAAACAAAAGACCTGAGTTGCTCTAGACTGCTGTCCCCCTTAGGAGAGAACCATCATTCCAATCACTTGGATTCTGAAACAGCACCACTGCACATCACAGGCCTTCACATCCCTCAGGAATCAGGGCATGCGTTTTCTCCTGGTTGCAGTCCCCTGTCACTTCCACTGTGGCCCTTTTTTTCTATTCTATTCCTTCTGCATTTCTATGTGAACCTGACTTCCCATTTCCCTTGCTTGTGTTCCAGCTCTCTCCCTCTCTTCCTGTGTCTCACTGTGGTGCTGGAACATGCAGCAGGGATATGATGGATGATCACCTGTCACAGCTTGTTTATTATAATTCAGACAATCAATTACACATCCCTAATGCCGCTTGTCCCGCTGGAAATTTACATGCTCGGCACAGACCAATGTGAAAATGGAATCTCATTTGCCAAATGTCTTTCCGTGGGTACAGCACGATGATTACAGGCTGGTTGTTTCAACAGTTGTGTGTGTCTGACAATGTCATCACTTACTGCTTGCCACGGGTCACATTGCTCCAAGGCATTATTTATTGTGCTGTGCAGGCTGAGGCTTTCAGAGGACAAAGATGTTGTTAAAGCCATAGGCTCATGGCAAGGTGGAGCACACAGCAGGGAAAGCCCCAGCACCTGGCACCTGCCTTTGTTCCCACTGGTGGGAATCCTTGTACCCTTTCCACCTTTTTTCTTTCAAGGGTGGCTTGTACCAAAGGCCTGGGGAGCTCCTGCACAAACAGGCAGGGTTGTGGGGGGGAAGTGCTGCTCCTGCAGTTAAATAATCCCAGGACAGCCAGTGATTTAATGAGAAGCAAAGAATTGTGGAAAAATGAGACAAGGGGGGAAGCAAAAAGGCTCCTGAACGCTTGGCTAAAATGCTATGCAGCAGTAGGTGCAGAACACGCTGAACCCACCAAAGAGTTAAGTGCAGTTTACTGACTGAGCTGTTCTTCCATCTAGGTAGATCGGACATGGAAGATAAGATCCTACAGCAAAGAGGTTGTGGAGTGTGGACTGAGCAGCCCATCCTGGGCTTCAGCTTGAAAACTGGATTTGGTCTGAAGTAGTTAGAACTTCAGGAAGAGGAGGAAGGATATATAAGATATGAAGGAAGTTTCTTCTCCCTTAACAGAGGAGAAAGGCTGGGAAAGGAAGATATCTTTCCTTACTAGGAGCCAAATTTCTAACACCTTCCTGTTAACTGGAAAGAAGTAACAGGGATAGCCCAATCAAACCATGCTGCTGACTTAGGCTTGCTGTTTTCTCACACACCAGTCAGCTGCTTCTCTCCACCTCTTTCTGCACAACCCAGCCAGACTGGTTTGGGAATTGTACCTACTCTGCCTGTGCTCTCAAGCACCCACAAAACGAGTCATTCCTGGAAGACTCGGGTGGAGGATGGTGAGTAAACTTAACCATACTGATTCTCTCATTGCCAGTCTCAGTTGTGGAGCTGTTGGAACATACTCAGTATAGCCAGACTAACCACTTCACTTAGTTAAAATTATTTTAAAGCACTCAACATCTAAATGGTTAATCTAAAGGTCTGTGAGAACAAAAACATTAGCATAACCTGCAGAAAAGCCATTATATTTATTACACATAAGAGAAAAGCCTAGAATAAATAACAGGTTTCCACTCCTTCAATAAACAGAACTGACCTTGAAGAGGGATGGCTGTTCATAGTAGTTATCTTATCAAGGTGGAGGGCAGGCAGTGAAATGGTGTAGTGCTGATAACAGTTTTTAGGATCTTATGAGCCACCAGAAGTGTTTCGTCAGTCCTGTGTGCATATGAGGGCAGAGAAGAGGCCCTTTATTCTCCCTGACAGAACAAGGGCAGAGGACAGTGTTTAGATTTCAGACAAGGGCTGTGTTCCCTGTGTGAACTGAGGTAGTAGATGGAGCTGCCTGTGATGCCAGAGGACAGGACAGATGAAGTGGGAAGACTCTCTGAAGCCTTCCTTGCTAATGATACTATTCATATGTCCATGGGACAGGGTTCAACAAGTCCATGTGGAGCAGATCATGTTGGTTATTTATTCATACGTTAAAATCTCTGTCTCAGCAGCCCTGTGAGAACTAATAATTTGGTTGCAAATCCCACTGAGTCAACCCAAATCACAACAAAGTTCTCTCACTCTCTCTGCATACACATATATATATTACACACACACAAGCTCACTCACATTTAGGGATGGACTAAGGTGGTTTTGCTTTTGAAGAACCTGTTTTTCAGCAGAGGATCAGCACAGTTAGTACTGAGGCTACATGTGCATCTAATTTCATAAATGACACAAGAGCATGTGAAAGGGCTCAAGTCCTTCTTACATAGCAAAAGGCTTCCTGTGCTGCTGCAAGTTCTGTATGAGTTGGCATTAAAAAGTCTGTTGAGGGGGCAGGGAGGAAATGGAGCAATCAAGTGTGTAAGGAGTCACTGCTGTCCACGGAGGCAAATTCTAAAGCTGGCTGAAGTGAGTCATATTGAAGACTCAAACTAGTTTCTCTTTTTTTTTTCTTTTATTTTCCTAGTACTGTCTTCAGCAAGATGCCTTAGTTACAATTTTGAAAAGAAGTAAACAAATATTAGCTCTTGTTGCTATGAAATCTTAATTGTACCAGGCAGACAGCCTGAAAGAAGGAAGGCTTCCTCTGATGCCTTGTCTGGGGGGTGTGCAGCTGTGCTGAAGCTTTCTGAGGGAAGGCTGTGTCATCAGCAGTACCTGACCAGGTGTAAGGCTGTGAGGAGCAAAACAGTGTGGCCTGTGTGCAGGGGTTTGTGGAGCAAGATCTCCAGATGGACTGTGTACAACAAGGCATTTCTAACGAGGATACAGCACTTCCCAGATCTGGTGAAAAGTGCAGCTTGGCTTGGACAGCTGTGACTCCTGAGGCAGGACAAGGAAGGATCCTCTGCAGAGTCAGTGCTTGCATTAGGACATATGACAGTCCTTCTGTGCCAGATCCATAACTCAGTCTGTTCTGTGTGAATGGGAAGTACACCCTGCCTCTACTGCAGGCAGAATACTAAAAAACAAACACAGCTACATGGCTCAGGGAAGGCTTCTATGCTCCCAGGGGAGAAGCAGAATTGTCTTGCTCTTCTCCATCAACCTACAAACTTGAGAGCTTCCACAAGACTCAACTCCAATCAGATCTGATGACAGAAAATCATATTAGTTAAGGAACCTTTCCTTCTATACAGGCAAATGATAAAACTGTTACCCTGTGAAACAGCCAAATTCCCACACTTACAGGGAATGTTCCTTTCCTACTGCCCCCAAAAACCTCACTGCAACTGGAATTTTAGTTTTTATGGGTTGGTTTTGTTTTGTTTTTTTTACTATGGACTCAAATTACACCAGACATTTAATTCCTCCTCACTCTAGCTGGGATTTTGCTGTTCATGCAAGTTCCTCTGAGTTTTAACAAACAGATTGATTTTTACATAATTTTTGTTCCATACTTGCAGCATAGTAGTCCCAAAACGTTCTCCTGATGCTGTTTTAAGCTGTTAGACACTATATAATCACATGTAGAGGGACCACCTTTATATCAAAAATTATAATCAAAAGATACAATGGAGGCAAAGGGCAGAACACTGAGGGGCAGAGAGAGTTCACTTGCCCTGGCCTGGTAACACAATCTTTCTATTCCTACTCCATTACTCAAACCACCAGGCAAAGGTTTCTTCCCAGACCCCTCCCTCACCAGTTCTTATCTGCTCTGTCAAAATCCCACAAAATTCTGCAGCATGCAAACGTCCTACAAATTCACTCCACATGTGGAGTGGTCGAATGCTGCCCCATGCCAAGGGTGAGATGAACCTGCCTGGAAAATGTGACTCAAGATGCTCATGAGACACTACAGGTTATCAAAGGACTGAAGCATGGAAATGGCTCAGTGTGTTGTGTAGGGCTGATCTGGCAAGGAGAAAACCCTGGAAGAGGCTCTCATTCCTTACAGAATAGAATGCATCAAGTTCTTTGTACATCATCATGTACTTTTACAGTCAGCACTTCCACACCTTTACAGTTTTGAAATAAAGATCAAATAAAGACCATGTATTTGTCCTATCTGTGGGCACACTCTTCAGGGTGAATGATTCCTGTCACTCCAAAAGCCTCTATCCCTGTGGCTGAGCATCTCTCTGCTCTGGCTGCAGGAGGCAGAGGAGGGGACCCCCTGCTTTGCCCACAGCACTCCAAGTCCTGCTCGAGTGCACTCCTGCTGAGGCTGGAGATCTGCTGAGTCAAGCAGCTCTCCCAGCTGCTCACAGGAAGCACAGCTGTTAGGTAAAAATAACCACAGGGGCAAGGACTTGTTCTTTTCTAAAGAAAACACAAAGATAAACACATTGACCCACTAACTCAGCTCCAGCCTCCTGGAGCGACTTGATTAGAGGAAATCCCTCTTCTTGCATTCCCCACTCCCGGGCCAGAGGCTGCGCTGAGCTCTGTGCTGTTTGCTGTGGGCTGGGCCTGGGTGACGGGACAGGAGCCAGGGCTGTCCCTGTCCTGAACCCCAGTGGGAAACCTGAGCTCACTGTTGGGTCAGGAGCGGCCAGGGGAGGTGTCAGGAAGGTGGACAGCTCAGAAGCACAACCCCATACAGCAGCACAACCCCTGTGGCCTCTATCAGGCTGTGGGGTAGGATCAGTGGCTGTTTTCTTGTGCCTGTGTCCCCAGTTGTGCAGTGGCACCTGTTCCTCTCCGTGTGAGCACAAGCTGTTCCCAGCACTCCAGCACAGACGAGTCACAACTCCCAGATTCAGCAGCTACTTGGATAATGCCCCAGCTTCTTAAAGGGCTCCAACCCCATTGCTGCTGGTTAACACAGTGACACCCCACACAGAAACAGCTCCAACAGAAGTCTGGGAAAGGTAAAATGCAACGTGGGGGAAGCTGAGGGCTCACAAGCAAAAAAGGAATTGTATGATTTTTGAGGAAAGAACTGCAAGAGTTTTGATGATCCTGAATGTGACCTGCATTGAGACATCCAGTGCATGGCAGCATTTATCTAAGTTCCCTAGGATGCAAAAAGGGTAGCAATTCCCAAGGAGGTGCACAGCCCACTCATCTATCCAGCCCTGGGCCCAGAGCCCTCCTTGGCTCGGAAATGGCCCATAAAGGTCAGTCCTGAACAGCCTTAATCGCATTTCCCCTCTCCCAGCCACTGAGACACAAGCTGCCCTTTCCCTCACCATAAGGCCAGGCTACCACCTGGGGAATTTCACTTCACAGTCACATACCTAAATTAATTAACAGATGAATTCAGAAAGGCCCAAACTGACAGACAAATACAAAATGTCCTGCGACAAGCCCCAGAACACATCACGTTAATGACCCTAGAAATCAAAAGGAAGAGGATAATTAAATATAGGCTGAGGAGGAGCGAGAAGACTGAAGGCAACAAAGGAGAAAGATACAGTGGTCAGACCCCAAAAAGGCAGAAAGCAGATGTCAATTTGCATGATAGTTCTGAGAACAACAATGAGTGCCCAGAAATTCTATTTAAACACTGTAATATTAGTTTAATGGAGAAAATATCTAATACAATTCCCAGAGAATTTTTCAATTAAATTAATATGATGGGCTTTAATGGATATCTTAAGCAGAGAGTGGGATTAACAGAAATACTGCATGAATTATATGTTTTATAAAAATTGGCACACAGCCTTGTCATGCAGGGAACCTTATTCTAAACTCTGGCAGCCAGTTGTAATTCTGAACAGAATTTCCCTGCTCAGACATGAATCATTTCCTCTTGGGATTTTATCCTTCCCGTAGTCTGGACAAGTAGCAATGTGATGAACCAGAAAGAACCGAATACAGGAACTCTTGGGGTGTTTTTTTCCCTCTTTGTACAGTGTTTAGTGAAACTGTTCTTGTCTCAGCATAGGATCTCAGAGGTGCTGCAAAACACCCAAAGAGTAATTGGCAGCAGCTCCCTACAGGAGCAAAACACCTTTTCACAGCTGAACTCTGGGGAGTCCTATAATCACACAAAGCCCAACATTGGGCAAGGAAGAAATTCACTGTCCATGCCACTGTAGCCTCAGCACCATGAACACAAACACCAAGGAATAAGGATCGCTGAAAATTACTCTCAGCATCCAACTCTTTCCTCTGCAGAACTGTCTTGACTTCCAAGCTCCCCAGGTTGCAGAGTTGCAAACAAGCCCTGAGCTGTGAGGAAATCAGCTGCTACATCAATAACACATCTCTATTCATATCACACATTCTCATTCCCAGTGGTAACTACTCCTAATTACCATCCAGACCCTACACATTTGCACTCTCATTGTTAACAGCAGCCTTGGTGCCCAGCACTCTGAAGAGTTCCCATCACTATTGCTTTGATAGAGCATTGCTGAGGCATTCCTAAAAATCTCACTGTATTCCTTACACCTGCTTTTTCCACCTGGGTATAACAGGAAACAACACAGGGATGTCTAACTGCAAGTGTGACTGTGTGACTTTTAATTGAGGCAAGAATTGCCCCAGCAGATGAAGTCTGTGTGCAGTGTGATGGGCACTGCACACGGGCAGTGGGACTGCTCAGAAGCCGCTCCGTGGTGTGCCAGGAGAGCCATTTGCTCTTGTGATTCCAGCTGGCTCAACGCTGTATTAATTAGGGACTGCTGGCAGATAACTCCATTACAGACTTTAAAATTCAGAATGCAGTGGAGGGAAGAATTTTGGTGAAAGCTCCAAGCATTAGGTGTTGCAGTAGAGCCACTTTTAGAAGCTGAGTATGTCATACATCAGATGAGCTCAACACAGTTGTACCCTTGATCTAATGTTTTTTTAGATTATACCCACACAGCGAGCTAAATTCTATCAGAGATACCACACATACATTTCATACTTCCTCCCACAGAATCCACACAGAGAAGTATTCAACAAGCTTCATAAATATTTGAATGAGAAGAGGATCCTGCAAATAAAATAGCTCTTACTTTTATTCTCAGCCTGACTACTATACTGTTGTCCCTTTAAGCAATTACTAGACAAATTTTTTGCAGCAACATCTTCACAGCTGGTCCTTAATTTTGGGAAACTGTTGGCCCAACTCTTCAATTTCTTCACATTTAACTCCTTCACATTTAGCACCTTCTGAAGAAATTGGGAACTAATCTGCTCTGAATAACAGGACCCAGTTCCCTCAAATTAAGCCTTGAAATATGCTGACATTTTTAATTAGTGGCACTTTTGAGTATTAGAGAGACAACAATCAGCTTTTCTTGTAAGACCAGTTCAATAAAATGTTACCAATTTCATAGTCATGAATCCTAATAAATATTTCTCCAAAGCAGTCTAAGATCACTGGACAGCAGGTGTTAGTGAATGCTAGATGTTATTATTTTTCCTCTGAAAATCCTATCAGCAACTCCATGCTGTGATATCCGGAAGAACAGCTTCCAATGAAGAAAAATTGCTTGTCACTTACTGCCATGAGATGTGAGATAGTTCAAGTTAAGCAGAAGCCATATTGCTGTGTTTTCTATTTCTTTCATAAAACACAAATAAAGTACCCTGTGGAAATATGTGAGCTGAAGTGACAGGCATCTCTTGAATGCTTTTAATTGCTGCCAAAAATAGTCTGAAGCTTTCACCAAAATTAACATAGACAAAATTTCCATGGAAGGCATCAGTTCCATGTGAAAAGTTAGCTTTTGCATCAGTTAAAATAAAAACATCAATTACCCAGTTTATCTCTTTTGAAAATTCCGTTTTACCTTACAACAGAGATGCAGATAATGCTGTGCTCACATCAGTGGAGAATGCAAGAAGCTCAAAATGCCATCCTCCTTCTATTGCTGTATAGTAACATCAACCCCTGCCACTAGTAGGCAGATTTTAATCATCTTCTTTTCATTATTGTTACAATAGTGCCTAATAATGTCAGTCAAGGACTAGAATCTCATTTGCTAAACTCAGCATAAAGACAAAATGCTCCCAGCATGTTCAACAACAGACATCTTTAAAATCATGCACTTAGAGCTTCTAAACTTTCTCCCATTAATAAAAATTCAAGCTGAGTTAGCAGATTTGCTCCCCAGTCACAAAAAAATTAATCTTCTCTCATTATAAGTGTAATCAGTGAAGACTCCCAGGCAGACAGGGCTCTCTCCCTGGCTGTTTGCAATCCTATGCAGCACAGCCATGGACAAACCTCTGGCCAAAGACCTCAGTACTGGGAGCAGATCCCAGAGGGCATCTCTTGCTGCAGCACAAAACACTTCTCTTATCGCACAAAACTTGCAATTACCTTTCTCTTCCTCTCCTCATTTATCATCAGCTCTCAAAGGATTCATTTTTTGATTGTTTCCCACCCTTTCCATGACACAGAAAGGGACTAAGATACCCAAGTAGTCGAGGCACTCATGTGGAAAATTGTCACTGGCTCTTTCAGACCTGCGACCTGACTGAGATCTTTACCAGCACAGGTGACTTCTCCCAGCAGGAGGCTGCATCATTATCAGGCAATATTCTGGGACAGGTCCCTCTTGTTTTAGCAAGAAGGGTCTGACCTGTGGGACTACCCTGACAGTGTTTCCGAACCACATTCTTGACAAAGACAACCATTAACGGGTGTTTTCTGAAACAAAATGTTAAAAAACTCAAGCACAATCCTGAGCAGCTGTAGCCCAAACCCTGCATTTCCTGAGCACTGGCAGCTCCCAGTCAAGTCGATGAATTCACAAGATGGACAGGATGCAGGATCAAACTACTTGTAGTTAAAATTACAATTTTTTTACAGTTTTCTTTATGTAAGTTTTACTTTCCCAGTATCCAGAGAAAACTTACATCAGCATGAAAAGAACCCATTAATATGTCTAATGCTTTTCCCCTAAAACTACCATGATCTCACCACTTCCAAAGCCCAAAGGAAATTAAAGCACAGCTCTAGAGCACGATGCTGAAAGATACAACTTAAAACTCCAAGAAAGCTGGGAAATTTCTGTGCAAAGGCTGCAAATCTGAGCTTGGAAAAGAAAGAAGCTTACAGTGAGCTGTAATAAAATTATTCCAGTCTGTAACCTGAAAAGAGAAAGCCTGCCATTCAGCAAACAGGAAATCCCAGAATTTATAGATGACCCTGTTACAAAGCAAATGTTTTGGAACAAATGGTTCTCTCCCTGGCGCCTGTTTTCCACTGGTTTCTCTCCTGCACTTTCCCCTATAATCCCAGGGCCAGAGCAGCACCGTCTGGCTGTCGCTGGTAGTGGCACTCCCAGCTTCACCCACAATCACGGGCTGAAGGGAGTGACCTAACAAGGGGTCCGAGCCTGAAGCACATCTGGCTTTTTGCAAGCATATCAGTTAGCAAACTCTCCCTACTAACCTTGCATTCTTTTATTCTCATGGACCATTATGACTGCAGCACAATTACCTTTCTACTAAAAAAAAAGAAGTTTAGAAAAGCTTGTGTGATGTGCAGAACCTCTGTCCTCAGACAATATTAAGTTTCACATGGTCCTCGTATATATGACAAAGGCACTGCACCAAGGGGGAAAAAAGGAAGAACTCCCACAATTACGACGTCTTTTTCAGCTTCTCCACTTTTCTTGTGCTTGTTATGTTTCAAAGACTCAGAGGCAGTAGAGGTAAAAGAAAAGGGGGGGCTCTCACCACAGTAATAGGGTAGTCAGGAAGGAGAAGCGCAGGTGGGTGCCAGTGTGACCAGACCAGGAAAGGAGCACTCTGCCCTCTTAGGTGCCACACACCCCTGCTCACTCGTTTGGAAAAGACACACCAAGTGAGGAGACGCCAGTAAGAGCCATGAAGCACATCCCACTTTGGTGCTCCCATCCCCGCTCCAGTGAGCTCAGCACCTCCCCGGTGTTCCCTGGAGCAGCGCTCAGGTGCTGCAGGCGGCCCGCAGCGCCTGCCTTGGGAGCCCGTCCCTGCTCCGTGCTGCGGAGCCGGCAGCTGGCAGGGCAGACAGAGCTTCCCCGCTGACTCAGCGAGCATCTGCCCGCACTTGCCCCAAGCAGCAGGGTCATGCAGCGGAGCCTCGCATCGGCAGCTCCGGGCTACAAAGGGATGGGTGTGCCCAGGAGGGCTGGGCTGGCTGGATCTGATACACCAAGGAGCGGGCTCCGAAGGACAGTGCTCACTGCCCAGCGTGACCTAAGGATTTACCTCCTCACAATATGGAAACCGTCCATCACTGAGAATCTCTTTCCTGTTCCTTTTCTTTCTCTCACCCTATCCCAGCATTCTTAAAGTAACAAATATATATTAAAAAAAGAAGAAAAATCCTTTTTCCCTCCACAGCTATCAAATTGTCTGGATTGCTACACACTTTAAAAAACAGATATTGAATATCTCTCTCCTCAGCAAATCTACTCTGTAACACGAAGAATTCCCCACAGGAAGTCTGTGAGGCTCAATCGCTATGACACAGTCAAGGGAAATTCAGACAGTCAAGGAAAATTTAGTCTGATGTTTGAGAAGGCAGGACAAAAAGGATCAGTCCTTCTCAGGATGAAGAAAAGGTGCCTGAGCTAAGTGGGGCTGGCAGACCAGTGCTGAAATACTCTTCAGATATGCAATTACAGCTATCCCTAGGGGTTTTGCTTTTGTGTTGTTGTTTTTTAAAACCCTTCTCCAGAGTCAACAATTTGCCTGAATCGCTTCTTATTCATTTCATCTTCATGACTTTTGAAGGCATCTAATGAGGCACTTTGAAGTTTGCCTGAAAACAAAACAGAACCAAGGAAGAAAAAAAAAAAAAAAAAAAGCAACCACCCTGAGGTGACATTAAATCTTTCTCCTGAAACTATAATCTTCAGGATTACAGCTCAGCTCTGTTTGGTTGTAACACTGTGCTATATTTGGATTAATAGGCTTTGTCCTTACTGTGTTAAAGTATCTTGGGAACCAAAATCCAAAATGTGGCACCTATGATACGGTTTTGCAGGCTTATGACCTGTGTGTGAAGTCAGGGCAGGGTCTAAAATGTAAAATTTGAGATAAGCATTTTGTTTTCTCAGGTTCTGTTCAGGACAATGTCTTCACCTACTTAATTCTGAAAACACTGCAAGTGGGACTGTGAGTAAATTGTCTGTAAAAACAGTGAGAAAAATCTGGAATCTCTCATGGTTTTCAGCACAAAGCTTTGCATTTGCTGTACTTTGAGTGTATTATCTGACCTCACATCTCTTAGCCAAGCCCACACATAAACACTCATATAACTACAGAAGAAAAGACAATAAAAACATTATTTAACTTGATTCCCTGATGGCCTCTTGAATAGCCCTCCAGAAATACACATACTTTTGAATATTTTTTTTAAGAAGAAATCAAAGAAGTAAGAGATTTGTGGAGATGTGGCCAGTCTCTGCTGAGGCTGCAGCTTGCCAGATCAATCAGCTTTGTGATTTGTTGCCAACATTTGAAGGATTTCTTCCTCCACTTTAAGGTAGCCGGTCTGTACAGAGGGAATACATGGAATCCAGATCACCATGTGGTATTGTGCCACTAGCACCTGTGTTGTAAAAGGGGTTTGTTTTTTCACTCTGTATTTTGTTACAGCCAAATCCTGGGAAGGAACTGAGTCTAGGCTCTGACCATGTCCCTGTTTCAAAATATGGGCAGGATTGTAACAACTTATCTCACTATTTGCCAATGTTTTATTTTTTGTACACACACACAAAACCTAAGTGTGTAAATTTCTTTGAGAGCCAAAGGTTCTGCTGGGTTAAGTGATTGAAGCCTGATGGAAGGAAGAACAGAGATGCTGGTGGTGGGACACTCTCCCATGCAGCACCTCAAAGTGTGTCCTGTCAGACATATGGATGGGATTAAATCTGATTTAGGTTCCTACAGCTGACACTTCTACCCTTATTTCTACAAAGCCAGAGTTTCAAAGGATCCCTCTTTGCCAGTATCTTTTCTTCTTGTTGTTTTAGACCAATATTTATGGATTCCTGTACATCACTTCCTAACTCAAAAAAAAAGACTACTCACTTTAGAGTAGTCTCGTACACAAGCTGGCAGTGAATTTGCCAGCATCTGGGAACTGGAGTCAGTGCTGTGTGGTTTTTGTGAGCAGCTTTGATGTGAACAGCAACACACGTAGCTCCTGAGTCATATAATGAAGCTTCAGTGCTTGAAGGCAAGGAGGGCAGAGCAAGCCACACCTTTGACATTTTGCCCATACCCCGGCTCCTCACAACAAAACGTCCCTGGCTGTGCAGTTGCTGCTTGGAAAGGTTTTCAAAACTTCCTGATGCAGCCACAGAGTATTTGAGACAGGCTCTACCTAGACAGCACATTCCCTTCATTCCCCAATGGCAAATTCAAAGGGATGATCTGCAATGTGACTCACCTTCAAACTTCTCTCCAAATTTATCAACTCTGAGAAAGCTACACAGCATTAGGCACAAATCTTATTGTAATTAAAAGACATCTCAAGATAAATAGGCCATATTACTGAGAGATGGAATAGGGACAAATGAAAAAAGAACCATAAAGTAATTGTCTGAAAATGTGAACAAAAGAGAACTTGCCTTATGACAGCTCTCTCTTACCTGAAAGTAACATTCTGAGGAGACAAAAGTTCTTTCTTCTTCAAGGCCTCACTGTTCAAACACAGAAGTATAACTTACTAATTCATTATTCAGAGTCTGATCAGTAAGAAAGCAACCTACCAGCTTATTTATATGCTTTAGAAAGCTAATTTTGCTCCAGAAGTCTGTTAGAGAAATAGTTATTTCATTTTCACAGCTGTTAGAACTCGTTCTAAGACGTGCATATGCTGAACTCTCTATTTAACCTTAGATGAGAAGGAAGGTTTTAACAAGCATTTCTGAACTGAAACCATATGTCTGTCCTTCTCCTATTTAAAATGCAGCAACTGATGAACAATACTCACCATGCTGCAAAGCAACTGCAGCAAAGAACTGTTGCTCCAGCATTACTAGGAAAGAGCACAATATTAAACTCTAATTGAAGAAACCACATAATAATATTTTCTGTCTTGGGTAAAGATTATTCTGAGCCCTAGCTAGATCCCAAGTGGATGATGGGGTCTGGTGGCCAAGTCTTACATGGCTGTTGATAGTTCTACTGTCAAGGGGGGTAAAATGTGAAAGAAAATAGGCATGTAGGAGATGTTTGCCACACTTGCAAAGTAGCAACCTTTTAACCACCTATCCTAGTTAGGAACAGCTGAATAACAATATTTAGAGCCAAGAAACTGAAGAATTCATAGATTAAATTCATATCCCAGTTGAGTTATTGAAATAAATAATAAATGGAAACTTAAGCTGGAGGCTCACTGTACTGTGGAAGTCCAAGTCAGAGATAAGGCACAAACTGCTATGAGTGGATAAGGGTCAAAACTCTCCTTTTTATGTTGATTTAAACTCTAGAAACAGCAGGTATATTGACTTGGAAGCATAAAAACAGACGCCTGATTGAGTTTTATTACAAAGATACATTAAGTACTTCCCCTTTGCAGTGTTTCCCGTGATACCTCTTCAATTCAGTACCTCTGCTGCTACTTTGTAAATTCAATGAAGCAGCAAGAGTCCCAGATATTGGCCTAAAGAAGAGTTGGGTAACCAAAAGTATCTTCTGTTAATAAAAGTAAGTCTGGATCTGCATAAAATCATGGCCTTCAAACGTTTTCTCTGGTAAAAGATAAATTAAGATAGTCATACTTCCCTCAGGCCCATTTTAATTAAGCAAGAATCCTCGAGGATAAATGAACAAAATTAGCTCAGTTTGGAGCAGCTTTTAACTACATAGTGAACTCCATTGATAGGTGGGAGTTACACCAAGAGAGACACTTCCAGAAGGGATCTGGGTGGGATCACAGGGTGGTCAGAAGAAGTTCTTGAGAACTTGAAAGAGATTCATGTAGTCCTGAAGTACACTTTCAAGTGAAAATCTATACTCAAATGTCACAAGGTACAGCAGCAGAACCTGATTTTAGATGCTACACGACATCCTAGAAAGAAAAAGAGAGGGAGACTCCCAAATGTACAGCTGCATGGTAGCTACAATTTCCTTAGACTGAACATAGGCAAACTGTGACATATAAAGTGCTCTTCACTTCAGAGAAATTTAACGTAAATACAAATGCACACAACAGTGACATCCTTAATTCCATGGCATTCAAGACTCAACTCTACTTTCATCTCTGTGCCCATAACTGAGAACTTGCAGATACATCAATCATGAAAAATGTGCATGATGCCTTTTTTCATGCATTTTGTTGGCACTGCCTTCATGATTAACTGAATGCATTTGGGCCTTATTTTCAACCACAGCTGCACTGACTTAAGTAAAGATTGACTTCAAGCTCACTTAGTCAAATGCTGGCAAAAGCCTGTAAAATATGTTTATTTTGGTTTAGTTAACATGGACTGGGAATACGCAGTAAACTAAAGCTAAGCATGAGTAAGACCCTCTTACACTGAAATAAAGTTGTCTGCATTGCGAATGCTTAAGTTATTTTAGAATCCTGCTCCAGCTGAATCAGCCTCACTTTCCCATCTAGATGAGACCCCTGTTTCAAAGGTGCTTCTTTTTGCCTCTTGAGTACAAAGTAGTTCTATGGGTTGGTAAAAATTCTGATGAGCTGTTCTGAGGCAACCGAAGGCCATGAGATACTTTGGGGAAAAGATCTGTTAAGTACCTCCCCCCAAAAAAGAAAAGAAAGTAACCTTTGTGTTCTGTTTAAAAGAAATACAGTTTCTAAACTGTAGATGAACCTCTTATCTGATAAATCTCAAAATCCATTAAATGGCTTGGAAAACAGCAGTGAAGGGGAGGAAGGTGTTATAAATCATCTAGAAAAAGAAATATAGACCTGCAAGTCCATCTCATCCAAGCTGGGTAGAGCACATACAAGGTTTTCTGGCTATTGAGAAATGCCTTTTTTTAAAACACTTTTATACAGGCAGTCACCACTGCATGCACTTTATCAGTCCAGTATCACCAGGGGGGAGTTGCATGGGAATAGGGGGGGCAGAGGGAGAAAGAAAGACCTGCCAGCACTGGGCTGCAGCTCAGCCAATGCTTGATTGCAGGTATAAACATTACACGCTGCATCAGCAAAGCTGTGCAGAGTGAGCCATAAACCTCCCAGGAGGGGCTTTACAGGGAAGGCTGACAATGCAAGTTCAGAGTCACTGCGTTATTTGGAGACATCCTGAGCAGCTAAAAATACATTGCAGCCTTTAGGAGGAAAGCAAAGGGGAAATATCTTTCTCATTCCAGTGCAAAGGGGTAGGGCCAAAGGAAGGAGAGAAAAGGTTATGAAAACCGCCACGGAAGGTATAGCTTGGGGAAATCCAACACGTGTGGAAGCAAGCAGGTAAACCACCTGTGCTGCCAGTTGTAACAGTGAGATCCTGATGCTTGAAATGACTTTAAATGCAGGAAAGATTGTAGCCAGGGGCTTGGTCTAATCATCATTGTACTATCACTTTTAATAACTTGTCTCTGCCTGAGCAGATCCAGTGCTCACATAGCAGCTATTAAAACAAAATTGCCCTCATTAATAGAATTTCCACATTCCTTCTGTGCATGTATCCAGTATCCTTTACCAACAAACACTGAGCTTTACTGTAAGAGCTGACAGCAGGAAAATATCCCTATTTTATGTGGTGTGACAGATGCAAAGGACTCATGAAGCTAGGGCTTGAACATGTCATCTAGAACTGTCCAGTCTAAGACCTCAGTCACTCTGGGAACTCAGGCCAGGACTCAGAGGAGTGCTGGGTTTTCATGTCACCTGAATGAGAAGTACTCCTCTCAGCAGAGAGGTGCTCTGCTCAGTAAAGGCAGGGGACATGTCACAGGTGGCATTTCATATTCAGGGTGTGTGAATACCTCAGAATGTTACTGTGAGAATAGACCTTGATTATACCTATCAAGTGAGATTATGTAAATTCAGACTAAATTATCTGCATTATTTTAAACAGCTCTACGATGGAGGATGAAGGTACTGAATAGGCTACAAACACAACCAAGTAAATGGTGTTGGTAATTCCCCTGAGCAGAGATTTTGCAATGCCATAACCGCTACAGAGGGATGAACTGCATCCTGATATAAAATGCAATTCAGAATGCGGCTCATGTCGGAACATTGTCCTGGAAATAAGTTCAGAGCAGTTCTGAGTGCCAGGAGGAGTTGCTGCCTCTGCTATAGATGTTATGTGACCCCGAATAAATTACTCAGACTTCCATTTTATCACTCTATGCCATAAGGATGACACACATCTCAAAAGTGTTTAAAGAATTAACTCCTTAATATTTGTAGAATGATTTGTGAGCCCTCTCCAGGCTGTGCTGTGAAGGGCAGACTGCAGACATTGTGGCTTTCAGATTTTAACTGTGATAAGGAATGCTTCTGCAGGAATGTGCTGCTAGAAAACTTTATACAGCTGTTAATCCCCAAAGGCTCTGATTTGCAGAATGAAGTCCAGAATGTATAAGCAGTTGGGTTGTGAATAAAAACGACCTTTCACACACATTCTCAAGCTTTCACTACTGAAAAACTATGGAGCATCACATATACTTCAATAGGAAATCGTGCTCCCACACCACCAGCAAGCTCAGAAATGAGGCAAAAGGAGTTCTACTAAAGCAAAAAGAAGGCTAACTGGCAAGCAGGACCCAGATTTTGGAGTGTAGAGGTCTTTGCACAACAAGACTGGTGCCTTTGCAGAAGAAGCAAGTGCAATAGCAAGCACAAGGTGAGAGGCCTCCATTTGCAGAAGCAACAAATTTAATGAAGATCCAAACTGACAATCTGAATACACATCTAGCTTTGTCTTTTCTCCTTCCTGCCTGTATCATTTCCTTGGGGGAGATTTCAGTTCTTGTTCACCTCTGTCGTGATTCCCTTGAAGTCTCAGCTGTTCCAGGGAAAGTAAATAGGGTTTAAAATTAATTATCAATTAAAATGAGGTTAATCAGCACCGGGCTTGTCATCTATTATCCTTCTAAGTGAGACAATCCTGTCCTCCTGCAAAACCCCTACAAGGAACAAGGCCAATAAGACTCAGCAACAAAGCCTGGTCCCTCGTGACCTTTGCTATGTTTAGGAAGAACAGCTAAAATAAGCTCTAATCCTCAGCCAGGCCAAACGCTGCTGAGAACAACTATCTTTAACCCTTTCAGTGCCCTGGACAGCAGGATGTGTTTATTACCCCAAACTGCTTGTTGCTGTGTCAGTTATTACATATTCCCTGGACATGGCCTTCCACCATCTAAGCAGGGAAGCACTTAACTTCTCCAGAACCTTTGCCACTCCACCAGATCATGTCATACTCTGGGTTTGGTGGGGTTTTCTTATTCTAATGGGATGTGCTGGTTTATACAATCTCTTACACAAGGTCTTTGTTTCAAATGCCTTCCAGGGTCTTATTGTGGTGATGTTCCCATTCACACACACAGGACTACACAGTTAACTTGCAGGAAATCCCAGCTCTGAATACACTCACCTGTAATTTTAAATTGGTAGAGAAGGAAGAAATCTCACCACTGACACATGGAATCTAAGAAACATAACACTTCCCCAGGCACAAAACAGATATAGAGTGTGTCTGAGTTCTGGCATGTACAAATGACTTAGCTGCCTTTATATCCAAAAAATCTTACTAGGAACCACCAAATTTTTATCTATCTTCCCATATCCATAAAATGGGGAAGAATGTAACAAGATTTTTTTTAAAAATCTCATTAAAGAGAAAATACCTCTGAATGCAGGATACACCTGCGTCTCAGGTTTCACACTTCGCCTGGGGATAGGCACAGATGTCTGATAGAATGTGTTGTGCCACTGCTGCTCCAGAAGCATCCTTGTCTAATAATCCCTGTGAGTCCTCCAAGCTTCTCCTAGAATTTTACTGCTGTAACAAACATGGGGAAGGAGACTTTCAGAAGCCCAAGTTAGAATGGAAAGAACTCAAATCCTATTTGAAAAGAAATCTTAATCACCTTGCTCCCCTTTGCATGTTTAAATTCTCCCAGAATCAGTTTTAGATCTCGGATCTTTAACACCGGGTTAGAAAACAACACTCATTTTTCTGAGTCTGGGCATTGCCTGCTCTTCCTTGAATTCAAAGTCAAACAGAACAGAAAGACATTTATCCCTTCTTTAGGATCTCATGGACCTCAATTTTCATCTGTGTTTTTTCTGTTAGTGTTTTAAAATAATTCAGTTGTGAGCGTGTGTGTGCAAGCACTAAACTTTACTCTCAAAATATGGGGTTTTTTTTAAAAAAACAACTAACCACAAGTACAATTTGTTTCAATCTTCTTCTACAAGTTGTTAGGGGAGAAGCTCAGCTGGTGCTGCCCTAATGGGCTTTATGCAAAGTGTTTCCTGCCAAGAAGTGCCACAGAGCTCCAGCCTTTGCCTTTGCTAAGGCTTGCTGTGCCTCTAGAAATAAATGGAGTTGAACTGTATGATCTGGAGAACAGCATAATAGATGATACAAAAGCGAGAGATCCCAAGACTGCAAAATCTATGCAAAGCTGGAGGTGGCCTCTGTTTGTGGATAGGAGATGCTACAGAGAAACCCCAAGGAATGTGAGGGTCCATGAGGGAGGGTACACACAGATATTGAATCAATGAACAGGATGAGAAAGTTCTCTGGGTTCCTTCTGTACAGTCTTCTGACCATTATGGAAAGATGGAAAAGACAGAACAGAAAGAAAGCAAATACAGTTGTGGTGAGGCTTCATGAGAGAACCAAACCTGTGCAAAACCTCACATGAAAATGTTTGCCTGCTACAACTTATTTGACGTAGATGTCCACATATAACTGTTGGGGAAAAGTCTTTTTGGCTATTTTTTTTAAAGCAAACTTGTACTTAAGAGAAACCTTGGCATGATAAAATAGGATTAGATGGTCTGAAAGAATTAGACTTTGTGGGGATTTAAAGTGAAGAAACTGGAGAGCCCAGGACAGCAGCATTAAGGGTTTCCCAGAGGCAGGTTACTCAAGTATCAGATTCCCATCTAACACCAGCTGAGGGGAAGGTTTTGTCTGGGCCTCTGTGGGATACATAAAGTAGGTTGTTTCATGATTTTCTGCTGAAGATTCTCTACTCTTGCAACTCTTTCAGTGAGTAGCTTCTATCACAGGCGATTACCCACCGGGCTGTCCCACTGGAGCCAGAGCTGGACTTTGGCTCTTTTTAGAGCAGGAATTACTGAAGTTGTGTGATTAAAGTTAATTTAGTATTTCTCTTTTAGAACAAAAAGGTGTGGAAATAGGTCCACACTGGGGCATAGTCTGCTCAATATCAGCAAACAGACATTCATTTCCTTCAGGGCACCCGAAAGTGAACCTTAAAATCTGCCTTGACGGGCAGAACCATATAAGCCCCTTCTAAAGATGTCAGCTAAATGCTGCTGGTCTGGGAAACACGAGGGCTGGGAGGCAGATGTGCACTCTTGGAATCCCACTGTGACTTGGATTTCTGTATCCAGTTACTGTTTCAACAAAGACATTTGTAAAATGAAGCTGTCTTCACCCTCCCCTTTCTCTCTTGCTGCATTACTGGTATCTATTTTTGGCTGGGCTTTTTTTAAGTGTTCCACTTCGAACATTTTGCTGTGTTCTTTACCACAGTGCTCGAGACCTCTGTGCTCAGGATGCAGCGCCTTTGTCCCAACTGCTTTCACTGAAAGCTGGAATCAGAAAGGGTTCTCCTTGACTTATAAATTCCATTCTTTTCAGTTTTAGTAAACCGAGAAAACACTGACCTGACTGCTTTTATTCCATGTCATCTTTTGTACGGACCAAATATTGTATTGCTTTATTTATTCTAGTCCAGTTAAAATGGTAACACTCCTGCCCTCCTACACATGTGTACATGGACACGTGTGGATCTATTTCCATTGGTATAATACTGAAAAACTACACCCACAACTGTTTCTGAAGAGAAACAGAAACAGTCTGTAATATTGTAATATTTGCAGTGTAGACTGGACACAATATGAGTAATTTATAAGGAAAATCTGCACCCTTATCAATCAGTTTTGTCTGTAGAAAACCTCCATGCAGGCAAAGCCCAGGAAGCAGAACAGAGCTGAGGGACCCCACTGGGCTGCCCCTCCACTGACCCTGGCTCGCTGGTGCCTGTGTCTGGGATGCAGCATGGAATGCCCTCTAGTGATGCCATGTTCCTATCTTTGGAAACACATTTTTGCTTCCCGCCTGGCTTTTGAGGTCTCTGGACAGAAGAGCAGCTTGTATCCTCAGCAAAGCAAAGCAGTTCAAAGCAGTAGGGATGACACCACCAGCTCCTCAGCCTTGGGAACAAGAGGCACTGTGCACATGTCACCTGGCTGCTGCACTTCCTGCTTTGCTGGCAGGGTTGCAGGCTGCAGGAGCCTCACACAGAGCACACCTCAGAAGGAATATTTCTGTGACAGGTACTTAACAGGAAGAAGGGAGACCGAGGGAAGGGTAGACTGAGTTCTCTGACTGTCTCTGTCAGACAGTCTTCTCTGGGAAGGCAGATTTTAAAGATGGTACTCTAATGGGAAAGAATGGAAGAGCAGGAGAAACAGGCATGAGTAAGAAGGCTGTGGATATCACAAGAGAGAGAAAGCAGTGATCCAGTGCTTCAGTGGTCGGTGGAGCACAGGATCTAACTCCAAAACTGCCTTAATCTTTGGGGAATATACATACACAGTGCTGTGATTTCTACCTGTTTGGCACACCTCTAATTTCCATTAGACTGGTGAGATTTCCATGCACTGTAACCTGCCAATATAAGGACTTGGCTCGTGTAGAAACCCATTTTCATACTCCTCATGAACCTTATGACCAGAGCCTCCCCCTGATCCAGGAAAAGCACCAGCAGTTAGGACAAGGCTCTCATCATCCTGCAGAACAGAACAGAAGCAGCACTGATATATTATTCTATATAGTTATTATTACAGCCATACCTATCTTCATTTTTAGCTGAATATTTTCTTTCCAAGAGGTTTTAGAACAGCTTAGAAGAGCCAGGACCAAAGGGGATGGAGCATGCCCTTGTCTGACTGGCCTGGCTCCACGGCAATTACTGGATTCCACAAGAGGTCAGTAACAATCTGTGCCCTGTGCCAGGACGCAGCCACGTGGCTTCTGCCTCTGCTCTGGCACCAGAAGAAGGATGGTTGTGCCAGGCACAGAGCAGAAGATGACTTCCTGAAAGGCAAGCTACAGCCAAGTGTCCAGCTGCATTGCCTTCAAAATGCATGGAAACATGGAGCATTGCAAAAATGCTGTGGGAGGTGGCAATTAAAGCTCTCGTGTACACACTAACTAGGATTCAGTCTGTTTTAAGATACTATGGTCAAAGAAGATATGTATGTGTAGGCTTGCATTGAAATAATTGTCAGAAGAAATCGAAATAGATTTTTGTTAATTTAGTTCAAAGTGCAAGTAGACAAGCCCTTGCTTTTGGAAACACAGTAGAAGAAACAAATTGCCTCCAATGAAGATAAGAGGTAAATATTTTGATATGCTCAGAATCCTACTAAACTAGAAGGATCCATCAGATCTGAAATCCATCAAATAAAATCTCTTACATCGTACAAATAGAGGCAAAAATCTTGGTGACATCCATCATTTCCTTTTGAAAATGTCAAACAAGAGCACAAGACTGATAGCCCAGCAACACTGCTGCTGCTGTCAGCAACTCATTTAATCAATGGAGATGTTAATCCTAATAATGTCCTGGACTCCATTTAATTTTGATTACATCATTGTTTTTCCTCAGTCAAATTGTGCACTGCTCAGGTTTACAAATAAGTGCTTTCTGTTTGATATTGTCTTTCTCCATCTTGAATCTTCTTCTGCCACTTACACTTTTGCTTGGCTTGTAAATTATGTGGCTGAGATTTAAGAAGCTGAAGCCCCATCTGCTCTGACACTGAAGATCCACTGGTACATTTAATTTTCAATAGCCACTTGCTCCAGACGCCTGGTTAAGATTCTGCCCATGGACAGTGTTCACAGCATGGCTGTTCCATCATCACCTTCTTTCCCCTAGACATTGGTGCATTTCAGTGACACTGTCAAACATGAAATACTTCTATTCTTGACACATCCTCTATTTTTGTTCTTTTAGGTCTAAAATTTACATAGCTTCTTTACTTTAACATTAATAACCAAACTGAATTGCAGTGCAAGCCAATAGGGAAAATAACTCTACTCCTTGTATAATAAGAAAAAAATAAATTATTTGGTATCTTAGCTGTTCAGCAGCCTGTGTGAAAGCAAATATAACAATGTCCCTCATTATTTGAAGCACAGTAGGCAATTCCTTTCAGAAGACAAGTGGAGAGTTATTGCTAGTGAAATGATAACTATTCTTTAAGGGTCAGCAGCTCTTCTAGGACCCTGCCCAGCCCTCTCCACCTGCCATGAAATGGATTTTAAAACAGAAGATATAAAAATCCAGTAATTTGTCTGGCTTGTATGGGTAAATTTATCCTCCAACATAAACAAATGGGTATGCTAAATACAAGCTGAATGTGGCCAGAGGAGATGAAAAACTCAGAAAAAAAATAAAATAAGAGCAAATGGCAAAATGGAAAAACTAGCAAATACAGCATTTAAAATAGCTCCCATGGTGATTGCAAGGCTTGAAAACCACTTGAACACAGCCAGCACATTTATCACCTCTGAAGAAGCAATCTTGTGAAACCCAGGTCTGGTAGGTTTTTAATAGCAGATTGCTGAGTGGTTTAAATATCAGTTCAGTAATTAAAAGTCCAGTTGTTCTATATAAGAGCAGATTAAGAGCATTTCCATACTTGCTGCTTTGTTTCTAAAGCCAGAAGGATGACAACACCATCAAAACCAGGTGCTATTGCAACAACCTTCCTAGATTTCACTTAGACTTAAAAATTTATATCTGTTTATGTTAAAATTATGTTAATAATTTCTCAGTTTTGCTCAAGACACATAAAATTTATATGTGATTTCCCAACACACAAGAACACGTGGAAGTGGTCCCAAGGCTGAAATTCTGTCTAATTGCCTTTGCAGCAGAGTTCATCCTTCTCACTCAAGTCTATAACTAATTTATTATGTGTCTTATGTCTGAGCTTGTCAGCACTTTAATTATATCCTAAAGAACCAGCTCATCTGTCCTGGCAAACCACTGCTGTCCATGCTGCTGGTATTGGGACATGGAACACTTGTAGCTTAACAGTATAAAACCAGCAAGGCCAGGGCAAATGAGCCTGGGCATGGGCTGCAGCTTCCTGTGAGCCGGGGCTGTGCCATCCAAACAGAGCAGGAGCTCCAGTCTCTGCAGCCTCCTCCAGCATTCTGGAATAACCTGGGACCTGACCTTCAGCTTAGGCAGTGGCTCAGCCAGCCAGGAAAACTCGCTCCTGGCCATCACCCTGAGCACTGTACTCAACACATTTAAAACATTCAGAATTCGTGTAGTGCGGGCAGAGAGAAAGGCACGAGAGGGACTCTGCAAGGGCAAGCAGTGCCAGGACAATGGGGATTGGCTTTAAGCTGTCAAAGGGTAGTTTAGATGGGATATTGGGAAGAAATTGTCGTCTGTGAGGGGGGTGAGGCCGTGGCACAGGTTGCCCAGAGAAGCTGTGGCTGCCCCATCCCTGGAAGTGTCCAAGGCCAGGTTGGATAGGGCTTGGAGCAACTTGGGCTAGTGGAAGATGTCCCTGCCCATGGCTCAGAGATGAGCTTTAAGCTCCCTCCCATCCCAAACTATTCCATGATAATTTGAGTCTGGCATATTCCTTTAAGTTTCTTTATCTGATCTTTTAATATCAGACAGTTATATTTCAGCCACTCACCCTAGATTTGATCGCAGTAACTTGTACTTACTTAAACCTTGTGATTTAGGTTCATAACAAAGGGCAGCTTTGGGATCTGGAGAATCAGTACAAGGCAACTTCATTGGAATAAAGTTAATTTTTCAGTAGCTTCAACAGCATAGTTTAAATCATAAATGTAATTTTGAAGAATTATTCTTGTTTGGGTTTTTTAGCTTTTCAGCAGTAAATATTTTACTTCACTTTTGACAGTTTTGTACTATATGCAGAGATAGGGTCATTTTGTTCATTACAGTTCAGTTTATATTAGACACAGTAGAGCACTCAGTCCAGGACAGCACTACTTAAATTATTGCTAAACATATTATCTCCCACTCATCCTGTCTTTTAAGCATTTAGTAGTTTTGTTTCTAGCAGTGTCATGTGGCTGCTGCTATGGACTTGTCCATTTTCAGAATGGACAAGAAATTTTCAGACCCACATTTTTCTCGAAGAGTTGCACCCACACATTTTCTTGCCCCTCTCTTCCATGGAAGCATTGAGAGTGTAGAGAGGATCTGTATGTTTGGGTTTGGATGTTGTGATCTACTGGAGAAAAAGGAAGTGGGCATTCCTCCTTTGTGTGGAATTCTCTAGGCAGGCACATGCATGCAGGAACAGACTCAAAGATGTGCTCTGTCACAGCAACTTCCACACACACAGCAACATGGGAGCTTTGAACAGCTCTCACAGCCGGAGAGCAGCTTAGAGAAAGCAGTTCTGGAGAGCTCAATGTCTATGCCAATAAAGCCACTGGTTGAGCTGGTCTTTTTAATGCTTTGTGTGCCTTGGAACATGCTTTTACTGCATGCAGGAGTGTATCTTTGAAGGCAGCAAAGCTTTTGGATTGGCACAGTTACAGGGCTGGGTGAATTGTAACATCCTGGAAAATCCCTTTTAAATGCCAGACTAGGACTTGGATCATATCCAAGCATTTGCAGCAGGCACAGCACAACAGCTTTTGGAATTTAGCAGACACTTAAAACAGTACAGACACGTTCAGTAAAGCTAAGAGCACTTCAAGTTGAGCAGCACAAAATAACCCAGGACACTGGATTAGTAAGATTCCTATGGGGAAATGACGTGCTTGCTGCTGGGTGAACAGGGGAGGGGAAGATTGTTGAGGAAAGCTGAGCCTCACGTTCATGATAAACACACTTATCACAATATCATTTCATCCACAGTGGCTGAACAGGGATTTCTGGGAAGACTCCTTAACTAGGAGACATTCCAGCTGTTTGCAGGGAATAATGCTCCAAGTATCCCAAGTGCTAATTGATAATGAGAGCAGATCTCCTGTCCTTTTTTCTGGCTGCTATCAGATGGCTGTTCACAGAGGAGCTGCTTCAGCTTCAGGCTGCCAGCTGGTTGGAAACTTTGGGATGATCCTCTGCCATCAGGCACAGCCTGAGCAGGAACTCTTACAGCTATGAACTCATTTGGGGTTTTTCCCAAAATCAATAAGCGTGTAGCTAAACCTATAGCTGCAGATCTGCAGATCCCTAAACCACATCTGGCTAGCTATAAGCAGCTATAAAACTTCAAGCCAATTGCCTCAATTATTTTACTAAATTTAGCCTATTTACAGAAATTGAAATTAGAATTTTTCCTATTTTAAATTATATTTCTGGGTTCTGCAAATCAATGGTCAAATTACGAGCAATGCAAAGCAAGCTCAGTTTTTAGTTACATATTTTAAAGCAGTCTTTGCCTTCAGAATGCCTCAGCCTTGCTGTTACACTCTGTGTTAAGCCATCACTAGCTGCCTCAGTGCTTTAAAGGGATATTGTCTAGTGCACTTGGGCAACATTGGCAGATTTTACTGGTGTCTTGCATGCAGTTTTATAAGTATTTCTGAAATGGAGTGATTGAAGATGTCTTTCTAAGTGCTAAGGTATGAGTTTGTAACAAATAGTGAGTCTGAAGTTATAGGACTATGACCATGCTTATTGCCAGACCAGTTTAGCAATAAGGATGGCTGCTCTGGTTTCAGACTCCCTCCTGACATTCTGGTGTCCCCTCTATTTAATATTGTTGCATCTCACAAAGATAACATCCAGCATTATCCATGTCCACTACTTTTCTTTCCACCATCTACTCCCCAATGGATACAATAATGTCTTTAGTCACATGCTAATCACTTCTCTCGAGTTCCTTTTGTGTTGGATATTATAAATGGTTTTCAAGGTGACTATAGGAAAACTTGCATTTCTTATCTTCTTTGATTAGGTGGAAAAATGCTAGCAAGGTCTAGAAAGATTTCAGAGAGTTTGCTTCTCTAGACAGCAGAGATACGGGCTTTTGGTGATCTGAGCCCTTCCCATGCTTACAACTTCAGTACAGCCACTGGGGCACTGCTGCTGCTGCTTACCTGAGACACTGCCAAAAAGCAGACTGCTTTAAGCCAGGATGCACAAACTAAAGGAAATGAGGAAGCCACAAACTTTTATGTTTTGAATTTTGAGAGCTTTTCTTAATACTTTTTCACAAATAGTGGAACACTAGTTATGAAGCTTCAGTTATTTGTGATATTGGTACACAAACACATTTTCAAAACATGTATTTCATAATCTGTGATAAAGTAATCAAAGAACAACACTAAAAATGAGATGACACTTCTGTGTTCCCAGAAGATTTACACAAACTGTCTATGGAAACTCTAGTATGGTGCTGGATTGTATTTAATGAAGTGCTAACTGATTTTGAGTTGTCTCTTATACAACTCTCACATCCCTAAAAGGCTAAAATTTCATTGTTTCTGCAGCATGTAAGGGAAAGAGAAAAGCAAGTGTAGATGACCAATTGATGACAAATTGAGCAATGTAAACCATTTTTTTACTGTGTCATAAAAACCTGAAAGCTCAGAATCATCATATCAGTAGGAACAAATCTGGTTTTCCCCAGTTTCTGGGAAAGTTTGGTTTCCTATATAATTCCAGAATGGCCCTGTGTCACTGGGACAGCGAGATCCTGTGGTCATATAAACATGGTGACCAGTGGCCAAGCTTTATACAAAATGACGAAAAGACCTTGAGCTGGGAAATCAACCTAATAAGGAAGAGCCTTGCCTTGTTGGTAAGGAAAAGAGTTGCTTTTTATACACAAGGCAGGAACTGAAGCCCACAAATGCATGTGTCAAACCTCCATTTGCTGTGATATCTCCCTCTGCCCATTTGCAGCTTAAATTTCTGTGGCATTTATGGATACACAGGTGCCAAAAGCTCTGGCAGTATAAAAGAGAGAGTAGAGAGAGCAACAGTACTGTAATATATGGGTTGAATAAGAAATAAATGCAAGGCTTATGGGAAATCTTGGTCACAGAATATTGAAATAAACATTTGATGTGGCAGTACACCTGTTCTCTTTCCCTCCATCCCAGGTACAATGTTATAAGATATCCCAGCTGTTCTGCTACAGCTTCTGCATATTGAGAGGACATTTTTTGAATTAAATATTTACACAGACTGCCCAGTACTTCCTTAGAGGAGACAGGAAGCTTGAAGTCCACCAGCATGTTACCAAGAAAATGCCTTATTTTGGCCTGCACATAGCACTTGACATGAAGCCAACTGAAAATTCATCTACTGTAATAATGATTGTCCCAGTGATTTACTTCTCTTTGCACAGACATTACAAGCTCCATAGCTTTTATCCACAAATTTTGAAAGCTTATGGTCTATTTTTTCCAGGTCATTAATAAATTTAGGACGTCAGCCTCAACAGCAAACCCTGGAATACTCAATTATTGTTTTTGTTTCACTGCAAGGTGCAGCCATTTTTAACAACTATTTTCCATAATGCTGCAATTTGTGATGAAACCACACAATTAACCTCCTGTTCTAAATGTTATCATATAGGTGTTATCTTTGTGTCAAAACAGTGGATATTCCAGACAATGTGTAAATTCATATTATAGACATCTCCTCAGTATTTGTTGAGGTTCTAGTTCCAAGAGGTCATCTGAAGATGTGCTTACAAAAAAATACTTTTGGTTAAGCTTGGCAATCATTTAAGAAAAACAAAACCCTGATATACTTGAAGTTTTATCTAGCAAGGGAGGAGTAGCAAGAAATTTTCTGTGGAAAATAATATATTGAGTGGTCTGCTGTAGCATTCTTTCCTCAGAGAGACTTCAGGGCTTTGGTTAGAAATGGGACATTTGCAATTGCTTATGTGACATGAAAACTCTAAACAGCTCTCAGGGCTGCTGAACATTCCCTCCAAAGCATGTGAGGAGCCCTGAACGGAGTGTTCCAGGGGTCAGCCCATGGTGCCAAGTCAGACCTGTGTCTGTGGAAGGGACAACCTGGCCATCCCTGTTGCGCTTCTGCCACTATGCAGCCAGCTGACAAAATTACTTTATGGGGCTTGGGACTTAAATTGGAAGCCTCTACTTCTGAACTAAAATTTTAAAAAGCCTCCAGAGTTTCTCCTCTTTCCCTGCTAAAGAGGATTTTTAGGTCTTGACTAGCATATACAAACAAAAGATGATTGATGAGAATATTCATCCTCTGCTGCTTGTTTCATTTAGTAAGCACTTGGGAATCAGAGAAAAAATGTAAACCAAAACCAATTCCTAATATTTCATGTGTGAGAGGAAAATCTTTCTGAAAAATACTCTGATATCCTATAAAAATGTTGTATCTGGAAAATAACAGCAGCTCTTTGAGAAGGGAATTTGTAGTTGAGCTGACAGACTTCCCAAATCCTTCCTCAGAATTCATGATTCTTATCTATAAGCCCTCAGTCAGAACCTGGAGGTTCTCTGACAATTCATTCTGTTTCTAGCACTGCACTAGCAGGGCATCACCAAAGTGTGTCACCGAGCACCGTGGGGGTGTGATGGCAGAGGTCAGCACAAGCTGACACAAAGCACTTCCCTTCTCCTTAATCACATCACTAAGGAAAGGGTTCCCACTGGGAAACTCTTAATACCATGAAGACACAAGCAAAAAGTTAATTTTTATAACAAAAATTAAATTTATTTCCCTTAAGCTCCGTCATCTTAAGATGCCAATGCTTCTCCATGTACAGGTGGTCTATAACCACCCACTCACTCAGAGGAGCAGCACTTAAGATAGCTTTTGTGATGGACAGTGTTAACTGTCAGCAATGGGATGAAGTTAAAACTTATTTATTCCAAATACCGTGTCATTCTCAAAGATGCAATCCTGTTTATTTACTGCACTGGCAGCCAAGCTCTGACTGCCCCAGATGGAGCAGATTAATTCTGATGCATTCCTTCTCTCTGAATGTCATCCACTGATTGTGGCTCTGTAGCCCAAAAGCTTCACTTGTAACTCCATGAAGTATCAGAAATCATGGTATTTATTAAATCTCATTCTGCATTTGACATTGGGGATAGCTTAAAGAGTAGGGTTGTGTATATCACAAGGTCAGAGTGAATGATAACACACTAAGGCTGGCTGTGCTCATCTTCAATCGTGTCACAGCAGGAAAGTGTCTCCCAGAAGGGAAGAGCAAACCAAGTGCAGGGAAGGCAGAGCTGGAAAGACCACTGCAAAACAAGCATATTCCATTTTCCCTTCAGAGGCCTCCCATCTGGAACAGTGTGGGAAGAGGAGCAGTTCCTATTGTCTGTGGCCCATGGCTGGCAGCACTGTGCCATCTGCTGATCCACGCAGCTGTGTTGGAGCCTTGAAGGTAAGGCAGCCATCCATCTCTGCCCACAGCCTGCCCTGATTTCAGCACTGCTGCAGGAGAGTCTGAAATGCAGGATCTGCTCAGCCCTGCTACGCTCCAGCTGGAGCCAAAGCCAAAACCACGGGATATCAAAGCACAGCTGACCATTGCATTAGCTTCTTGGATCTCTGTCAAAAAGCTGTTCCCCAGAATTACAGCTTGAACCGTGGCAAAGTAAAAAAAGACTGTTTGCCCTAAAGTAGCTTCCTGCAACCAACAGCAAGTGGTTCTTGATACAGGCCAGCAAATTGCTGCCCAAGGGCTCCCAAGGATCTCCCAGTCCAGCCCAGTTAACCCTTCCTCCCAAGCAGGCAGCCTCTACATTTGTGCTGGGCAATTGCTCACCTCCAACAGAGCCAGCATTCTTCCAGGAATTCTGCCCGTGCCCGAGTACTGGGAGACCATGTGGCAACTCCATTCACTGCGTGTGGCCAGCTGTACAATTCCATTATGCAAATGACAATACTGATAATTAAAAGTGTTTATCAAGTAACCACAGAGGAATGGGGCTCTCCTCTATGACCAAGCTGCACTCCTCGTTGTGGTTGGGACTATTTAATGTGCCTATCTGTTATCTTTGCTACAACTGCCTCAGGAGTTATCCAAGATACTGGCATATAGTCACTATTTGTCTAGGATATGTCTGACCTTCACAGGCTATTGACAAAATAAGGTGTCTGGCATTTGCAATTTGGCATTTAACACCTGGAAATTAGCTCTGCAAATTCAACCTGTTTTTCCCTCCTTTTCTTAAAAAAAAAAAAAAATTGAAATAGGAACATTTCGGCTAGAAAAACAGAAGAGGATGTCTGGCCAGGTTATATGCAGAGAAGAAGCTTCTGTGGGGTTCTACTGTAATGCTGGAGTTTTCCCAGATCTGTTTCAAGAGAAAAAAAAAGCCAAAACCACACAAAAAACCAGAGAGTATCCACCAGCAATATAAAGTTTAAAAAGTGGGAAGAATTGAATGAGGTATTAAGACAACTATGAAATGGATTCATTTTCACATGGGAATGTATCACACCACATATTTTCATTCACAACCACTGCTATAAATGGACTTCAAGGGCAAAATGATGTGGAACTCATTTGAAAGTAAAACTGGAGGGGAAAAAATGGAAGTGATTCAGAAACTTTAGAGCAAAGAAACCAAAGCAGGTCACCAAGCAGAGAAAGCCTGAGAGAGAGGGACTGGCTGGGGTCACCCTGGAGAACTTGTATCCTGACCAGGGTCACCATTCATTCCACCACAGAGTCTCTTGACCTTACACTGGAGTAACCCAGACACTTTTTGAAGGAGGTGATGTTTTACTTTACATAACTCGGAGGAACTAATTCCTGTTTCTCTGATTAGCCTTGAGGTTCCAGCTGGGATTCAAACAGCTGTTTCCTGAGGAATAAGACTGTAACCTTTGAAGTGACTGTCAAGCACACCACCAAAAGGCTTTGAGAGTGTACAGCTTATTATTTGTGATTTGGACTGCCAAAATTATTTCCTCAAAAATGTCAAAACCAATTACAATTTGACAAAACCAAAACAAATGTAATCTTTTGATGACTCTGGTAAGATTTTTCAAGAAAACTTTCCAAATATCCTGCCTCCCAGTTGCTAGCTCTGAAAAAATAACAACTTTCTAGAAATTATTTTTATTGTAATGAAATAATTTTGCTCCTTCCTTGCTACAAATATGATCCACTACTTCCTACATTCATTCTGAATTTTTAGGGGATAAGAACAGTAACATCAGCATAACAACAAAGTTCTGCAGTTCTGAAGTGAAGACAAAATGGCACAAGTGTTTTTTAAAAGTAAGTAAGTTTACTGAAGACACTGTATGAGCTTGATATCTGATGCCTAAACTTGACAACCTGGATTCACTTGGCTAGATAAAAACATCTGATGATTATTCTTTACAGACACATCATGATTCTGAAATCTGATCCCAGGCAACTCTGAACTTTTGTATGGTTCCATGGGGATTTGGGAGAGCTTCATTGGATAATACTACAAGGGCTGAGATTCCTCAAGTACAAGCAATGTGGGAGAAAATCTGATTTTCATACCAGTACAAAGATCCTTCACTAGGGCTGACAGTTAATTGCCACCTCTGTTATTTTTTCCCTCCCACTGGAAAACATGGTCATCAACAGAATTTAGTCAGAATTTATTGTATAATATTTTGAGGAGAGAAAGAGAAAATGTGACAGAAAATATTGCAGTCACTTGCAACTGTTAAAATGTATCTTGCTGGCAGCTTCATTTGAAGAAAAATATAATCTCTAGTAAAAGGTGATTTATCACAATGACATCTCAACACCAAGCTCAGCAAGAGCCACTTAATACACACACAAAAATGAGAATGAGAGGCAGAACAGAGAAGAGAATAAAACCCCTGCATTTCTGATATCTTCAGAAATTACAGTCCTCTTCTCCTTCACTCCTGACATAAAGGTCCCTCACTCCCCACATAGCTTTCTCACCAGGCTCCCAATCCAACAATGGAACACTATCCACTAATCTGAGTTATTTTTGTTGAAAGGGACTTATTTTTATGTTCATTTTTTATCAAGATAAAAAAAAATGTATCATACAAGAATTTTAAGAAAAGAATGCCAAATATTTTCAAGGTTTAGGTTTTTTAATTACATTGAAATGGTGACCCTGAAATTAGCTCTGTTGGTTAGAGCAAAGTTCTAATGACACCTAATGGAACAGGGGTTTGGTGCCTGTATGGGCCATTCACTTAGGGATTGGGCTTGATGATCATTGTGGGCCCCTTCCAACTCAGAATACTCTGTGATTCTATCAAACATCTGGCTACCATTTTTCCCCCCTAAAAAATTAATACTCCTAAATCGAAAGCTACTTTTTCATTTCATCAAAAGCAAATTTTCTGGGGGAAAGGATAGAAAGCCTTGGCAAGATATTTTGACTTAAACTAAATGAATTCGTAAGTCCTTACGAACTTAAGGGCTGGTTAACACTGCATTTGTCATGAGAGCAGTAACAGAATTTTGGTCTGTTCTGAGAACACAAGCTTTGCTCTCCTGCACAACAGCCAATTTTCTGGAGGCGTGAGCAGAGGAGGAGCAGACCCAGCTGAAGGGTCTGACAGGGCACAGGGCTCTGCTCTCTGTGGCACACTGTCTGCAGGTCACACTGTCCCTGTCCAAAGGCAGCAGGGAACGATGTGCAGGAATTACTGACTCAGCCCCTCCTCAGCACCTCCTTCACAGACAGAGTACAGCCCTTCCTTATGGCACTGCCTGAGCTCACAATGCTCACAAAAGATGACATTTCTGGTTTAGAGGGCAGCACAGCATTACTGTGACCTGCTCAGTCACAGACAGCACTCATTAGAGTGCTAAAATGAACTACAAGTGTGAAATGAAAACACAGTCATAGCTCCTTTCCTGTCTCTGAAAGAATTCATTCCAATATGTTTCAATGTAAGATGAAAACCGGCCAGATGACAACTCTGATTTAAGTCATCAGGTAGTGTCAAGGTTTCTTAAGAAGGAAAAAAAGAAGAGAAAAACCACAGGTGTAGCACTTATAAGCTCAGCATCTTGCCAGCTACAGGATTCCCTAGTATCCAAATATCTATAAAGAACCACTCCATTCACTCCCCTGTAGCACAGTCCTTACAACAAGACCACTTTTTCAGTCTTGTGCCCTCAGCAAAATCCTACAAAGGAAGGCAGTTTTATCTGGCATAGGTTGCTGTGGGTATCAGTGCATCTTGCTTTTAAATTAGCTCAGAAGTGGTTTAAACAGTAGAAATAAGGGGCATTGAGGAATTTGAGAAAGCCTGAGGATGCTGTTCCTTTCAGTGAAGATATTTAAAGATGTTATATTCAAGAGCATTTCCTGAAGAATGAGAAAGACAAAAAGAATGCCTCAAAAGTCACAAACTCTATTACAAATTGCATTGGGATAAAATCACGGTAATATCGCTACTTTAAAAGATCTTCTCAATTTAAATCACCAAAAAGATAGAAATTCAAGCAGCTTGGTTCCAGATTTCTACTTCTGTCAAAAAAATCTAGGGAAAAACTAAAAATAGCAGCAAAGCTATGCAGTGAACACTGTCTTTGTCTACTGTTTACCATAAAACTATAGAACCAGCAATAAGTAAACAGAGCAGCAGAGTTTGTGGGAATAGTAAAACAATGCACTTATGAAACAAGGCAATCAGCAAAGTATCTGGAAGTGCTGTTATTTCTTTTACTATAGTAAAACAAATCTGTTTCCTCAATTGAATCATAAGTGACCAATAGAAAAATCAAGATCAATGAAGACCCTAATGGTAAGCAATTGAAAATTATTGCAGCTTTATCTTTTGCAGCCTTGTATACAAAATACCCAAAGAATTACCCAACAGATGCAAAAATAAACAAACTAACAAATTATGAAACAGCTCCCTGGATGGGCTTTGTCTGCCAAATCTCTGCCTGGAGAGGACTTTTATGTCCGTGTAATGAACCCTCAAAATTATGGACTTACAAAGGAAACAGCTGCTTAGCCATAATGGTAATTACCCTGGTCAGACTGAGAGCACCCAACCTTGAGGCTGCAGCTCAGGGCAGCCGACTGGTTCAGCACAGGACACAGAGCTGGACTGAACTGGTGCCACTGCCCAGAGCTTGTGGGCAGTGACTCGTTGTGCCATTTGTCACAGGGCAGGCTGAGGACCGGGACCAGGCCAGTGCGTCTGGCTGGCTGTGACAGGCCCTCCCAGGGAGGTCTAAAGGCTGAGTGTGCTTGATACAGGCCATGGGGCACCATCAGAAGGTGGTGGAATATCAGAAGTGACCCACTGTGGCCCAACTCACACATCCAGTACAGCTTGTGGCAGCTTTTAGCTCACACTGAGAGGTAGTTGGGGCCAAGCCCTTCTCCCACTGCCTTCTGAAGGTGACCCCAAAACCCACACTGAGACACCATCTCAGCCTCTACAAGCAGAGGTACTCTTCATACCTGCAGTATTACAGCTGAAATTATCATTATTGCACTTCTGTCATCCAAATGGCCTATGGACCTTAAACACCTCTGGGTGCACTGCTGTCCATCTCACTGATGAGCCTCCTTGCTCTCCATAGAAGGTGGCCCTGGCCCATCTGCTCCCATAGCACCAGCTGTTTGAAGGGAGAAGAGACTGTCCTGTCCTAAGTACAGCATGTTCTTCTCCAACAAATATTATATTTGAGGCAAACCAGATAAAAACTACTCAAGTGTCTTTCTCATGGTCATTTGGCGACCTGGGTGTGGTCAAGCCTAGAAAGCAGGAATCTTGACTCTCAGTTTCCTATTCTAGCTACCACAAAAAAAAAATCCACTGCTTCCCACAAGTGCTATTTCCCATATTTATCTTGATTGCCTATATAACTATGAATAGTCATAAATAAGACACTCCCCAAATTCTTCTGCCCGTATTACCCAACAGATAGAATCTGAGATTCCCATTACCACAGATGCTGCCCTGAACAGTGGAGGCACCAAACTGAAATGGACAAGTGCTCTGGCTCGTACAGAGCTTATTATTTTGGTACATATTTACCTGAGATAAAATCATCAAGTATTTATTCAGCAGCTGACAAAGGGGACCACTTGCTAACAACATCTGCCCTGTAATTCCATACTAGCACAACAATTTTTTGGCTCAGAATCCACTGTGCTAACTGCACAGCACCACCTTGGAAGTGCAAAAATGTTCACACATAAACTGCTCCTTCAACTAAAAGATCACTCAGGCTGTAAAAGTTGCTCCAGAACTGCCATGCACAATAGGATGCTTTTAAACATGTCATCTGCCAAATACATTTCTGACAGAAAGTGATCCCTGGGATGATGCTAGATCATTTTTGTATGAATGGAGTTAAGCATGGTTTGTAAGGGACCAGGACAGCAGTACTTCAAGAAGCAGACAACAGATTAGAGACAAGTGACAAGGCTGATCTCTGCAGCTGCAATTAACTGTCTCTCCTTCAGTCTCTCCTGCACAGTTGTAAGAAGGGCCGCGTTTTCCTCCTGCTGATGAAGGTTGATTAGCAGTCAGGTGGGGAGAGGCTCTGGGGAAGGCATGATGCATTAATTAAATCATTTCTACCAGCTAAGTGATGACACTTTGATTTATAGCAGAGCTCATTCAACCAGACACTGGCATTTCCTGGGCACCAAGATGAGGAAAATCCAAGCTGGGAAGCAGGTGGGAGAAGAGGAGATGTGCACATAAAGGAAAAAGAACAAATTGTGAAGTAAATACCTGCAACTGATGGACTACTTTTGAAAAAGAATGTTGCAGGAGCAGTGGGAATGACCACAAAACGTGAGCTGAAAAATACTTAATTCAGGCTGCTTGTTCATTTAATCTGCATCTGTAAGAAAAGATGTCCTGCTTTAGGACAGAGTCTTGTAAAATTCTCTCAAACTAAACATAATACATACTATTATTCCATAAGGCACATTTCAACCTGACACACTCAGTTCGTGGCTCCAGACATGAGTCAGTGCTGTCTTCAGGCACAATAGCAGCAAGCTCAGAAAGAGAAGGCAGAAATCTCCAGAAGGCAGAGCAGGACAGTGATCCAGGGACCAGTTTCAGATGCAATGCCCCAGCCCACTCCTGCTGCACCGTCTGACAAGACCAATGTCTTCTAAACACTGTGTTTCAATTTCTCTCTCTGCCAAAGGGCGATAATGTTATTTCATCAACCTTTGTAAAGGGTTACCTTTATCCAACTTAATCTATTTTGTTTAGGATTCTGACATTTGAAAAGGCTAACTTAAACAGCCTTCCTCTTAGAAAGCTTTTCTTTTGGTGACAATTCTAGATATTCTTCCTTGTAAACTCCATAGTCAAAATCACAAGCCTTTGCAAGAGAGAAAATATCTCTACAGCCTAGAATCCAAAATAGGTCAAAGCATGATTATCAGTACAGTAATATTTCACTCCTTTTTCTGAGTCAACCACGCTTTGGTAATTCTTGAATTACTTTTTTCCTTAAAAGCCTAAGGCAGCATGTTAGAACACTTAGTACTTAAAATATTACACTTACTGTACAGGTCAGTAATATTTTATAGTCAGACATAACTTTATTTTTTTAAACACAAAGGTTAGTTTGCTCACAATATTGTACGGAGTGAACATCCTTCTTTTTTTCTAAAGATATGCAAATGTTTAGCAAGAATAATATTGGACCTCTTCTACTACACCAGGCTCAGCCTAGTTTCATACACAAAGAGGTAAAATTTAAGGAAAACATCAAGCAATTAGGTTGACTCCAAGGCTGCGTTATTCAGTTTATATTACTATCCTTCTTGGTAACCTGTGCTGCTGGAGCAGGCAGTGGCCTCAGACAGAACTAAAGCCACGTCACAGCAGCTACTTGTAAGAAGATTTAATAAAAAGTGAATTCTTATTCTCTAACCTTAACTAACAAGAAAACAAAGGAAAACACAAACAAACTCTCTCTAATGATATGGCTTCCCTAGCAGTGACCAGTGGCAAAAGGACTGCTCTTATTGTAAATCCAAACTCTGATCAGTAAAAGAACTCTTGAGGCTCCTTCCTTGGCATATGCAGCATGTACATTTATCTCATGAACTTTGCTTATCTAAATTATATTCCTTCTTTAGGCTGAAAGCCTTGCTCTATTTCTAGAGATGATTTCTACCTCTCAATACTTCGTCTTGTTTAGAAGTGTGATTGCTGTTACCCTCCATAACATCTTGAACTTTCCTAGCACACCCCTTAGGACCTCCAAGCGCTTTATGGCTAATTTACTCTGAGAGTCAGATATGAGAAAACCCTTTCCTGAAGCAGCAGGAACAAAGAAATTTGGGTCATAAAGGAAGTCTTGTACCAGACCAATACATAAATCAGTGTTCAACCAATCACATTTTTCCTTGTTAATACTGTATAATGTATTTGGCTTCTTTTGCATCATCAGCTCTTAATAACAAAAGATTTTATTTAACACTGAATTTGGTAGGTAGCTAGGAGGGGGTGGGGAAAAAAGCTGACTTGCTTTCAAATAGATCCACATGCATCTTCTTTTCATCATTAGAATAAATTTCCGGAGAGGTGAGCAGAGGTTTAGCTGCATGACTCTCATTAATGTTAACTTTATTTCAGTAATGAGGTGAAAGTACAATCACTGAAGCTAATATAATCAGAGTGATGAGACAAAAGTCTGCTGCTGTAAATACTGTTGAGGAAGATGACATTGACAATGCTGATAGGCAAGAAAAAATAGGTGTCAGGAGCAAAATGATGCAGTGAGGATAAAGACCGTGCCTTTAGGTAAAATAGTACAGCTGAAAACTGCCAGAAGCTGTTGCAATGATGGGAACACCCTGACACTGGTCACAGGTCCATCTGCAAGGCACTGAGCACAACAATCCTCAGCCTAACTGGTTCCCAGAAAAAACTGAGGAAGCAAGGGGCAAACAGTCCTGTGCTCTTTAAAGTCACTTTGGAAGGATAAGGAGAATTAAGTAGTAGTAAAAAAAAGAATGTTGAGATAAAACAAAACAGCAGGCATGGGAAATCAAAAGCTATTGTGACAGCCTCAGAATACAATCCCAGTAATATATTGCACCAGAAAGACTCAGACAATGAAAAGTGAGAGCACCATCGTGCCACTGCACTCCATTACTTTAGCTAATAGAATGATCTGAACTGAACAAGGCTGGGAAGATTTTTATAGTAATTAGCAAACCTGTTAGTGCCCATTTTTCTTCTGCACAACACATGAACAAAAGAAAAGCAGACACAGCTATTAGGGGAAAGCAACAGGAAAAAAAGTGGGAAGATAGACAATGAGTTGGGTAACTGCAGAAATAAAAATAGTAATTACATATTTATATTACAAAACCAGTATACAAAGATGTTTAGCTTTGCAATAAAAAATACACTGCAATACTCTAGTAAATATATAGTACATAATCATACAAATCCTACTAGTAGAGCAGGAACAGAGGACACATAATGTATACATTTACTCTATATAATTCTTGCAACATTCAGTACTTCTATAAGCAGCTCTGTACGATTTTATCGAAATACCATAAACACAGGGTTGTTTTGGCTTTTTTAAATCATGTGGAACTTATGCACTGCAAGCTGTTTGTACTGAATCTATGAATTTAACTTATAGCTACAAATGAAGTGCATTTGTAATGACGTGAACAAGATGTGCCCTTTTCACTTGATTTCAGTGCCTTTTCAGTACTGACCCTCTGGAGCAGAATTGCTCTGAACCTGCTGATGCCCAGCAGCAGATCTTGGTGGTAAGAACCCATGCTTTTTGGGGTAAGACAAAGCATATTTAGGTTTGCCATCCTGGCCTGCTGCATTGTCCCAGTCATTGTTACTGCAGACATCCAACCAGAGCCAGAAGAGCCCTGATCAATATGTCTTTGTTGTGTAGCCCTGAATTAACTACATCTCACTTTCCTCTGACAGCGACACAGATCACAGGCAGCTGCTGCTTCCCCTATGAGAAACACGGATTCTGGAAAGCATATTCATTATCTGGCTGTTAAAAGCAACGGAGCATGCAAGCCTCACCCTGCCTGGGCTACCTGAGACATCCACAGCTCCCTTTGATTAAGTGACTGCCAGCTAGTCACCTTCTCACTCTAACCTTGATGTGGCAGCGCTGTGACAAGTGCATACAGTGTAACGTCACGAAATGTTCACAAATAGATAGCTTAATTTGTTTTAATAGCCCAGTCCCTTGCAGCATTTCAGCAGCAAACTCTGGGTTTGAGGACAGAATATATCAGCTCTTTACACAGAACTTACCTGCAAGCCAGCTGGCAGGAAGCCAGGGAGAATCCTGAGAGGTCCAAAGCTCTCAGTCTGTACCCAGCTTACAGCACTTCATACATTCCAAAGGAATTCCACTCACCCCCAACTGCAATTTTTAAGTTGCAGGACTTGGGATCTGAAATACTGACTTTAAAAAATTACAGCTTCTTAATACATCCCCTGTAGCTGAGTATTACCTGTGTACCAAAACCACCCTCAAACCTGAATGCATTTCCATTTCATAATCAGAAACAACTGAGACACCGTAGGTTGAAGTTTGATTTTTATTTCACTGGTCTTGCAGCTGCTGTCAGTTGCCAACTCCCACAATGTTTTCATGGACCTGAGAACATTTGTGGCTTTTTTTTCAGCTGTTGGAGTAAGATAGTTATGTCCTTTTTACACAAGCAAGAAATATTCAACCTCTACAATTGTAAAGAGGAACTCAGAACTTTGAAACTTCATTGGTCCATCTTCAGATGATAAACAAGCACATTTTCATTTATTTTTAAATTTAACATGATTTTAGGAGTGGACCTGGCGTGCAATTGCTGAATACTTAATGTTAGAAATCTGAACATTCGACATTGATGTTTGAGTTCATGCATCACCAGTAAATCATTTCACTTCCAACTGCCAAGCTTTTAAAAACAGGAATATACAAGATACAGGGAGAACCCAGCCTGAATTTAAAAAATAGCAGGACAGGAAAAAGCCTGTTGAGCACTGAGAACTAGTCTTCCCAGACATCATTAAGCAAAGCAGGAGAACATTGTGTATATATATACATATAATAATTACTTTTCAGCATAAGGCTGGGTTTCCATGCATCAAGATAAAGGTTCATGAGCACAATTTACCTTGGCTCATTTAAAGATAACAACAAAATTTTAAGTACCTACTAGAGGAAGAAAAAAAAAAAAAAGCTTAACTGATGCTGGTGCTATTTTTGTATTATAAAAAATTCTAAATATAAACTTATCACAGTAAAGATTCAGATCAGATAGCATGTACACCTTTCCATAAATCATTTATCTGCTGCAAGCAAGCCTCATCTGCTGCTGGCAGCAGGCTGGGATATTGGAATGAGGACAAATGCTTTCTTTAGCAATATAGGGGTTTTCAGTAACTTTCAAGTAGATTTAGAACTCCTGTGGCTGAAAAAGTAAATGCATGTTTATCACAGCAAAATCCATATGTTTGAGATGCTTTTGCCCAGTGGGATCCAGGCCCAAGAGCTGAGTTTTTGGGGACAAATGCAACATAAATGGGAAAAGTTGTACTCTGCTTCACAGCCCAGTGGATGGCACAGCTGTGAAGAAACACGAGTTTTCTCTCCTGTAATTTTGGATGGGTGTGCCTTTAACTCAGATTGCAACCATAACAGTATGAAATTATGACAAAAATATTCAAATAAGGGTGGACTGAGAAAATGGAAAGCTACAGGTAGCACCAGACTCATGTGGGGGTGAAGAGAAATTGAGGAGAGAGAAAAAAAGGAGAGATGCATTCTTTTATCAAAAGCAAGGAGGAGTGCTTTTCTTTAAAAAGCAGCATTATCTCTAGGAGGGAGAATTCCCACTATCCTGATTCAGCCACCAGTAACTACAGTGAGACAGAGCTAAGGCAAAGCAGGGGAAGGGAGAACAGACAGAGGGGCCAGAGGAAAGGAGAAAAGATAAATATAAACTAAAGCATTCAGTGAGCTGAGAGGAGAAAAATGAAAGCAGGTTTAGGGGTGGCAGGAGGTTTAATAGCAAATTTACATCAGTGAGGGGCTGGGAAAAGTAAAGTCAGGCTGAGGGGCTGTGCCCGTCCCACAGGGCAGGGCTGGTTCTGAGCCTCTGTTAACATGGAGGTTAACACTTAAATACAGGTTAAAATACGCCCTTTTAACCAAACACAAATCCTCAGCAGGCTTGTTGGGCTGCAGGCAGTGAGGGGAAGTGTAAGCAAAGCTACAGCTGGGACAAAGCAGCACCTACCTCACCATGGCATGGCCGCCGCCTCCCTCAGCCGCATCTCGGCACTCCCTGGTGGGCCATGGGCAGCTTCAGCCCCTAGCCACAGTCTGGGCACGGTCATGGAACTCTGTGAGCCACAGGACACAACTCTGAGGGTGACACATTCCGTCCTGTCCAACAGCCTTGTCCCACGATGAGCTCATCACAGCAGCCCCAGTCCAGGCTGGTCATGGGGGCTGTGGGTGCATGAGCGGGAAAAAGTTGGGAAATGGGGGGATAAAAGGTGGGGAAATAGGGGCCAGGGGTGCATGAGGGGAAAAAGGCAGGAAACTAGTTCAGCTGGGGATGTGTGACAGGAAAAAGGTGGGAAACGGGACTGGGGGTGCGTGAGGGGGAAAAAGGCAGGAAGGGCCCCAGTACCCTCAGGGGGCACTGCAGTGCACCATCAGGTGTGGGGAGAGCTACAGTCACAGCCCAGACAGCAGCTGCCAGGCAAATCTGTTCAGTTCCAGCCCCTACTTTGAGGAGCAGGAGTATTATAATAATAATTACTATTGTTGTTGTTCACAGAATCACTGAATAACAGGTTGGGAGCAGATCACCTAGTCCAACCCCCCTGCTCAGGCAGGGTCACCTGGAGCAGTTGTTCCAGTGCTCCACCACCTTCCAAGGAAAAGAACTCCTTCCTCATGTTGAGATGGAACTTCTTGTGTTTTATTTTATGGCCATTGCTTCTTTTTCTGTCACTGGGCACCACTGAAAAGAGGCTGGCACTATCCTCTGACATCCCTTGGAGACATTTATGTAGATTAATGAGATCCCCTCTCAGTCTTCTGTAGACTAAACAGGCCCAGCTCCCTCAGTGTCTCCCCATAAGGAAGCTGCTCCAGACCCCTCCTCATCTTTGTGGCCTCCTCTGGACCCTCTCCAGTAGCTCTTTGTCTTGAAATGTGGAGACCAGAAAATGACACAATACTCCAGATATGGCCTCACTTGTGCCAAGATTATTACTACTACTACTACTACTACTACTACTACTATTACTACTACTGCTACTACTACTCAGTTATCAATGAGGCTACCCCTCTGTCGTGTCTCTTTTCCCACAGGATCACCCAAGAGGTTTAAACCCAGGCAGTCCTCAGAGATAAGTTTATTTTGTAGGTGATTTTAGGTAGCCAAGCCAAAGGTGCAGGAGGAATTCCAGACACACACTCCATGCCTCTTCCTGGAGCAATGTAATGACTCGAGTCCTGCAGTCATGGGTTCTTTGCCTTTCACCAAAGGGAATCCAGCTCCAGGGCCCATGCGCCAGCCCAGTTCCATGGAGAGGGACCAGCCTTTCTCCAAAGGCTGTGGCAACCTCTGCTGGCCGCTCCTGGCTGCTACACTGGCTAAGATCTTATTAGAGGTGAGCTTGTAGTTGAGCAGACAAAAAGACATCAGAAGAGGTAGTTCACATTTTCTCACTCATACTTTTGTATGTATTTGCTACTACAGAGGACTGGAATTTTTTTATTTGAATGTGTATTTTTAAAGCATCAGATTTAGATTAATTAGGACACTGCTCATCCAAGTATGAACATGTTTATTATCCTTAGACAGTGCAGCTTTTTATTTCCAAGCAAGTCTGTAACTAGTTTGCAGCTAATCTACATTATTCCATTTGAAGATATGGATACTTTGAGTGCCATCTGACATACCTGAGGGATGCATTTTATGCATAGGATAATGTCAATAATGCTGCCCTTTTTTCAGTGCTTAAACAAACATGTCACACCTGTGACTTATATCCAATCCTGTCTCACTTCTTCAAATGGTGATATTTCATATCTGTGTAAGACAGGTACTATTCACATCAATGGGTACATTAAAGGCTCCAGGTGAGGCCATGGTCATAACCTGTAGGAACTACAAATGTCTTTTCACTCTGAGAAGCTTAGCATTGAAACAGATTTTGGGCAAGACAGGAACAAAATGCAGGCAATGGATACAGGATTCCCATTTACCTTGATTCCTATTAGTGTGCCTTACTCTGTAGGTACATGCAGAGAGATGGAATACATATGGGATAAATGAGAGCTGGGTTTTATTCGAAGCTTCCATCACATTGCCAAGAAATCAGGTGCTGGTCTTCATTTGAACTATTAGCAGTAGAAACAGATTGTCATCCCATCCATGGAACCTAACACTTGCTTCCCATTCTGTTTGCAACTATAAACTATGTTTGTGGTCTTCCATCTCCTTAACTGAAATACTTAACAGAACAGCTTCTATGAGACAAGAGTTCAGCCAGAATTTATTTCATTTTCTCTACTCTGCGGGTTTATGTTATTTTAGCATAGCAGCAGACCACAGCAACAAAATGCTTCAGTTTGAAGGTATCCTGAAAATTCTTAAGACATATACTTCTAATCTACCAAACTCATGATTTCTAAGAAAAATCTGTGGCCTCACAACTGCCTCAAAATGGAAAACATCATGTAGACAATGTGCATGTTGCTACAAGTCAGACCTTAATTGACCAAAAATATTAGATAGAGCTGTCTGTTTAATTAGACACGGATCAAAAATGAAGAACTAAGTACTTTCCCATCATTCCCTGCAGGTTTTGAAGTTGGCATTTCCCCCCTCTGCATATAGTTAGTTGTTTGCCTCGGGTTGTAAAGAAATGCAGAAGGCTGTTATTAAAGCACTGATAATTTGCTGAACTCCATCTTTTGTGGAACTTGCTGAGTTAGAAAATTCCTTTTCACCTCCTCCCCCACCCCTCCTTGACTAGAATTAACTGAAGAACAAATATCACATTATGGTGCTAGGTAAAAGGATCAACTGTGTTTGCAGTTAAGTGACTAGCACAAGATAGAACAAATCCTACAGCTCAAACCTGTCCAGCTAAATGATGAAGGAAATTAAAAAAGCATTTGCTTTTTAAAAGAATATCAGAACAAAGACTCGTGTTTAGGATTTGCTGTGCTTTAGTGCTTTATATTCAGAAACTATACTCCCAGTATAGTTTGTTAGAAACTTCTCCAAGCAATCATAGCCTGGAGACAAAGAATTGCCACTGCAATGAGAGAGATTCTGAGAATGCAGAAAATATGAGGCAAACTCATTACCTGTTCAGTGGTGGCCTCAACTCACAGATCTGCATTTCAGCACTCCAGCCCTTGACAGGAAGGATTTTTACCCAGTTCTCCATGTACCATCCTAGTGAAGTAGTAGTGGATTCTTTCAAGGCCAGTGGCTCAAGTTAAAATTCAGCAAAGCTGGCAGTTAGAACCTTCCCCTTCTGCCACAGACTGCTGTTTCCAAATTGCTACAGCTGAATTCTATACCTGCTCCTCATTACGTGTCAACTGCTATCATTTTCACTAGCATTAATATTCTTGTAAACTACAGAAATCAGGCAGTATAGAACCCATCCAATTATCCCCAGCACTGACCTCAGTGTAGATAAGCAGAGCTACTTCTCCATCAGGTGCTCTCATTAAATCTGCTGCCAAACACACATCAACCAGCCAAGTCTCTCAGCTGACAAATAAAAGGAGATGTCAGACACCCACAGAATCACCAGGCTTTTTGCAAGAGGGATGGAGATCACTTGAACCACATAGTAATATTATCAGGAAGCACAGATTTTGACATTTCTCATCGTATCTTCCCAACATGAAACAACCACTTGCATTCCTTGCCCTGCTCAATACACTTTTGCAAAGGGCCTAATCTTTCCATTAATCATTGATAGAAGCATGTTCTTGTCTTAGATTAAAATGAAGTAAATTTTCTGTTTGCCTCTACTTGCTTGCCTTTTTTTCCACATATTCAAGTCCTTCTCTGCTCCACTGCAGTCTTCAAACTTACATTTAGGTACAGTTGCTTTGTATTTCAGAGAAAGATGTGAGAAGAGGCAATATTTTGGAACATAATTTTTGATGATTTAACGTGGAGTACAGACACTGGTTGAACAGCACGACCAAGGAAGGAGGATGCAGTGTCTGTCCCACTGAATGGACAAAGATCACAATGCACTTCTGATCACATCCTGTTTTTCTAGGAGACAAAAGGCCCAGGAAATCCCACAAAGTTGTCCAAATCACATTGGTTCTTATGACTTCTTACAATTACAGATTCACACAGTGGTATCACCTGCTAAGGAATGAATACCAAGTTGGAAAAAGAAAACAAGAGCAAGCCATCAGAATCTTGACCTCATCAGCCATGGTGCAAACACATGAAGCGCTGGAATATGTCTCAGCAGGCATGAGATGATAGACCAAGCTGACGGCCTTCCCTAGGGAAAAATTATTATGAAGTGCTGAAAGGGGTAAAGAATCTGTTTAACACTGAAAAGAGAAGCAACCTCTGCTACCCTCTGAAGACAGCATTTCACACTGCATCCTCACACCGGTACAGCAGTGTGCTGCAGCAAGTCGCCATAGGATGGCAGCAGAGGAGAGACAGATTTTCGGTTGGATAAACTGCTAAGGCTAAAGCTCTCAGGCTTTTGGAAAAACGCGATTTCCAAGACAATCTGCTGATGGAACCGTTATTTCACTTGATGACTTCTGGGAAAGAACAAAAACAATGCAAGCGGATTTTATATGATGACTGGTACTACTTCTAGTTTATACCATTTGTGATGGCAACAGTGTTCTACAGATCTTTTGCAGCAGGATACTCCACCACTGTTTTTGTGGTTCTTGTCTTCAACATCACTATAGACTTTCATCTATATTTTTATTTCATTTTTATTTTATGCAGTTTAAGCAAGCATACACAAAGTCAAAACGATTGGGGAGATGAATGGTATAAAAACAAGAAAAATGAGGCTCTGTATATGGACAGGGAGAGGCCAGTTTAGTCTGGCACTCGGACTTTGCAGGGGCAGCAGAAATTTAGTCAGCATTTTACAGGTTCCCTACCCACCTTTTCTGTGTTGTGTGGCCTTTAGAGGGAGAGAGATGATATTACAGCTTTAGAGAGCTAGGAGCAATTGTGGGAGTACTAAGGCTGTTACAGTGTCATTCAAGCCACAGTTCCAGAGGATGTCGAGTATGTCCAACAGCAAATCAAAATCATCATGATTTTAGCTCAGCTTGTGCAACACAGCTGTCCTCAAAGGAGGGCTTACACCATGCCCTAATTACTTCACGCACAAGGACATCATTAAACTGGTGTGTGTGGATGGCCGGCCTGGGCACCTGCCCTCGTGCTCCAGGGGCTGCATGATGCAGAGCACTTTTGTTCCGTGTGGTGCTGCTGACAAGGGGGAGAGTCACTGGTGCTGGGTCAGTGCCTGCAGTGGGGGTGTTGTGGCACCTCAGCACTGGTGGGGGGCCATGAGCTTGGCTGGGAGCAGCTGCAGGTGCAGAGCCCTGTGCAGAAGCTCCTTCATGGAAAGGGAGTGGCTGGAAGAGCCGAGCTGTCTCAGGGGATGCATGGTGACACCAGGGTCACAGGCTTGGTGATGGTGGCAGCAGAGGATGCATTGGCAAGGCAGGGTAGAAAATGTTCCTGCCATCCCCTGACATGGGTCTTGGCTAAGGTTGAGGGGCCTTTTCCCACACACCTTGATCCAGCTGAGCATAGTCCTGTGGCTCCTGAGATACACCAGCTTCTGGTGTCCTGCCTTGCAGCAGGACCTGTTTTTCCCAGCTGAGTGCCCAAGGGAAAAGGTGGCCTGGAGTGATCTTGCAGCATTGGTGGGCAAGAATGAGAGGGAGCAGTGGGACAGGAGCTGTCAGGAAACATTGGAGGAGACATTTCTGTGGAGGGCCTGTGACAAGTCGGCAGGCACATAAGAGAGTATTGAGTGCCACAGCACAGCCCCATCAGTGTGAGGTCATGAACCTTTTGGGATCACACTGTGGCCTGAGCCCCTCCTCTCCTTGTATTGCTCACTCACAGCTCAGGCCATGGCCAGACTCGCTATGCCTGGACGAGGCCTTTGGGCACAGGGGCCCTATCCAGGTGCCCAAGCAGGTCTGTGCCCAGGCAGGTCTGTGCTCCTGGGACAATGACTGACCCCTGTCTTCTCCCTTCTCTTCTCTCCCTCTCCAGGTTCCCTGGTCCAGGCAGCATCGCTGAGTCAGCCATCCTCACTGTCAGCCAACGTGGGAGAGACAGTCAAGATCACCTGCTCTGGTCTTAGCAGCAGCTATCCTTATGCTGGCTGGTATCAGCAGAAAGTCCCTGGCGCTGGCCCTGTCACTGTGATCTATAGGGATACCAACAGACCCTCGGGCATCCCTTCGCGATTCTCTGGATCCAAATCCGGCACCACGGCCACCTTAACCATCACTGGGGTCCAAGCCGGGGACGAGGCTGTCTATTTCTGTGGTAGCTATGACAGCAGCAGTGGCAGCTATGGTGTGTGGTGATAATGACTACCAGGAAGTGACACAGACTCCAAAACCAGAGGAAAGATTTTGGCCTTTCTTCTTCCTGGCGGGATGTGTGGCTGAGGCAGATTCATGTCCCTTCCGCATGCCTACAGCATGGAATGTTCTCTTTGGTTTTCCAGAGATCAGGAGGGGGAGCAGCTAGGGCCCCTTGTCCTGTTCCCTACAAAGATCTTGGTGTAGCTATGCCCCCCACAGCCTCTTGATACTGAGGACCATGTCCTCTTGTGCTGCAAGAACTTCTGTGCAGCCGTTCTGCAATGGGCTGGGATCTTCTCCTCAAATGTGCCTGTGGCCTTGTCCCTGTGTGTTCTGTCATGACTGTTTCATTTCCTGTAACCTTGTCCAGGTAGGTCTGTGCTCCTCAGAGACTGGCTGATCCTCCTCTACCCTCTCCCTCTAAGCATTCCCTGGTTCAGGCAGCAGCGCTGAGCCATCCTCAGTGTCAGCCAACGTGGGAGAGACCGTCAGGATCACCTGCTCTGGTGGCAACAACAACTATGGCTGGCATCAGCAGAAGGTCCCTGGCACTGGCCCTGTCACCGTGATCTACAACAGCAACAGCAGACCCTCGGGCATCCCTTCGCGATTCTCCGGATCCAGATCCGGCTCCACGGCCACCTTAACCATCACTGGGGTCCAAGCCGAGGACGAGGCTGTCTATTTCTGTGGTAGCAGTGACAGCAGTGGTGCTGGTATAATGACACAAATTTTCAAGTGATGTACAGAGGAATTCAAACTGGAGATTTTGCTGTCATTCTCATGACCAAGCAGGGTCATGGATGCTGGAATGGGGAAGGTTTTTGTCTTCTCTGCACTACCACAGCCCTGAATTTTGCCAATTTTGTGTCTTAAAGAGTAGAAGGTGCCTTTGGGGCTGGGGATCATTGTTTTGGTCCCTAAAAAACCAATGTCTTTGTCTCCCACTCCACTGAGGCAAGTAATGACCATGTCATCCTGCTGGTGCCTCTGTGCTGGGTGGGATACCTGGGGCTCAGCTCTGCTCCGCAGTTTTGCCTGTGGCCATTTTCCATGGTCTGTTCTCCTTTCCCCGTGGCATTGCCTGTAATCTCATCTGGGCAGGTCTGTGCTCCTGGGACAATGACTGACCCCTGTCTTCTCCCGTCTCTCCTCTCCCTCTCCAGGTTCCCTGGTCCAGGCAGTGCTGACTCAGCAGCAATCCTCACTGTCAGCCAACGTGGGAGAGACCGTCAAGATCACCTGCTCTGGTAGCAGTGGCAGCTATGGCTGTCATCAGCAGAAGGTCCCTAGCAGTGCCCCTGTCACTGTAATCAGTAGCAATAGTGACAAGAGACCCTCGGGCATCCCTTTGTGATTCTCGGGATCCTGGTCCAGCAACATGGTCACCTTAACCATCACTGGGGTCCAAGCCGGGGACGAGGCTGTCTATTTCTGTGGTAGCTATGACTACAGCAGTGGCAGCTATGGTGTGTGGTGACAATGACTACCAGGAAGTGACACAGACTCCAAAACCAGAGGAAAGATTTTGGCCTTTCTCCCTCCTGGCGAGATGTGTGGCTGAGGCAGATTCATGTCCCTTCTGCATGCCTACAGCATGGAGTGTTCTGTCTTTGGTTTTGCAGAGATCAGGAGATGACTGTGCAGCTAGGGCCCCTTGTCCTGTTCCCTACAAAGATCTTGGTGTCACTATGTCCCTCCATAGTCTCTTGGTACTGAGGACCATGTCCTCCTGTGCTGCAAGAACTTCTGTGCAGCCGTTCTGCAATGGGCTGGGATCTTCTCCTCAAATGTGCCTGTGGCCTTGTCCCTGTGTGTTCTGTCCATGACTGTTGCATTTCCTGTAACCTTGTCCAGGTAGGTCTGTGCTCCTCAGAGTCTGGCTGATCCTCCTCTACCCTCTCCCTCTAAACATTCTCTGGTCCAGGCAGCATCGCTGAGTCATCCTCAGTGTCAGCCAACGTGGGAGAGACCGTCAGGATCACCTGCTCTGGGGGTAGCAGCAACTACTATGGCTGGTATCAGCAGAAGGTCCCTGGCACTGCCCCTGTCACTGTCATCTATGCTAATGACAAGAGACCCTCGGGCATCCCTTCGCGATTCTCTGGATCCTTGTCCGGCTCCACGGGCACCTTAACCATCACTGGGGTCCAAGCTGGGGACGAGGCTGTCTATTTCTGTGGTAGCTATGACGGCAGCAATGGTGGTCAGCACAGCGGAGACAACGACTCCAGCTTTCTCTCTCCTCTTGCTGCTGCCATTTCTTCTTGCAGGACTCTCATGCCTTGGGTTCTTTCCGAGGCTCTGGGTCCCTTCATTGCGTCTTGGGGCCTTTGGGCACAGGGGTACCATCCTGCTGCCCAGGCAGGTCTGTGTCCCTGGGACAATGACTGACCCCCTCTTCTCCCTTCTCTTCTCTCCCTCTCCAGGTTCTCTGGTCCAGGCAGCGCTGACTCAGCAGCCATCCTCGCTGTCAGCCAACGTGGGAGAGACCGTCAAAATCACCTGCTCTGGGCTTAGCAGCAGCATCTATGATTATGCTGGCTGGCATCAGCAGAAGGTCCCTGGCACTGGCCCTGTCACTGTGATCTATGCCAGCAGCAGCAGACCCTCGGGCATCCCTTCGCGATTCTCCGGATCCAATTCCGGCTCCACAGCCACCTTAACCATCACTGGGGTCCAAGCCGAGGACAAGGCTGTCTATTTCTGTGGTAACAATGACGGCAGCAGTGCTGGTCAGCACGGTGGAGGCACCCTCATGCCCTGTGTTCTGTATGCACCTCTGGGCCACTCCATGTTTTCTTGGGGCCTTTGGGCACAGGGGGCCCATGCTGCTGCCCAGGCAGGTCTGTGCCCCTGGGACCATGACTGACCCCTGTCTTCTCTCCCATCTTCTCTCCCTCTCCAGGTTCCCTGGTCCAGGCAGCAGTGACTCAGCAGCCATCCTCGCTGTCAGCCAACGTGGGAGAGACCGTCAAGATCACCTGCTCTGGTAGCAGCTACAGCTATGGCTGGTTCCAGCAGAAGGTTCCTGGCACTGGCCCTGTCACTGTGATCTATGATAACAACAACAGACCCTCGGTTATCCCTTCACGATTCTCCGGGGCACGTTAGCCATCACTGGGATCCAAGCTGCGGATGAGACTGTCTATTTCTGTGGTAGCATGGACAGCAGCTATGTTGGTGTAATGAAAGTGACAGATTTTCAAATTATGTACAGTGGAAATAAAAATGGCATTTTACTGTTCTTCTCATCGCCAAGGACAGTGGTGGATGTGAGGCTGGGGCAGATTTTTGTCTCCTCTGCATGACCGTGGCTACACATGTCCCCCCTTTTGTGTCATAAAGCACTGGAGGTGAACTTGGGGCTGGGTATCATTGTCCTGGTTCCTACAAAAGTCATGGGGTGGCTTTGTCCCACATCCCACTGCCTCTTGCTACTGATGACTACATTCTCCTGCTGCTGCCAGAGGTGCCTCTGTGCTGGGGTGCCTTGGGGTACATTTGGCTTGGCTCTGCTACCCAAATTCACTAGTAGCTGTGGTTGCACCCATTCTCCTCTGAGTGTGGTATTCCCCACACGCCTGCCCATGAGATGGACATGTTCCTGGAGCACTGGGTGAAACCCCTCTTCTCCCCACTCTTGTCCTTCTCCACAGTCCCTGGTCCAGGCAGCATCTCTGTGTCAGCCATCCTCAGTGCCAGTTATCTGGGAGAAATTATCAAGATCTCCTTCTCCAGGGGTAGTGGTGGCTGTGCCTGGTTCCAGCAGAAGGCCCCTGGTGGTGCCCCCATGATCTGTGATAGCTCAAAGAAACCCTCAGTGGTGCTGGAGGACATTGAAATGACAGGGCTCCTGGAAGTGAAAAGCCATGTTGGGGCTACTTGTCCTGCCCTCAAAATGTCCTGTCTTATGTTGCTCAGAGGAGCTAGGACAATCCCTGTCATGATCTCTGGACATTCTGGTCCATGCCAGTCCCTGCCAGCTCAGGCCTGATGCCAGCTCATCACTGGAGACAGCAACTGCACCAAATGACCCCGTCTCTGTGTGAGAGGCTCTCTCCTGTGAGCACAGGCTGCCGCGGGCAGGGTGCCATACAGAAATCCTGATGGTTGTGGCCACGGCTGGAGGAATCTCCGGACCTGATGGAAGCCGTGAGAGGCAGGGGTGAGAGGCAGCAAGAGCAGAGGCCTGTGCCGCCCTCTGCTCTCCGTTCCTGCTGTGCTGTCCCTGAAGCCCTTCTTGTCCCCACACGGTGTCAGTGTGGCTCCACTGCACAATCCTGAGGCTCCCCGGACAGGCAGGAGGCAAAGGGGTTGTGGCCAGCCAGGTGCCAGCGAGGCCAGCGGGGTTCAGAGCAGCCCCGCAGGCTCCTTTGGCCGCTGCCCTGGGCCGTGCTGTGCGCAGCAGGCAGAGGGGCTGCCCCTGGCTGGACAAGAGTGCAGCTGCTACATGCTCCTGGTTGGTCCAAACACCAGCCCAGCTCTACCCACAGCTGCTGCAAACCTGATGGAGACCCCCAGCTCACTTTGAATTTGGAGGAGCTGGGGGCTTGATTTTCCTTAGTGTTGAGGAGCCTTGAAGCTCGTGTTCTTAGTGTTGTTCCCATTCCCATTCAAAGCCCCACTTCTTTGCTCTGCAGTTCCTTTGTGGCAATTCAGAGAAGCCCAGGGTGGCACCCTCAATTGAAGCAGGATGTGGTTTTCCCAGCTGCTGATCAGCACCCAGGGAGCACAGTGCCCTGGTACCAGAAGGCACCAACCAGCCTTGGGTGCTCCAGGGCAGGTGGATGTGTCCCCACGGCCAGGTGGTGCTGTCCCCTGCTCTGTGCACTGAGCTCCTGGTGCAGCAAGGCCATGGTCCTACTGGGCAGGAACAGGCTCGGGTGGTCCCTGACTGAGCTGAAAGTGCATCAACCATTCTGAGAAACCCAGAGCAATCTTTGGTGTGCCAGAGGTGCCTGCAGCACGTGGGGGTAGCACTGGGACAGGACATCCAGAAAACACTGGGCCATATATCCATGGAGGATATATGGCCCAGTGCCTGAGCAGGTAGGGGCTTAAAAGTGGATCAACACCCACAGCACAGCCCCATCAGTGTGAGGACATGGAGCTCATGGGATTGCACCATGGCCTGGGCCCTTCTTGCAGTGATTGCCCACAGCTCAGGTGCATAGCCATACTTGCTGTGCCTGAACAGGGCTTCTGGGCACAGGAGGCACATCCTCTTCCTTGGGGAGGTCTGTGCTCCTGGGACAATGACTGAACCCTGTCTTCACCCCTCTCTTCTCTCCCTCTCCAGGTTCCCTGGTCCAGGCAGCGCTGACTCAGCCATCCTCGCTGTCAGCCAACGTGGGAGAGACCGTCAGTATCACCTGCTCTGGGATTGACAGCAGCAAATATGCTGGCTGGGTCCAGCAGAAGGTTCCTGGCACTGGCCCTGTCACTGTAATCTATAAGGATACCAGCAGACCCTCGGGCATCCCTTCGCGATTCTCCGGATCCAATTCCGGCTCCACAGCCACCTTAACCATCACTGGGGTCCAAGCCGAGGACGAGGCTGTCTATTTCTGTGGTGCTGTTGACAGCAGCAGTGATGCTGCACAGTGACATAGAACAATGGGGAAGTGATACAAAAGCCTCCCGCCTCAGCTGTCTCTTAGTCTTATGACTGTGCCCATCTCCTGTCATTTGGAGAAGGGATGACCTCCCAGCAGCCCTGTCCCTGCGCCAGGGCCAGTGTCCCCCTGTGCTCCTCAGCTGGTGTCCAGGGCCCCGCCAGCTGGCTGCCTCCCAGCCCAGCTGTGCCAGGTGCCCCAGACATCACCCCAGGGATCTCAGTCTTGTGGCCCCAGCACCGAGAGCTGGGAAAATGCCATGGGCCATAGGGCTGGGCCAAAGCTTTGCCTTCGAAGCCTAGGAAGGGACATTTCCTGTGGGTGCTGTAGCTCCAGGGTCATGCATGAGGCTCGTGGGGCAGATCGTGACTGGTCAGGGAATGCTCTGTTGTGTTCTAGAGAGCTGCCGGGCTAAGGTTGCATTGGCTGTGTTTACTCAGTGCTGGCCCACTGGGCTCACTTTCAGCCTGGGCAGGAGTTCCCAAGAACTTCTGGCCCTCAGGGAAGCCCCTGGCCCTGGCCAATGTCCCGTTATGACCCCACAACAGTAAGGAGCCTAAACCCATCCTCATCCTCTGTTATCTCAGCAGCTGGCACCTGGCTGGCCTTGAACCCCTCCTCACCATGTTATTCATCATGCAGATGTCCTGGGCAGGCTCAGTGTGACCAGCTGGGGACTTTGAGCATGGGGGTCCAATCATTGTCCCACTGCCTGGAGAGATCTGTGTTCCCAGGTCACTGACTCACCCCCTCTCCCTCCTCTCCCTCTCCAGGTTCTCTGGTCCAGGCAGCATCACTGAGCCAGCCATCCTCACTGCCAGTGTAGGAGAGACCATCAAAATCATCTGCTCTGGGGGTAGCTACAGCAACTATGGCTGGTTCCAGCAGAAAGTCCCTGGCACTGACCCTGTCACTGTGATCTACCAGAATGACAAGAGACCCTCGGGCATCCCTTCGCGATTCTCCGGATCCAGATCCGGCTCCACGGGCACCTTAACCATCACTGGGGTCCAAGCCGAGGACGAGGCTGTCTATTTCTGTGGTGGCAGGGACAGCAGTGGTGCTGGTATAATGACACAGATTTTCAAGTGATGTACAGAGGAATTCAAACTGGAGATTTGCTGTCATTCTCATGACCAAGCAGAGTTGTAGATGTGGAACAGGAGAAAGTTTTTGTCTCCTCCACATGATCCTGGCCCTGAATTTTGCCCATTTTGTGTCCTAGAGAGTGGGAGGTGACTTTGTGGCTGGTGATCATCGTTCCGCTCCCTAAAAAACCCATAGCGTGGCTTTGTCTCCCACTGTTATCTGACATAATGACCATGTCGTCCTGCTGGTGCCTCTGTGCTGGGATACCTGGGGCTGAGCTTTGCTCCCCAGTGGTGCCTGTGGCCATTTTCCATGTCCGTTCTCCTCTTACTGTTGCATGCCCTGTATCCTTATCAAGGCATGTCTGTGCTCCTGGGACACTGGCTGACCCCTGTCATCTCCTCTCTCTCCTCTCCCTCTCCAGGTTCCCTGGTCCAGCAGCAGCAGTGACTCAGCAGTCATCCTCACTGTCAGCCAATGTGGGAGAGACTGTCAGGATCACCTGCTCTGGGGCTAGCAGCAGCTGGTATGGCTGGTTCCAGCAGAAGGTCCCTGGCACTGGCCCTGTCACTGTGATCTACATGAATGACGAGAGACCCTCTGGCATCCCTTCGCGATTCTCCGGATCCGGGTCCGGTTCCTCGAACACATTAACCATCACTGGGGTCCAAGCCGAGGACGAGGCTGTCTATTTCTGTGGTAGCAGTGACAGCAGCAGTGATGCTGCCACAGTGGCACTGAGGATTATTGAAGTGATACAAAAACCTACCATGGCATAGTTCTGTGTGGAGTCCCTACATTCCAGTATAAAACATCAGGGTAGAGGTTCCTGCCTTACTGAACCCTGTCTTTTCCTATCTCATCCAGCTCCCCTTGTCCAGTCAGTATTGCCAAGTCAGCTATCCTTGGTTTCAGCTAACCTCAGAGAAACCACAAAGGTCAGCTGCCCTGGGCTTAGCAGTAGCTTGACTTAAGCTTGCTGATCCAGGCAGAGGGTCCCTCACAGTGCTTCTGTCACTAGGGCAACAACACACTCGAGAATCCCTTTGCAATTTTCCTTGTCTGCCTCCACCACCAAAGGAGCAGCATTCGGAAAGGCAGAGGCAGGTCTGGGAAGGGTGGTGTGGAGAGGTCTATGCAGGTGTGTGGGGCTGGCCAGGCTGGGCACTTGCCCTAATGTGCCAGGGGGTTCAGGATGCAGAGCCCTTCTGTTCCCTGTGGTGAAGCTGAAAAGGAAGAGTCACCAATGCTGGGGCAGTGCCTGCAGTGGGGGTGTTGTGGCACGTCAGCACTGGTGGGGGGCCATAGTCTCGGCTTGGGGCAGCTGGAGAGCCCTGTGCAGAAGCTCCTGTGTGGGAAGGGAATAGCTGGAGGAGCTGACCTTTGCTAAGATTGTGGGGGTTTTGCCCATACACCTTGATCCAGCTGAGCATAGTCCTGTGACTCCTGAGATACACCAGCTTCTGGTGTCCTGGCTTGCAGCAGGACCTGTTTTTCCCAGCTGAGTGCCCAAGGGAAAAGGTGGCCTGGAGTGATCTTGCAGCATTGGTGGGCAAGAAAGAGAGGGAACAGTGGGACAGGAGCTGTCAGGAAATGTTGGAGGCCCCATTTTAGGAAGAGTCTCTGTAGGAGGGCAAGCACATAAGAGAGTATTGGGTGCCACAATGTGAGGACATGAAGCTTTTGGGATCACACTGTGGCCTGAGCCCCTCCTCTCCTTGCGGTGCTCGCCCACAGCTCAGGTGCCATGGCCAGACTCACTGTGCCTGGACGAGGCCTTTGGGCACAGGGACCCCATCCTGCTGCCCAGGCAGGTCTGTGCCCCTGGGACAATGACTGACCCCTGTCTTCTCCCCTCTCTTCTCTCCCTCTCCAGGTTCCCTGGTCCAGGCAGCGGTGACTCAGCAGCCATCCTCGCTGTCAGCCAACGTGGGAGAGACCGTCAAGATCACCTGCTCTGGTCTTAGCAGCAGCTTTGGCTATGCTTATGCTGGCTGGTATCAGCAGAAGGCTCCTGGCGCTGGCCCTGTCACTGTCATCTATGCTGATGATGAGAGACCCTCGGGCATCCCTTCGTGATTCTCCGGATCCAAGTCCGGCACCACGGGCACCTTAACCATCACTGGGGTCCAAGCCGAGGACGAGGCTGTCTATTTCTGCGGTAGCCATGACAGCAGCAATACTGATGAGGATGATGAAGCCAAAAAGTAATGGGGAAGTGAGACACAGAACACAGAGGCAAGAGAGGAAGGTTTTGAGCCATTTTTTCTCATGGCCAAACTAAGCTGTGATAGTGGAATTGAGGCAGGCTCTTGTCCCCTGCCTAAGGACATGAGTGTGCATGACAAGGCACAGGAGGTGACCCTTTCCCCTGTCCCCATAAGAGGAATGGCACTGCCTCACCCCCAGCCCTGGTGCTTTTTGCTTTAGGCTGCCCCTTCCTGCTGCTGCTGCTGAAGCTGCCTCTGCTGCATTGCCATGGGCCAGGCTGGGTTCTGGTTCCCCCATGTTTCTGTAGCCATGACCAGGTCCCTTTCCCTCAGAGGCTGGCGTTCTACCATTCTGCTGTTGCCAGCTCTCCTTCTAGGGCCATGGGTCTCTAATCTTCCTCTCTCTCTTCAGGCTGTGTGTCCCACTGTGGCATGAGGACCATGGGCAGAGGAGCCCTGTTGCACTGCCTGGGCAGGGATATGCGCCTAGGGAAATAACTGACCCTTCTGATGTTACCCCTCTCCCACTCCAGGCTTCCTGGCCAAGGCAGGATCACTGAGTCAGCCATCCTCAGTGTCATTAAATATGGATGAAGCTGTCAAAATCACCTGCTCTGGGAGTAGCAACAACTATGGCTGGTACCAGCAGAAGGTCCCTGGCACTGCCCCTGTCACTGTGATCTATCTTAATGACAAAAGACCCTCAGACATGCCTTCAAAGTTCCCTGGATCCATATCTGGCACCATGAGCACGTTATCCATCTCTGGGGTCCAAGTCGAGGATGAGGCTGTGTGTTTCTATGGTGGCTGGGACAGCAGCGGCTATGCTGTGCAAGGTCCATGGCACAGCCCCACCATTGTCAGTACATGGAACGGGTGGGATTGCACATGGCCTGGGGCCCTCCCCCTCTGCAGTGCTCACCCCTCTGACAGCTCAGGTGTCATGGCCAGAGTCACTGTGCCTGGAGGGCCTTGGGGCCACGTTCCCCTGCCCTGCCTGATCTGTGCTCCTCGGACAATGGCTGACCTGCATTTTCTCCCCTCTTGTTCTCCAGGTTCCCTGGTCCAGGCAGCAGCAGTGACTCAGCCATCCTCACTGTCAGCCAACGTGGGAGAGACCGTCAAAATCACCTGCTCTGGGGGTAGCAGCAGCGGCTGGTATGCCTGGTTCCAGCAGAACCAGAAGGTCTCTGGCACTGCCCCTGTCACTCTGATCTACTGGAATGACAAGAGACCCTCGGGCATCCCTTCGCGATTCTCCGGATCCAAGTCCGACTCCACGGCCACCTTAACCATCACTGGGGTCCAAGCCGAGGACGAGGCTGTCTATTTCTGTGGTGCTGATGAAGGCAGCAGCAGCTATGGTGTGTAGTGACAATGAGGAATAGAAAGTGACAGACTCAAAATACACAGGAAAAATTTTAGCCCTTTTCCCTCCTGGCAGCTCATGGTGTGGCTGTGTCTCCCACAGCCTCTTGGTACTCATGACCATGTCCTCCTGCGCTGCCAGAGCTGCTTCTGTGCAGATGTTCTGCAATGGGCTGGGCTCTGCTCCTAGAACGTGCCTGTGACATTGTCTAATCTCTGACTGTTGCATTCCCTGTAACCTTGTCCAGTCAGGTGTGTTTACCTGGGACACTGACAGAGCTCCTCTTCTCCCCTCTCTTCTCCCTCTCCAGGTTCCCTGGTCCAGGCAGCATTGCTGAGTCAGCCATCCTCGCTGTCAGCCAACATGGGAGAGACTGTTTAGGTTAACAGCTCTGAAGGCAATCCCAAAAGATACTTTGCCTGGTTCCAGCAGAAGGTCCCTGGCACTGGCCCTGTCACTGTCATCTATGATGATGACAAGAGACCCTCGGGCATCCCTTCACAATTCTCTGGCTCTGCATCCAGCTCCACAGCCACCTTAACCATCACTGGGGTCCAAGCCGAGGATGAGGCTGTCTATTTCTGTGGTGGCCAGGACAGCAGCGGTACTGGTGAAGTAACAAAGACAAAGGAATTAAAAACATAGATTTTCAATCCTTCTCATGGCCAAGCAGAGTTGTGGATGTGGGACTGGGGCAGGTTTATGTCTCCTCTGCATGACCATGGCTATGAATTCCTTTTTTTGTCCTAGAGAACAGGAGGTGACTTTGTGGCTGGGGACCACTGCCCTTGATCGTACAAAACTCATGGTGTAGCTGTGTTCCCCACCTCACTGCCTCTTGCTACACATGACCATGGTCCCTGGTCTAGGCAGCATCGCTGAGTCAGCCATCCTGAGTGCAAGCCAATGTGGGAGAGACTGTCAGGATCACCTGCTCTGGGAGTAGCGGCAACAACTATGGCTGGTACCAGCAGAAGGTCCCTGGCACTGCCCCTGTCACTCTGATCTACTACAGTGACAAGAGACCCTCGGGCATCCCTTTGCGATTCTCTGGATCCAAGTCCGGCTCCACGGGCACCTTAACCATCACTGGGGTCCAAGCTGAGGATGAGGCTGTCTATTTCTGTGGTAGCTGGGACAGCAGCAGTGGTGCTGGTGAAGTGACAAAGACAGATTTTCAAATGAGGTGCAGAGGAATTAAAAATGGAGATTTTTCAGCCATTCTCCTGCCCAAGCAGAGTTCTGGATGTGGGACTGAGGCAGGTTTATGTCTCCTCTGCATGACCATGGCTATGAATTCCCCTTCTTGTCCTAGAGAACAGGAGGCTGGGGACCACTGTCCTCATCCATACAAAACTCATGGTATAGTTCCCCACCTCACTGCCTCTTGCTACAGATGACCACATCCTCGTGAATCTGCCAGAGCTGCCTCTCTGCTGAAATGCTTTGGCCTGGGCTCTACTTCTCAAATATACTGGTGACGGTGTGGGGGCCAATTCTTCTCTGACTGTGGCATTCCCTGTAGCTTTGCTTTCCAGGCAGGTCTGTTCTCCTGGGACACTGACTGAGACCCTCTCCTCCCCTCTCTCCTCTGCCTCTCCAGGTTCCCTGGTCCAGCAGCAGCAGTGACTCAGCCATCCTCGGTGTCAGGCAATGTGGGAGACACTGTCAGGATCACCTGCTCTGGGGGTAGCTATGGCAGCTATGCCTGGCATCAGCAGAAGGTCCCTGGCACTGCCCCTGTCACTGTGATCTATGCTAATGACCAGAGACCCTCGGGCATCCCTTCGCGATTCTCTGGATCCTTGTCCGGCTCCACGGGCACCTTAACCATCACTGGGGTCCAAGCCGAGGACGAGGCTGTCTATTTCTGTGGTGGCTGGGAAGGCAGCAGCAGTGGCAGCTGGTATGGTGATACAGAGAGATGTGGAAATGAGGTACAGAGGAGTTAAACCTGGAGCTTCTCTGCCCTCTCTCAGGGCAGAGCAGGGGTCTGGGCTTCATGCAGCTCCATGTCCCCCCTCCATGACCATTGGCTCTGAATGGCCTCCTGTTTGCCCCATGCTCTGCAGGATGAGACCCTGGGGCTGTGCAGTGCCTGGCATTGCCGTGTCACAGCCCCACCACCTCATTCTGCTGCAGCCACGTCCTCTTTACTCAGCCATGAGTACTCTTTACATGGGGCCGTGGCCTTGGGCTCAGGCCTTGGGCTCTGTCTGAGGCAGTGATCCCTCTGTTCCACCAGGACCTTTTGGCACAGGGCCCATCCTGCAGGTCAGAGAGGGCTGTCCTGGGGCACAGATTGACAGCCCTCTACTCCCCTCTCCCTATCCACATTCCCGGGTCCAGGCAGCATCTCTGAGTCAGCTGTCTGAGGTGTCTGCCAATGTGGAGAGACTTTCAGGATCAGTAACATTGGCTGTGCCTGGTTCCAGAAAATGTCCCTGTGACTGTGATCTATGACAGTAGCAAGAGACCCACAGTGGTGCCAGTTCAGGGCTGATGCAAACTCATCACTGGAGACAGCAACTGCACCAAATGACCCCGTCTCTGTGTGAGAGGCTCTCTCCTGTGAGCACAGGCTGCCGCGGGCAGGGTGCCATACAGAAATCCTGATGGTTGTGGCCACGGCTGGAGGAATCTCTGCACCTGATGGAAGCCGTGAGAGGCAGGGGTGAGAGGCAGCAAGGGCAGAGGCCTGTGCCGCCCTCTGCTCTCCGTTCCTGCTGTGCTGTCCCTGAAGCCCTTCTTGTCCCCACACGGTGTCAGTGTGGCTCCACTGCACAATCCTGAGGCTCCCCGGACAGGCAGGAGGCAAAGGGGTTGTGGCCAGCCAGGTGCCAGCGAGGCCAGCGGGGTTCAGAGCAGCCCCGCAGGCTCCTTTGGCCGCTGCCCTGGGCCGTGCTGTGCGCAGCAGGCAGAGGGGCTGCCCCTGGCTGGACAAGAGTGCAGCTGCTACGTGCTCCTGGTTGGTCCAAACACCAGCCCAGCTCTACCCACAGCCGCTGCAAACCTGATGGAGACCCTCAGCTCACTTTGAATTTGGAGGAGCTGGGGGCTTGATTTTCCTTAGTGTTGAGGAGCCTTGAAGCTCCTGGTCTTGGTGTGGTTCCCATTCCCTTTCAAAGCCCCTCTTCTTTGTTCCACAGTTCTCTTGTGGCAATTCAGAGAGGCCCAGGGTGGCATCCTCGATTGAAGCAGGATGTGTGCAGCAAGGCCATGGTCCTACTGGGCAGGAACTGGCTTTGGGTGGTCCCTGGCTGATCTGAGAGCTCAGCAGTTATGCTAGGAGGGAGGAGGCAACCCAGATCAAATTTGCCACCTTTTGGAGGGACAGAGGTTCCTGTTGTGGGCTGAGGGAACAGTGAGACAGGAGCTGTCAGGAAACATTTGGGGGCCAAATATCCATGGAGACCCTGTGCTTGGGCAGGTGGAGGTTTAAAAGTGGGTCAACACCCACAGCACAGCCCCATCAGTGTGAGGTCATGAAGCTTTTGGGATCACACTGTGGCCTGGGCCCCTCCTCTCCTTGCATTGCTCACTCACAGCTCAGGCCATGGCCAGACTCGCTTTGCCTGGACGAGGCCTTTGGGCACAGGGGGCCCTGTCCTGCTGCCCAGGCAGGTCTGTGTCCCCGGGACAATGACTGACCCCTGTCTTCTCTCCCATCTTCTCTCCCTCTCCAGGTTCCCTGGTCCAGGCAGCGCTGACTCAGCCATCCTCGGTGTCAGCCAACGTGGGAGAGACCGTCAAAATCACCTGCTCTGGTAGCAGCAGCAGCTACTATGGCTGGTACCAGCAGAAGGTCCCTGGCACTGCCCCTGTCACTGTGATCAACTACAATGACAGGAGACCCTCGGGCATCCCTTCACGATTCTCCGGTTCTGGGGGCACCTTAACCATCACTGGGGTCCAAGCCGAGGACGAGGCTGTCTATTTCTGTGGTAGCTATGACAGCAGCAGTGGCAGCTATGGTGTGTGGTGGCCATGAGTAACAGAAAGTGACAGATTCAACATGCAGAGGAAAGATTTTAGCCCTTCTCCCTCCTGGCAGCTCATGGTGTGACTGTGTCCCCCACAGCCTCTTGCTACAGATGACCATGTCCTCCTGTGCTGCCAGAGCTGTTTCTGTTCTGCAATGGGCTGGGCTCTGCTCCTGGAATGTGCCTGTGACCTTATCCCTGTCTGTTCTGTCCATAACTGTTGCATTCCCTGTAATCTTGTCCAGGAAGTTCTGTGCTCCTAGGACACTCACTAGTTCCACTCTTTTCTCGTAGCTTCTCTCCTTTTCCACATGTCCTGGTCCAGGGAGCACTGAGTCAGCAGCCATCCTCACTGCCAGCCAGTATGGAAGAGACCGTCAGGATCTCCTGCTCTGGGGGTAGCAGCAGAAATGGCATTGGCTGGTTCCAGCAGAAGGTCCCTGGCACTGCCCCTGTCACTCTGATCTACTACAATGACAAGAGACCCTCGGGCGTCCCTTCGCGATTCTCCGGATCCAAGTCCGGCTCCACGGGCACCTTAACCATCACTGGGGTCCAAGCCGAGGACGAGGCTGTCTATTTCTGTGGTAGCTGGGACAGCAGTGGTGGTCAGGATTGAGGTGCCCTGCAGGATGCTTGTTATTGACCATGGATGCTGGGGGATGCTGTTTCTGAGGAATGACTGAGGTTTGAGAACTGCAGTTTACAGGAATGGTTTTGCAGATTGGTAGTGCACCAGAGGCCCTTGGCTTTAGGGATCCCTGGCAGGACCAACATCCTGTTCTGCCATCTGGACATTTGGCCATCACCATGTCAGGTGTAACTCACTATAAATCTGGCAGATTTTCTCAGCAGGTGAAGTGTGATATGGGAAGTACCCCCTACTGAGGGAGCTGAGTGGGAACTGGGCAGATGTACTGGCAGGTTCCTGACCCGTGAAGGAATTTCATGGAGGAGCCATGGCCCAGGCATGTGGCGGTTTAAAAGCTAGACAGGGCCCACAGCACAGCCCCACACAGTGTAAGGACATGGAGATGGTGGGATTGCTCCATCGCCTGGGCCCCTCCCTTCCTGTAGCTCAGGTGCCATGGCCACCACATGCTGTGCCTGGATGGGGCTTCTGCACAGAGGGCCACATCCTGCTGCTCTGGGAAATCTGTGTTCCTGGGGTGCAGACTGATCTCCTTTTCCTTCCCTCTCTTCTTTCCCTCTCCAGGTTCCCTGGTCCAGGCAGCAGTGAGTCAGTAGCCATCTGCAGTGCCAGCCAATGTGGGAGACACGGTCAGGATCACCTGCTCTGGGAGTAGCAGCAACGACTATGGCTGGTTCCAGCAGAAGGTCCCTGGCACTGCCCCTGTCACTGTCATCTATTGGGATGACAGCAGACCCTCGGACATCCCTTCACGATACTCTGGATCCTGGTCCGACTTCACGGGCACATTAACCATCACTGGGGTCCAAGCCGAGGATGAGGCTGTCTATTTCTGTGGTGGCAAGGACAGCAGTGGTGCTGGTGAAGTGACAAAGACAGATTTTCAAATGAGGTGCAGAGGAATTAAAAATGGAGATATTTTTCAGCCCTTCTCCTGCCCAAGCAGAGTTGTGGATGTGGGACTGAGGCAGGTTTATGTCTCCTCTGCATGACCATGGCTATGAATTCCCCTTCTTGTCCTAGAGAACAGGAGGCTGGGGACCACTGTCCTCATCCATACAAAACTCATGGTATAGTTCCCCACCTCACTGCCTCTTGCTACAGATGACCACATCCTCGTGAATCTGCCAGAGCTGCCTCTCTGCTGAAATGCTTTGGCCTGGGCTGTGTGGTAGGCCAATTCTTCTCTGACTGTGGCATTCCCTGTAGCTTTGCTTTCCAGACAGGTCTGTTCTCCTGGGGCACTGACTGAGACCCTCTCCTCCCCTCTCTCCTCTGCCTCTCCAGATTCCCTGGTCCAGCAGCAGCTCTGAGTCAGCCATCCTCGGTGTCAGGCAATGTGGGAGATACTGTCAGGATCACCTGCTCTGGAAGTAGCAGCAACTGGTATGGCTGGCATCAGCAGAAGGTCCCTGGCACTGCCCCTGTCACTCTGATCTATGCTAATGACAAGAGACCCTCGGGCATCCCTTCGCGATTCTCCGGATCCTTGTCCGGCTCCACGGGCACCTTAACCATCACTGGGGTCCAAGCCGGGGACGAGGCTGTCTATTTCTGTGGTAACTGGGACGGCAGTGCTGCTCAGGGTCTTGGTGATGGTGGGGTAATTTTTTCACTCCTCTTGATTGCTGTACCGTTCACTGTGTGGGGAAGAATTTCAGAGCATAGACAGTTCCTACCCTTAGTGCCTGCAGCTATTTTGGTTCTTGCTTTACCGGGTCTTGTCTGCAATTCTGTCCTCATGCCACATCCCATCTGGTGGCCATAGTGTGTTGAAGGTGTCCCCATTGCTTTATCATGCATTATAACCACACAGAGCTTCTCACTGCATGGAGACCCCCTGCCTTGCAGTCCCTGGCTGCTGGCCTGGACGTGATTCCTCTTGGTCCATAGGCAGGGCTGTCTCCAACTGCCCCAGAAGCTGGGTGTCCACAGCACGTCATGTCCCGAGGATGTCCAGCCGCAGTGCCTGGGATGAGGAGTTTCCTTGAGGGGCAGTGGGCAGGGAGAGGGTTCAGGCTCTGACTACAGCAATCCCTCAGGAGTGCCTGGGGTGGGGGTTGCACCCAGGGCATCCAACATACGTGCCTAAAGGCAGAGTTCTCCCATTACTCTTCCCCTGCCTGGGGAGAGCTGTGCTCCTGGGGCAGTAGCTGACTGCCTCTTCTCTCCTCTCTTCTCTCCCTCTCCAGGTTCCCTGGTCCAGGCAGCAGTGACTCAGCAGCCATCCTCGCTGTCAGCCAATGTGGGAGAGACTGTCAGGATCACCTGCTCTGGGGATAGCAGCTACTATAGCTGGCATCAACAGAAGGTCCCTGGCACTGGCCCTGTCACTGTGATCTATGAAAGTACCAAGAGACCCTCGGGCATCCCTTCACGATTCTCCGGATCCCAGTCCGGCTCCACGGGCACCTTAACCATCACTGGGGTCCAAGCCGAGGACGAGGCTGTCTATTTCTGTGGTAACTGGGACAGCAGCAGTGGTGGCTATGGTGTACAGTGACAACAAGCAGTAAGAAGTGACAATTCCAAAGATTTCCAGACTCCAAAACTAAAGAAAAATTTCAGCCCTCCTCCCTCTTAGCTGGCTGTGGGGTAGGTTACTATCCCTTCTGTCCAGCAATAGCTACGAATGTCCTTATTTTGTTGTCCCACAGAACTGGAGGTTCTCTTGTTCTCCGCTAAGGTCATTGTCCTTGTCCCTACAAAGATCGGTGTGGCTTTGTCCCCCAACCTATCACATCTTGTTGCCGATGACCAAGTCCTCCTCCTGCTGCCTCAGTGCTGGGGTGGCATGGGCAGTGTCACTGTCATCTATAGGGATACCAACAGACCCTCGGGCATCCCTTCGCGATTCTCCGGATCCAAATCCGGCTCCACGGCCACCTTAACCATCACTGGGGTCCAAGCCGAGGACGAGGCTGTCTATTTCTGTGGTAGCCATGACAGCAGCAATACTGATGAGGATGATGAAGCCAAAAAGTAATGGGGAAGTGAGACACAGAACCCAGAGGCAAGAGAGGAAGGTTTTGAGCCATTTTTTTCTCATGGCCAAACTAAGCTGTGATAGGGAAATTGAGGCAGGCTCTTGTCCCCTGCATAAGGACGTGAGTGTGCATGACAAGGCACAGGAGGTGACCCTTTCCCCTGTCCCCATAAGAGGAATGGCACTGCCTCATCCCCAGGCCTGGTGCCTTTTGCTTTATGTTGCGCCTTCCTGCTGCTGCTGCCTCTGCTGCATTGCCATGGGCCAGGCTGGGCTCTGGTTCCCCCATGTTTCTGTAGCCATGACCAGGTCCCTTTCCCTCAGAGGCTGGTGTTCTACAGCTCTTCTACAGCCATTGCCAGCTCTCCTTCCAGGGATATGGGCCTCTAATCTTCCTCTCTGTCTTGAGGCTGTGTGTCCCACTGTGGCATGAGAACCATGGGCAGAGGAGCCCTGTGCACTGCCTGGGCAGGGATGTGCTCCTGGGGCAATGGTGCACCCCCATCTTATTGTCTTTCACCTCTCCCTCTCCAGGCTCCCTGGTCCAGTCAGTCATGCTTGGTGCCAGCCAACCTGGGACAAACTCTCTGGGCTATATGCTCTGGGAGCAGCAGTGATTATGGCTGGTACCAGCAGAAGGTCCCTGGCACTGCCCCTGTCACTGATCTACTGGAATGACAGAAGTCCACTGGACGTTCCTTCATGATTCTTTGGTTTTATGTCTGGCTCCAGAGGGTCACTGGGGTTCACGCTGAGGGCAAGGCTGTCTAATACTGTGGTAGCTTCAAACAGCAGCAGTGCTGAACTTGTGGTGACATTGAGCCACAGGCAAGCAAGATCTTGAGTGTCAAAAAGGCTGGTTTTGGTGCCTCATTCCACTCTGCCAGGCATGACCAACTTTCCATCTTTTGGACTTTTCCTTTCCCTTCCTGGTTCCCTTCCCTGTGTGTGCCATGTTTCAAGGCTGTGACTCTAAGCATGATGCAGCACTGGAGCAGGTTTCCCAGAGAACTGTATGACCCATCCCTGGAAGTGTTCAAGGCAAGTTGTATGAGGATTTGAGCAACCTGGTCTAGTGAAAGGTGTCCCTGCCCATGGTGGGGGTGTTGATGTCCCTTCCAACTCAAACCATTCCATGATTTTATGACTATGTTCGCAGTGACCGGGCCCGGGTGCTGCAGAAGCCCTGGCCCTAGGTTCATCCTCACTGCCCAATATCCATGTGAGGGGCAGAGGAGCCTGTGACCATTGTAGGAGCCGCAGCCTGTGGAGCTGCCAAGGAAGACCTTTGTCACAGGTCTGCTCCATAGTCAGAGTCCTGCCCAGAGCCCAGCAGCATTGCAGCCACCTGGCAGCTCAGGGCTGGCCAGGATATGGGAGCCCTGGGTGCTCTGGCTGGGCATGGAGAGCTTCTACCACAGCCCATGGCTCTCACCTGGCTCTGGTTAGCTGTCCCCAGTGCCCATGTCTCTGCAGCAAAACACCTTGATGTGCTGCGGGGGCAGCACCAATGCTTATGGCTGGTTCCAGCAGAAGGTCCCTGGCACTGCCCCTGTCACTGTGATCTATGACAACACCAACAGACCCTCGGGCATCCCTTCGCGATTCTCCGGATCCACCTCCGGCTCCACGAACACCTTAACCATCACTGGGGTCCAAGCCGAGGACGAGGCTGTCTATTTCTGTGGTGGTGAGGACAGCAGCAGCAGTGCTTCCACAAGAACATGCAGCAATTGGGGAAGTGATGCAAAAACCTCCTGCTATTGCAGTTATCAGTCAGGAGTCCCTGTTTGATGGGGGGGTCAGGTCTCCACCATGGCCCTGCCCTTGCTGCCCTGCACTGAATGTGGCTGTGCCTGGTGTCTCAGCCTGGCACTCCCTGAGAGCCCCAGGTTCCTGCCTGTTCCCTGGCATTTTGGGAGGGGATATATAGCACTTGGGAATGCACTCATCTCCACGGCATATTACCCACAGCTGGGTCCAAACAGAGGAGGAGGAGAAGTATAAGGAGGCTCTCACTCTTCTGGCTCAGACACCAGTGGTGATCAGGGCCATGGTAACTCCCAGCATAGGAAAAGGGAGACACAAGCCCACTGGTGCTCCAGCAGGGCACCCTCAGATGCTGCCTACAGCTGCCCAGGCACAATGTGGAGCAGCATGTGTGCCTGTGTGGCAGTTCCTGCTATGGGACACATGCTCTGCTCCAGCAGGTCCCCTGCGTGCTGCTCACAGGGAGACAGCCCTGCAGCCCTGCCCTGCCCATGCCGGCCAGGGTTCTGGTGCTCTGGGCACCCTGGGGACAGCATAGTCAGGGACAGGGAGGGTCATGGGGCAGAGGGAATTTCCTGTGGTGCAACCACTCTTTGTCTGGACTGGAACTGCCAACGACAGCCATGATCCCTGTGCCCTGAGTCAGAGCAGGATTGACCAGGAGCTGCCCCAGCTCTGGCTGCTGAGCACCAGCACACGGGGCTCAGGATCAGCTAATGGGGAGGCATTGCTGGGCTCCAGGGCTCAGTGCTGGCCCACTCTCATTGTTCTGGGGTATGAATGCCTGGGAAGAGCAAAGGTCTTGGTCTGGAGTGGTGGATCTCAGCTGTCAGAGGAAGAGCCAGGGCACAAAAACAGGAGGGCAAGGGGGTAATTTATGGGCCTGGAAAATCCATGGGAGGGGAAAATGCCAAAAAAAGAGTTGGGAAATGGTGGATCTTGGCATCGTTCCAGTCCCATCACTGGCAGCTAAAGGTGCTTGTGTATGCCCTCACCATAGCACCTAGCTCTCCTTTCTCCTTAGGTACTGCAGCCACTCAGCCTGGTTTAGGGACAGAGGGGTCAATTCTGGTGGCTTTCAGGCTCAGAGCTGGGAGTTGTCTCTGCTTTGTGTCTGGGGACAAGCCCTGCTGCATCTGGGGTGGTGGGGCTGGGTGTGGAGCAGGGAGGGATGTGCGGAGAGAAGCGCGGGCAGGATCCGGCCGTGACTGCAAGATCGGATTTGCATGGAGGGGACGGTCCTGGGCAGGCGGGGGCTTAAAAGGGAGTCAGGGTCCACAGCACAGCCCCATCATTCTGGGGACACTGCGCTGGTGGGATTGAACCATGGCCTGGGCTCCTCTTCTCCTCGTGGTGCTCGCCCACAGCACAGGTGCCATGGCCAGACTCGCTGTGCCTGGACGAGGACTTCGGCCACAGGGGCCCTGTCCTGCTGCCCAGGCAGGTCTGTGCCCCTGGGACAATGACTGACCCCTGTCTTCTCCCTTCTCTTCTCTCCCTCTCCAGGTTCCCTGGTCCAGGCAGCGCTGACTCAGCCATCCTCGCTGTCAGCCAACGTGGGAGAGACCGTCAGTATCACCTGCTCTGGTAGCAGCTACAGCTATGGCTGGTACCAGCAGAAGGTCCCTGGCACTGCCCCTGTCACTCTGATCTATGCTAATACCAACAGACCCTCGGGCATCCCTTCGCGATTCTCCGGATCCAAGTCCGGCTCCACGGCCACCTTAACCATCACTGGGGTCCAAGCCGAGGACGAGGCTGTCTATTTCTGTGGTGGCTATGACAGCAGCAGTGCTACTGCACCGTGACACACAGCAATGGGGAAGTCGTACAAAAACCTCCTGCCTCAGCTATCCCTAGGAGCCCTAAGACTGTGCCCATCCCCTGTCATTTGAGGAAGTTACCACCTCCCAGCAACGCTGTCATGGCTCAGGGTGTCCCATGTGTGAGCCTGCAGGCAGATTTGTCATTTCACTGTTCCCTTGACCAGAGAGGGACATGCTCCAGGTCACTGGCTGACCCCCATCTTCTTTTCTCCCTCCTCTCCCTCCCCATGTTCCCTGGGCCAGTGCTCTGTCTGTCAGCTCTGCTTGGTGTCAGCACTGTGGGACAAGCCATCAAAGTCATGTGCTGCAGGGATGGCAGCAGCTGTGACTGGTACCAGCCTAAGTTTCCTGGCTGTGCCCTGTCCCTGGGATCTCCTACAATGACTTGGAACCACCAGATACCCATTTGTGATTCTCCAGATCCCAATCTGGCTCCATGAGCACAGTAACCATCTCTGGGGTCCAAGCCCCAGGACAAGGCTGTCTGTTAACGTGGCAAAATGGCAGTGATGATGTTACCATGGTGAAACGGAGCAATGGGGAAGGGATACAAAGTCTTCCTGCCATGGCAGGAGCCTGCTGGGAGTCTCTGCTGTCCTTGTTTGGTGGGGCTGGTCCCTGGCACAACCCTGCCTTTTTCTGCCCTGCGGTGAATATGGCTGGTCCCAGCAACACAGCTCCATCCTTACAGCCCTTTCCTTGTCATTTGTGAAAGAGAGCACTTAGGATACAACTGAATAGACCACTTCAGATGGAAGAGGCCTTCAATGATCACACAGTCTAACTGCGTGGCCACTTCAGGGACGACAAAAGTGTAGGGCATTGTCCTACTGTCTGTATAACGCTTGCAGGCCTGGGGTATCTTCCAGCCCTCTAGGATGCCTGTCCAGTGCTTGCCTACACTTCAAAAGAGAAGTGCTGGGATGACCTCCTGTGCCTGCCCTGTGCTCCAGAGCCAAGCTATTCCTGATCCCCTGGCTGGTGCCCAGGGCCCTGCTGGTGCCTCCCAACCCAGCTGTGCCAGGAGCCTCTAGACCATCACCACAGGGGGCACAGCCCGCTGGAAACAGAGGAGTTAAACCTGGAGCTTCTCTGCCCTCTCTCAGGGCTGAGCAGGGCTCTGGGCTTCATGCAGCTCCATGTCCCCCCTCCATGACCATTGGCTCTGAATGGCCTCCTGTTTGCCCCATGCTCTGCAGGATGAGACCCTGGGGCTGTGCAGTGCCTGGCATTGCCGTGTCACAGCCCCACCACCTCATTCTGCTGCACCCACGTCCTCTTACTCAGCCACGTCTCTTCATGGCGCCGTGGCCTCGGGCTCAGGCCTTGGGCTCTGTCTGAGGCAGTGATCCCTCTGTTCCACCAGGACCTTTTGGCACAGGGCCCATCCTGCAGGTCAGAGAGGGCTGTCCTGGGGCACAGACTGACAGCCCTCTACTCCCCTCTCCCTCTCCACATTCCCGGGTCCAAGCAGCATCTCTGAGTCAGCTGTCTGAGGTGTCTGCCAATGTGGAGAGACTTTCAAGGTCTCCTGCTCCAGAGGCAACACCAAAAGCTACTTCAGCAACACCCTGCTGCACCCAGGACAGCCTCTGTCCTCCTCCATGCCTCTCTCCAAGGAGAAGAACAGGACTGAAGGGTTGAACATTGTCCCCCTCTTTTATCCTCCCACAAAATGAAACTGAAACCCCACTGAAGCCTGAGAAATGCTCAGAAAATGATCATCCACAGTAGAGGGCAGTGGCTTCAGCTAAATGCTTTGCATAAACAATTTCAGTGATTTTTTCTTTTTTTGGATCGTTTCAGGCTTTGCACAAAAGCATAAACCTTCTCAGAGGCAAAGAAATGCTTTGAAAGAGAAAGTGTCTCAAACCACAATTTTTTTTAGGCTTTACCTGTTTTATAGTGAACTATTTATATAGTTCCTGTGACTCAGGAAGTTCACTGACTCTGCCTCTTTCTAGAACCACTTGCAAAAACCACATCGTATGGAAATCTGTGGGTTGAATTTACGTTGATGCTGTTGGCATTCAGTGATCCAAGCTGAGCACTGAATCTGCCAATCTGTGGGACTGGCACCACACTGGGAAAACATTTCTCAAAGAAGCAGCCAAGCCTTTACAGGGAAATATGAAGTTAATTGGTTTTAGCTGAAACCCATCCTGGCTCACCCCTTCCATAGCTGTTGCAGCTCTATGTAGGCATCTCCATCTCTTGTTTTTTCATGTTTTTAGGGTAAATATTAATAAAATAAGTTGCCTGCAGCTATTAGCTCTACTGCTGGTGGTGGGAGCTGCACTGGAAGAACCCAGCCAGGATCAAAACTCGACAGGTACAGCTGTGCCCACACCTTCATCCTGCTGTGTGCATCGGGGCATCTCCATCCCACCACCTTCGTTCCGTTGCATCCATTGGGATATTTCCAGATCATCCTCTCCCTCCTCCAACATCCATGGGGTCCAGGACTGCTCTGCCCTGAGGCAGGAGGTTTTTGTATGGCCCTGTGTCACTGTGTGGTGTATTCGGGGCCGGGACGATGTTGACGGTCCTAGGTGAGTCGCCGACTTCCCCTCGGTCTTTCTTTCCCCGCCGCGGAATTTTGACATTTTGTCGATTTTCGGTCATTTGGGGTTTTTTTCTCGGACTTGGCGCCGGGCTGGGCTCTGCCGCCCGTTTGGGGCCAGGCACTGAGCCCGGCACTGGGGGCTCTGTCTCATCCCTGCGGACTCTGACGACTCTGTGCGCGCCACGGAGAATCGGGGAGAATTTTCTCAATCGAAAAGTCTTAAAATTTGTCCAGGAAATGTGTCTGAGGTCTCTGGGGGAAGAAAATCAGGTTTAGGTCTCTAAAAGAGGCGATTTTTGTCTTTGTCAAAAAAATTTGTCAGTGTAAAGTCTAAGTCCTCGATTCTTAGTCCTGAGGACTAAGTCTGTCACCCCTGGTGAGGGACAGGGGCTCTTCTGCGGGGTCCCACGGCCAAGGGTGCAGGCGCTGTGAAAGAACAGCCTCTCCTCGGCTGTGAGCAGCTCACAGTCATCCAGACTTCGAGTTAAAACAGCATGACCCTGGAATCTCAGACAAAAGATTCCAGGGGTGTCTTAAGGAGCCCGTTGTCCAGGTAAGACATGTCAAAAATGGAGATTGTCGTGCTGAAAATGCTGCTGGAAATGTCTTTTGTCTGTCTTTGTCCGTAATTTTTAAAAGTATTTGGTGAAAAATTGCAATTTGAACCAAATTACTGGGGGTTAAGATCAAGAAAAATGTTCTTTGACCATTTCCTCTTCAAAATGTATTTAATGGTGGAGTCATCCAGGTTTTCAAATAGAGACAGAGATAGAAATAAGGTGAAGATAGAAATAGAAACACTGCACATTGGGGGAGGCTGCAGAACCACGCTGGAAAGACGAAATATCTTTTTTCCATCTTCCTTTGGGTGATTTTTAGTGGTAGTTTTTCAGAGACAAGAAAATGTCTGAAAAGAGAACTGGGCAGAAAGCAGGATGGTTTGTCTGTGAAGTTTGGGGTTTTTTTTAAAAAAATGCCTTGTAAAAGGAAAGAAATGGCTTTTTGGCAAAGAAATTAAAATTTAATTACATATATATAAAAAATTATATATATATGCATATATAAAAATTGTGTAAATATACACATATGTGTGTATATATTTTTATATAAATATATAAAAAATTAATTATAAGAATGTGCATATATAAATATATTAAATATATATATAATGTCTTTTATATGTGATACAGAAACGTATAAATATTCCTGTTAAATGTATTTTCTAGAATTATACATCTATTCATATGATATGGACTACATACATATTGTACAGTTAATATATATTAAGTATATTAGCTGTATCATATGTAATACATATATATGCACGTATATGTACATATGGTGTATATAAAACATACAAGCATATATGAGATGTATGTATATGTGTATTACACATTTATATATATATAATATATATATAAATATATATTTTTATATATATAAAATATATATCCCATATTTTTATATATAAATATATATATTTTTATATATATATATATATCCCAAATGTCAATACATTACAGCTATGAGTGATAAGCTCTGGCTGTGGGGAAAGTGGGGAGTTTCTGGGCAGTGCCAGCAGGGCTGGCAGGGGCTGTGGTGGGGACAGGGCCCTCTGTGACCCCGCACCGCTCTCGTCCCTCGCAGGCCAGCCCAAGGTGGCTCCCACCGTCCACCTCTTCGCGCCATCCTCCGAGGAGATGACGACCCTGGGCAAAGCCACCCTGGTGTGTCTGATGGAGAACTTCTACCCGAGGCCTGTGACCGTGCAGTGGGTGGCTGATGGCAATGTCATCACCTCCGGCGTGGAGACCAGCCAGCCCCAGCGGCAGAGCAACAACCAGTACATGGCCAGCAGCTACCTGCTGCTGGACGCCAGCAAGTGGCAGAGTTACAATTCTGTCTCGTGCAAGGTCAGGCACGAGGCTGGGAACGTGGAGAAGACCGTGAACAGATCCGAGTGCATGTAACCCACCCTGCCGGCCCTTGGCTGGCTCCTTCCCTCCCCCCACCTCTGGGAGCAGCGGCTCCCCCAGCGCAGATGTCTGTGCCCATGCCCACCTGTCCCCTGCTCCTGTCCCCCACTGTGAGTGTCACATAAATAAATAAAGAGCGACACTGAACGAGCGCTGCCTCAGCATCCCTGCCTCTGTGTCCTTCCAATGCGCTCGCTCCCTGCTGCGGGGGGTGGGATGGGAACACGAATGTGTGCACACACACTCACATTGCAGGGGCTCCGTGAAGCTCTTGCTCAACCCTGGGGACCCCAAGGAAACCCCCTGGCACTGCCAAGACCAGGGAATGAGCAGCCTGGGGCGCAGCCTGCACTAGGCCCCCGTGCACTCATTGCACACGTGGCCCTGGCTGTGCCATCCTTGACCCTTGCTCTTTGGCCTCTGGGTGCCAGGTGCCTTGCAGGCACACGTGGCCTGTGGTGGAGGCATGCCCAGCCGTGCCCCTTTGCTGCCAGGCCTGGCTCTGTCCCCCTTTCATTGTCACCCCCGTGCTTCTCGGAGTGGGGGTCCCGGTGTAGCTGCCAGTTAAGCACAAGCACAGCCTGTCCATCACACCCTGTGCCACAACAGCCCAGACTCCTGCCTGCCCCATGCCCTGTGTCCATCCCCAGCACAGCTCTGGGAAAACTTCCCTGCAGCCCTGCCCATGGAAGGACTGACAGCCATGGCTCTGCTGAAAGCACCAGTGCTCTGCTGATGTCACCCCATCAGGGCAGGGACAGGGGCTGGGAGCACCCAGCCATGCTGTGTGCAGTTCTGGGAGAGGTGTCCCTCACCAGCCTCGTGGGAAAGGAGGGATGGCCCCACCACATCCCCCTCCCCGGGCTGTGCCTGTGGGGTGCCGTGCTCCGCCAGGTTTTGGATTGCCACATGTCCCTGAAAGTGTCTTCTGGGGACACAGAATCACAGAACCCTAGAATGGGTTGGGTTGGAAGGGACCTTTAAAAGTCATCCAGTCCAAGCTCCCTGGAATGATCAGGAACATCAGCCAGATCAGGTTACTCAGAGCCCCTTTCAGCCTGACCTTGAATCTTTCCAGGGATGGGACCTCCACAGCTTCCCTCAGCTACCTGTTTCAACACCTCACCACTCTCACAGTAAAACAATTTCTTCATTTTATCGAGCCTAAACTGACCCTTCTTTAGTTAAGAAACATTATCTCTTGTCCTATTGCATAGGGCCTGCTAAAATGTCTGTCTTCACTTTTTCTATAAGCTCCCCTCAAGTACTGAAAGGCTGCTATAAGGTCTTGCCAGAGCCTTCTCCTCTTCAGGCTGAACAGCCCCAGCTCCCCCATCTTTTCCTCATAGCAGAGGTGCTCCAGTGCCCTGAGATCTCTGTAGCCTCCTGTGGAATAACCCAAACAGGTCCATGTCCTTTTTATGCTGTGGGATCCAGAGCTGGACACAGCACTGCAGACGGGGCCTCACCAGAGGGAAGTACAGAGGAGGAATCCCCTCCCTCAGACCACTGCCCTCCCTGCTTTTGATGCAGCCTAGGATAAGTCTGGCTTTTTGGGCTGCAGGTACACATTGCCAGGTCATTATCCACTGACTGCTCAAGTCCTTTGCAGCAGGACTGTTGTGAACTCCCTCCAGCCCCAGCCTGTATTGATATGACAGCACAGTGCCCCTTCCCTCCTGCTTTTTGCTGGGGAGCTGGCAGCAGGCCCTAACCCCACCTGAGCTGCCAAAAGGCACCTCGTGCTCCAAAACAACTTCACTGGCTTTAATCCTGCTTTATCCTCCTCCTCAGCTGGGCAGAGGAGGCCTTGCCATGGAACAGCCCCGTGCACAGGGCAAACCCCCCTTCCCATTACCCTGCCCGGGGGGTCTGTCACTGTGTCCCTTCCCATGCGTGGGGTGACAAGCTCATGCCTTTCCCAGAAAATCCCAAATCCCATCGCTGCAGAGCAAACCCACATGCAGGCCAGAGCCCTGGGCTGCTGCCAGCCTCGAGGAAGGAGCCAGCAGCAGGATGCTCAGCCTGCCTCAGGCCAGGGAAAAGAAGGAAGGGCAGATGATGGAAAGACCTGTCCCACTGTGTTGCACGTTAAGCTTCTTTAACAGAGTTTCCTGAGCACAGAGTGCCCACTGCAACAGAGGTGCAGGGCCTGCTCCTGGGGGGCTACTGGGCTGTGGCAGGTGGTCCTGAAGGGGAAGGTCCCTGCAGCACAGCCACATCCATGCATCCATGCATGCACCCATGCATTGCAGCTCACTGCTGGGGAATGTGAGCCCAGAGATGGCAAAACTCCTCCACACTGCCACTGCTGCCCCTCCTTGCTCAAGCAAGGCTATTTCCCAGCAAACCCCTGCCTTTGGCATCTCCTCCCCAGTGCTGTGGTGCTGCCAGGAGAACTGCTGCCCAAGACTCTGCCAGCCAGGAATGCTCCAATGACCGAGACCTGCTGCCAGGAAGGATGTTCACTTCTTTCCTGCTGCAAAGATCAAGCCTCAATAATTACCAAATCCAGCAGTTATTAAATCACCTCAGTAGTGGCTGAGGCTGCAGTGAATGACACGACCCCCATGCCAGCTGTACTGCCAGGTTTTACCCTGAGAAATGCCACATTTCTGGGTAGGGGCACTGGAGGAGGGTGGCAGGGCAATGCTTTCCCCAGGTCCTGAGATTCATCTTGACATTTCCAGAGTGAAGCCCATTCCTTGGTCACAGGACACCACCCCCAGCTTTTGTGGGCTCAATTTGGGGCATGAGCTGGGGTCTTGCTGCAGCTCAGGTCTGTGTGGGCAGAGCACAGGCATAACTCTGACTCAGGGGGCAGGAAACCTCACTAATTATTGATTAAAAGATTTTGCTAAATCTTTTCCATAAGCAATAACCATCAAGAATAAGCCTTATTAATTATAGATCAGTGGCCCTGGCCCCTCCAGGGCTCCCATCCTCCCCCGCTGCCTGCAACTTGGCAAATTCCCAGCCAGAGTTTTACCCTTAACAAGCCTTCAACAGGGCTGGAGAGCCTCGGCTGGGAATCACAGAGGGATGCAGGGCCTGATCCATCCCCTAGCAGGGAGGGAAGCAGTGCCTGGGAAGAGCAATCTGGATCCACTCCTGCTCCACCCTCGCTGGGGGTGTCTGGTGAGCAAATGTGCTGAGCAGAACCGAAACCTCCCTCCCCCTCCCCAGCTGCAGCTCCTCTCTCACTGCCGGCTCCTGCGCTGCAATTTTAACAGTCATTTATTTTCTCATTTTCCCAGCTTGCCAGTAATTTTAAAATGAGGGGGATCTAATTTGGTAAATGAGATGCTTCAAGAAGGCTTTCATTAGCTGCAAAGAGAAGCAGTGGATCCCATGAAGGGTTGGGGCTTGGTGAGAACTGTTCTCCCAGACTGAGACTCCCAGGTGAGGGCTTAACAAGGCTTTTGGGGGTCATTTGATAAACCCTGGGGGTTTGGACACCTTCAGCTTGGAGGGGTCCCACAGCTGAGAACAGAGTGAGGGATGTAGAAAAGTACGCAAAGGAGTGTGGGACCATAGGAGCTCTTACAACCCTCGCTCCCAAACCACTGCCACAAACCTCAGGCACAAAACTCTGCTCTGGTCCCCAAACCTTCCCTGGGTGCCCTCCATGACGACCACCTCTGGCTACATTTGAGCCCCAAAAAACAGCTCTGACCTGCTTTTTTTTAATGTACATCACTGGGTGATTTCCCCAGGCCAGGCAAGCCCCAAAGTCTCATACCAGAAGGAGGTGGGGTCTCTTTTTCTGGGGACGTGGCAGGAGCAGAGAGAGTGCACCTGGAGCTGATGAAACACCTCCTCTGGAGAGGAGGGCGGCGTGGGCACAGCCGGAAAGGAGGGGATGGGTCCCGCCTGCCCCAGCGCAGCTGCAGCCACACAAACAGCCGCGTTCCTGGAGGCAGCAGGGCTGAAACTCGAAAGCAAGAGCGGGGTCCCAGAATAGCCCCAGCCCAGGCTGGGGGAAGAGGGGCAGAGCCAGACCCACCGGGACAGCAGAGAGAGGATGGCACAAGCCCCCTCACTTTGGTGCTGTGCCAAGCCCGAGTGACACCCACGGCCTCTGCCATGCCTGAGCCGGGGGGTGCAGCCCCCAAGCACCTGGAGGGCGCTGCTGGTTCCTGCACCCCATCCTGACAAACCCTCTGCTCACACGGCCGTCTTCTCTGCAGGACTGGGGGAAAGGCTGTGCAGAGCCCGGGTTGTGCCACGCCAGCACTGGCCCCATTTCCCCCCAGCCAGCCCCACTGTGCAGCTGTGCGGCCGGGGGACATCCCCTGGCTAAATTTACTCCTCACCCACTACAGTCCCCAATCAGAAATTCAAAAGGGCGCCCCAAAAAAGGAAGCGAAACTGTCTCCAGTGGGTGCTGACGTGTGAAGGCAAGAGAGCCTGAGTCGGCTCAGCCCTGAGATGGTGGCCAGCTCTGTGTCCCTGCCTCACTGGGCTCTCACCTTGGGGTGTCACCACTTGGGGGGACATCAGCCCCTGAGATGGGGGAAAGGCCTTGGGGTGGTGTGGAAGATGAGATCATGAGAGCACAAGACCAAGGTTTATTGCCCTGCAATTGAAAGAGAAATAAATGTAATACATCAGTGTTTCAGGCTGGTGTGGTCGAAAACACGACCTGAGCATTCAAGCCCATTTGTGAAGGTGAGAGCAATCATTTGCATAACTGTGTCAAAACAGCAACTGCCAGGGCACGCAGCTGGCAGGAAGGTACCCCCTTGCTGGGGGTTATTTAGATGTGTATGAAACCACACCAGAGCCTGGGGGAGAGCCCAGTAAACAGCCCCGAAAATAAGTGCCTGGGCTTGTAAGCAGATTGTAAACAAGCTGAACCAACTCAAAAATAAACACCTTTCAGCTGCTTCAAAATATTTGTTATTTCAATTTTATTGTGGTAGTAACATGTAACTCCCAAGAGAGCCTCAGCCTGGTCTGGGGGCTCGGCAAACCCTTGTTTTCTCTCGCATTTGAGGTAAACAGGTGCTGATGGAGAAAGACTGTGGGGCTGGTGCTCCCTCTCTGGAGAAACGTGGTCATTGAATTGCAGATCTTGTTATGACTCCCTGGGTGGGACTTTTCAATTTAATGTTAAGATATTTCTAGGTAGTGAACGTTGGTGGCATGGTGACAGCAAGGTGGTGGCAGTGGTGGCTGAGGGGTGTGATGGGGGTGGCTGCAAGGGTCCTCACCAGCCCCTCGGGAGGGAGCAGAAGCATTAGGCTCACCCAGTTAGGGAGGCCTTTCATCCAAAGGTGCCTTTTTCCCTCTGCACAGCCAGGGTGGGCAGAGCAGACAGCGTGAGGGAGAGTGGAGGAGAACACTGGGTGCACCCCGGGGCTGGACCCTGCATCCTGTAGCTGTTCAGGGACGTGGCTGGAGCTGGCAGTGTCAGTTTGATCTTAGTCAGCTTTTCCATCCGTCAGGGTTCTGGGTTCCTACCCCAGCCAGTGACACCCTCACCCACAGCTCCCCACCCTGTGCACATGCTGCCAGCCCCACACCAGGGCCACTGCGGGGAAGAATGACCAAGTTTAAACATTTCTGCCATGTTTTGGGCTCTTTTGGCCCAGCTCCCCAGGCTGGCCATGGGCAGGGGGTGCTGATGCACATCACAGCCCCCCCAGCTGAGCCAGGCACACTCACAGGCAGCTGCTTCGACCGCAGCCCCGTGGCTTGGAAACAGCCCTTGCTAAAATTACAGCCCGCCAAAACCAGGAGCCCGCCAAAACCAAGAGCCCGCTTCGGCCAAACACCAGCTGGGAGCCAGGAATAGCCCTGGCCTTGCCGCGCTCCGCTGCCCTGGCACAAACCTTCCAGCACCTGGCACAAACCTTCCAGCACCTGGCACCCCGAGCGCCGCTGCCCAGCCATGCCACGGCAGGGTAAAGGCGGGAAAAGCCGGGTTTGGCCCCAGTTCAGTAATGGCTCACAGGAGGGGGTGCACTGCCCTGTCCTTTCCCAGACAGCCCAGCATTCCCAGCAGAGGCACAGCACCTCCCCGGAGTTCAGGTCCCAGCAGGGCTGCCCAGTGAGTGCTGAGCCTCTGGGGAGGTTCTGGTGCCCAGCTGCACAGAGGGTCCCTGCTGCCCAGCCAGACCCTGCCTGCTGCCACTACTGTTCTGTGCTGGGGACACCACAGCCAGCCAGGACAGGTCCCCCGGGTGGTGGGGACCTGTGGAGTGCCTGCTCCCAGAGCTACTGCCCAATATTTTGGTGTGCAATGCCTTTGGGAGCACAGCCTGTGCCCTCCATGGTCCTCCTGGACAGGCACCTGGTCCCACTGCCTGGGTACTCCTCACACCCTGGGCTGGTACTGGAGTGGACTGGGGGGCTGCAGCCACTTGGGGCCCACCACAGCAAACTGGGCCCACCCTGTTCTCGCCAGCTGGGGCTGGGCCCACCCCGGGCTGGGCCTGGGCCTGTCCGTGGGGCAGCTGCCCTGTGGCCTTTGGGCACAAGGGGCTGGAGCTGGGCAGTGCAGGGAATGGTGGGACATGGATAGACGTGAGGGAACAGACAGAACAGAGGACACAGGGACATGGAGGGGCAGGGAACACAGAGAAGGACGTGATGGGACATGGGAGGAGGAGAGGGCACAGCAGGGAGGGTGGTAGGGCAGAGGGACCACAGGAACACTGAGGCCAGGGACACGAAGACACAGGGCACAATGGCATCTGGACATAGGGACAGTGACAAGAGTCCATGGGAGCCAGTGGCACAGGGGACACAGGGGACAGGGCACGGAGACACAAGGGTTGTGTACAGACAAAAGGGACAGCAGCAGGAGAACACGGGGCACAGGGGCATGAGGACACAGGGGACAAGAACATACGGAACAGGGGCAGAGGGAAAAGTGAATGAGGCCATGAAGGAACAGGGGCCCAAGGACACAAAGGAAAGGGCCCCGAGGACATGGGGAACAGGGACAGGAGGGCAAAGGTGGAGATGGCAGCACACAGGGACACGGACACGTGACACAGGTGGCAGTGGCAGAGACGGGAACATAAGAACAAGGGACACAGGGACACGAGGCACAGGCACACGGGGCACGGGTGGCGGTGTCAGGGATGGGGACGAGCACACGGGGCACGGGTGGCGGTGTCAGTGATGGGGACCAGCACACGGGGCACGGGTGGCGGTGTCAGGGATGGGGACGAGCACACGGGGCACCGGTGGCGGTGGTGGGGCCGCGCTGAGGGCGCCCCCTGGCGGCGGTCAGGCGGCTGCGGGCACCTCTCCGTGCGCGTTCCCGCGGCGCCCCCGCGTGTCCGGAGTGACCACAGAGCCACATCCCACTGGCGTGGGCATCGGGGGATCTGCGACGGGGCCCCTGCACCCACGGAGAGCCTCTCGCACCGCGGGCTTCACCCCAGGAGCGCTCACAGCCGCTGCTGGGGCTGGGGCCTGGAGCCCGGCACTGGCCGTGCCTCCCTCCAGAAATGATGAAAAACCTCAGCCTGCCCCGCTCTTCTCCCAGATAACGGCCTGTGCTCCTCACCCATAATTCAGGAGAAGATGGGAACATGCCTGGAGCTCCAGCACATTAATTATGAACCACCCCGCTCACAGAGCCCTGCCCCGGCAGCTGCAGTTATTCCTGCCAGCACGAAATGAGCTCCGTGGAAAGAGCCCTGTGTCCTGCACAAGGGCACTGCAGGTGCTGTGTCCCCAGTGACATCCCCATCCCTCCAGCCCCAGCCCTGGGCAAAGCAACAGGGCAGCGTCTGCAGCACAGGGACTGCGTGGATCCTGTGTCAGGGCCGGGACTGGGCTCTTTCCTGGTCTGCCTGCACCATCATGTGAGGATATCCCAGACACCCCCCCAGCTCCCTCCCCACTGATCCCACAGTGCCCTGCTGAGCACCTGCCCTCGAGGGTGAAGGGACACAGAGCCAGCAAAAGAGGCAGCACTGACGTGGACCTTGGATTTATTCCAGTCCATGCAGCATCCCCCTGCCAGCAGCTCCCACTGCCCATCTACAGAGGCATTCCAGGGCTACTCCAGGCTTGCAGAGATTCACCTCTGCAGAGACGCATGTTCACAAAATCTTCGCCCAGCCAAGGTTCCAACGTGCTTTGTTTTCACTGTTTCCATTTCCCATGAACAGGATGCATCACCTCCATCGCCACTGCAGCAGGGGCAGACCCTAGTTGGCTGGCAAGAGGCTGAGCAGGGCCAGGGGGAGCAAGGGCAAGAGGAGCTGGTGGTGGCCCCCGTGCAGGGACCCAGCGCTGGCTGTGGCCCCCCGGGAGGCGAAGATCTTCCGGCTGCGGAGGGGCTGCGGCGGGCGGAAATTGTTGATCATTTTTAGGAGCGTGGATCCCTCGAGTGGGAAGTGGAGGGTGCTGACGAATGCCTTCAGCTGTGCAGGGAGAGAGGAGGGTGGGCAGCTGCACTGCCAGGCACCCCAAGCCCCTGCCCACTGTCAACCCGCTCCATACTGCCCCACTGCCAATGGCACAGGACCCATGGCATGGCCAGTGGGGCTCCTTCCACCACCCCCCACTGCTCTCCTGAAACACAGAGGCAGGTCCTCACAAGGATCAGTTTTAAAGGAGATTATTGCATTTTAGTGCCAACAGTGAGCACTTAGAGAGTGGTTGGCCCGTGGCTTCCTCAAGAAAACACATCTACTAATATGCTTGAGCACAGAGGAGAATTCCTTCCTTCCTTTCATCCATTCATCCATCCATCCATCCATCTGTCCATCCATCCATCCGTCCATCCACCCACCCACCCATCCATCTCCTTGGAGCCTCTACTGAGCTTCGATGGATTCACTCCCATTTCTCTTTCTGAATGCCAAGGCCGGGCAGGAGAACAGTATAGATGGGATTTCTCCTCACTGGCAGGTGGCCACATCTCCATTACTTAACCTTCATAAAACTAATTAATTGCCAAGTTGCCAGGAGCATTATTACAGAGATGACTTTCCCTGTGCTCTTGCTGTAGGGTCAGGAGGGACAAGGAGAGAGGTTGCCCTGGGGATGCAGCCTTTGGGTGCTGGCACGTGGGGCTGTGGCTGCCAGTACCTGCTCCCGGCCAATCTCCACCGGCTCCTCGAACACAGTCCAGACCACGGCCTCGCTGCAGTCGGGGGTGGTGAGGGAGCCCTGGTAGCGGTAGTAGCCCTGGAGCCGCCCAGCGCGCGGCAGCAGCGTGCTCAGGCGGAAGGTGGAGGCCAAATCCACGGAGTCCCCTGTGGGGCAGGACAGGGGAGCTCAGCCTGGCCCCTGCCAGGGGTGCGGTGGTGACAGCAGGGCCACCCCCATCAATTTCCCCTCAGCAGATGGACCCAGGACTGGCAGGTTCCCCCACCCGACCCACTGGGGTGCATCCCTGCCCTCCCACGGCAGGGTCTCCCCTTTCCTGCCCCGATGAAGAGGCGACTCACCAGCGTGGGAGACGTTCCTCAGCCCCGCCACGATGGTGTTGTAGTTGGTGTTAGTGGCTTCAGAGACCTGTGTACGGGGAGAATGAGTGGCTGAGTCAGGCAGAGCCTGAGCAGAGCTGGGTCATCCCGTCCTGCCGAGCAACCACAGGCAGAGCCAGCCCTGCCTCGCATTGCTGCAGAGCAGTGGGGAAGGGCTCCCAGCCTGCCCTCTCTTGTGGGTTCCCCAGCCTTTCCTGGCCCTGAGCCAGCCTTCCTGCCCCTTCCCACTCCCTCAGGACACCCGTACAGCGCTCACCCGGCTGCACCACCAGCACCCAGTGTGCAGGGGGCCCCTGCAGACCCACCTGGAAGAAGAAGCCGAGGACAGCCAGCCCATTGGGGTGCCCCTTGGCCTCTGCCAGTGTCTGGTACTTGGCATTCATGTGGACAATGTGCATCTGAGGAAAGCACAGAGGAGTCAGGCATGCACAGCTGCCCCCAGCCAGCACCCTGGCAGCAGGACATTCTGCTATGGATCCTTCCAGCCAGCTTGGGATGGCCAGACTCTGGGTCAGCCTCTCCCAGTAAAGCCCTTCTGGTCCCATTGGCACTTCTGTGGGGTGGGTGCTCAGAGGATCAAAGCACCCCAACGAAGCAAGCATCCTTTGAAGGGTGTACGAAAGGGGGCCAGCAGTCCTGGGGTGCTCCCCAGACACAGAACATAAATTCTGCTTTCCTCTGGCAGATAATGAATATTTTAAAGGCGCAGAGCCTCTTTCATCCAGAAGTATCCCAATATGCTCGGCACAGCACGCTCCTGCTTGCTCTCCCTTGCACTCACTAGCTCAGTATATGGCCCCAGCAGGGCACAGAGCCTCCCAAACCCCACTGAGTGCCTTGGATGAAGCCCCTTGGCCCATGCACAGTAAGGAAACACCTCAAGTCAGCTGCTTTTCCACCACCCAGGTGCCTGTGCTGGAGCGGGGTTGATCCCACCAGTGCAGAGTGGCAGAGCCCGGTCACCTGCTGCCTGACAGCCTTGGGGGGCCCCAGCCTCACCCCTTCCCCCCACACCAAGGGCTTGAGAGACCCGGAACGTGACGGGGGCTTTTTCTCACGTGCCTCCATGGGGAGCTGGCGCCCGTCCAGGGTGTGCTCGGAGCCGTTCCCGGCCAGGCTGCCCCAGTGGAAGTGGAGCTGCACCGCGCGGTACCGGCCGGGGAGGCCCCCGCCGCTGATGGCGATGTGCTCAGAGGCCGACTCGCTCGCCAGGGTCAGCATCACTGCAAGGGCAGCAGGGCAGGGTGAGGGGAGGCTGAGGATGGGGAACAGCCCTGACACAGCTCCTTCTCCCCCAGCTGCATCCCAGCAGTAACATTTATCTGCATGGGATCCCGCAGCACCCGGGAGTGGCACCAGAGCCAAGCCCCAGTCAGGATGGTGCCTGAGGAACTGGGACAGGGGAAGGTGCCCAGCTTCATCACCTGTGTGCCCGTTGTTTGTCAGCCTCCACTTGCCAGGGGGAGCCTGGTCATAGCCCTCGAAGAGGATGTCCCCGAGGCCACCATCCCTCTGAAGCCGGCGCCTGTCGATGTTCACAGGGGACTGCTTGTCGCCACCGCATGTGGCTTTCAGCTCCTTCCAGTGGCTGGGCCCTGCAGAGGAGGAGCAGGGGCACCGCGGGCAGCCACCGAACCACCGCTGCCCCCAGAGGGGACACAAGGCCACGGGTGGCTGTGTCCCCAACCAGCCCTGCTGCCCCTGCCAGCCCGGCCATGCTCTCTTGCATCCCATGGGAACTGCTCTCCTGCTCGGCTAAGTTTGTTTCCTATTGATGAGCAGGGGCTTATTGCAGCCTCATCCATAATTCAGCAGGATTTCCTCGAGGGGCCGGGGGCTATATTTAGCCTGGCAGCAGCGTCCACATTGACACTGGTGAAGGGCAGGCTTTCTCCCTGCCCCTTCTGCCCATTCCCTGTTTTAGCATGTTTAACCTACTCACGCTGGTTCTGTCCAGCTGTGACAGGTGACAATGCAACCTGGCCACACAACTCCTCCTGGGGCAAATCCTACACAGGTTCCAGAGTGACCACACGATGCCCATCAGCAGCTCCTGGGGTTGGGGGTCACCACGGCAGGAGCTGGGTGAGGACACGGCAGTGCTGGCAGCCAACTGGACCCACTGCAAACCCACAGTGCTGTCTGGGGGCTGTGAGCAGGGTCCCCACGGCTGCCACCACGGCCAGGCCACACAACCAACTCATAGATGTGGCTGGTCCCCAGCACCCCAGCATTATCTCTTCTTGCAACAACTGTTCCCCCAGCAGTGCCCCATGGCTCAGCTCTGACGTTTCCCTTCCTCTTGGGCAGACAAAACCACAGACACTTGTGGGCTGTATCCCACCTCCTGCCCCCCTGGGCTCAGCCCTTGCCCTTTATGTTCTCCTCTCATTACTTCAGGCAACTTTTTGCCTGGAAGCCCAGGGAGCTGCGGCCTGGCTGTGCCACCATCCCCCCCAGGTTCCTGGCCAGTGTAACTGGGTGGCCCCACAGGTTGCCAGGTGCCTTTAATGAGGGGCCATTCCTCATGGCTCTGCTGCGGGCACACAGCCGGCTCCACGCTGCTCCAGCCGCTTCCCACCAGCCCCTCTGCCCTGCCAAAACCTGCCCTCGCTGCCAGCCCGGCCACGCCAAACCGGGCGAGACCGAGCCTGGCTACGACAGGGATGAGGGGAGCCCAGCAATCCGCACTCGCAAGCCACGGGGCATGTAAACCCGAGAGCTATAAAACAGTTGGGCCGTAACAGCTGATTAAATGCTTGATGATCTTTAATTAACCTTTTACAAGCTATTTGTAATTTGTATTTGTATGTTTTGAGACAAAGTGCCCCCAGCCATGCTTCCCTGCTGCTGCCTGCTCAAAGAGAGCTGTCTCTCCTCAAGTAAGGCCCTGGATCCCATCCCCTTGCTGACTGCACTGCACTGGGTTTATAATAGAGTATTTTAAAACCTGGACTTAATTTATTTCAGGTGGAAGGGGGAAAGCTGGTGCTGCCCCAGGAGCACCTGGATCTGGCCAAGGTGAGGGGTGGGGCTGACTTGCTCCAAGGGGCTCAGGTGTTCGTCAAGTCTCTACAGCAACACCCCCAAAAGTGAAGCTCCTCTAACCATTCCCAAGTTTGTGTGACTCGGGGGAATTTGCCCTTTACCATGACACACTCCCCACTGGGCCTTGCTGATGCTGCCCGAGGTGGGCACTGTGGGCACACACGAGGGTCTGAGCCCCGCACTGCCCCAGCACACCCACACTTGGCACCACTCACCGCATTGGGGGTCCTGTGAGTTGTAACACCACTGCCCTGCGGGAGAAAGGAGAGCTCAGGGCAGGTGATGGAGACAGGCACCCTTTACCAAACCCACCCACGGCCGTGCCCAACCCCCTGACAATGAGGACATCCCCCAGTGCAGCCCGGGGTCCCGCCAACACTTGTGTTCATCACGGTTATTTTTGGTGCTAGTGTTTTCGCACCCTCCCTGCCTCCCCCAGACGCTTCACAGGGAAACCTCCCTCAGCATCGCTGCTCCAAGGCAGCCAAACCCCACTGCTCACTGTGCTCCTTCCCCAGCTCCGGTGGGGCCATCCCCCCTTACCCATCCTGGGGAGCCAAGGCACCGTCCCCCACAGCCGCGGCCCCCGGCAGGCGCTGCCGCAGCCCTGTGCGCTGTCCCCGCTGTCCCCGCTGTCCCCGCGGTGCCCGGCCGGGCTGGCAGCGGCGGGGGCAGTGGGCAGGCCCGACCCACGCTGTGGGGATGGTCCCGTCACTCAGGGCCACCTCAGCCGGAGCTGCCGAACTCCCACCAGCTCCCGGGCGGCTGCGGGCACCACGGGCTCCATGGCGAGCGCTGGTGCAGCAGGGGCACCGAGGGGTGCCGAGAATGCCGGCACCCTGCTGCCGCTCTGCCGGCTGCACATCCACCCAGGGCCATCGGCTCTGCAGAGCGAGCTGGGGAGGCACCCCTTCCCTCAGCTCCCCTTCTGATCCCGGCGGGAGGCACAGCACAGCCCGGTCTGCCCGGGCCCAGCCCACGGGGACGGTCCCCGCCGATGGCCGAGGGCCGTGCCCGCGGGCCGGCTGCAGGCCAGCCCAGCCACGCTCCGTGCCAGCCACAGCCGCTCGGAGCAGCGGGACACAGGCAGCCCTGCCGGCCTCCACCTGTGCTGCTCAAGGCTCCAGCCTGCGGCACTGCATCCAAAGCCTCACTACAGTGGTACAGGAGACACCAGCCCCGGAGGAGAAGTGGGAGCGGGACAGTGCAGGCAGAACACAGACGGGCCCCAGAGCAGGGATCTTGGGGTCCACGGGCAGCAGAACTCCTGGGAAATCCTCGGAGCTGCACGCACCAGCTCTCGAGCATCCTCCGGCAGGAGCCAAGGTAGCGCCGGGCGCCCCCAGCCCAGCCCCGATGCAAGTGAGCACCCAGCGCCTCGGCCGGGACGGCAGCGCCCCTTCGCTCGGGGGTGTCCTCCTCACCGGGGTCCCCGGTGGCGCACGTCTGTGGGGTGGATGGGCTGAAGCCCAAGACCCCCCTTTCCCAAGGGGGTCCTGGCCCCACCACCTCCTGCCAGCGCTCAGGAGGGCTGAGACCTCCCGAGCCCGGCGGCACCGAGGGCCGTCCAGCAGCGGGGTGGGGCTGGTGGGAGGGCAGGAGAAGGCTCCTGGGACAGACGAGGTCCCCCAGTCCCTGTTGCCAACCCCTCAGCCCGCATCATCCCTCGACACGTGGGAAGGGAATGGAATGAGCGGCGCCCCCCAAGCCCTCCAAGCCCGCGCCCCCGTCCTCTCCACCCGCAGGATCCCCCTCTTCTCGGCCCGCAGCTCACCTCCCGCGGCCGCTCGCACGACGAGGGGCAGTGTCAGGAAAGTTATGCCGAGCCCGGTGAGGCCCATGGCGGCGGGGGGCAGCGGGGGAACCCCCGCACGTCCCCGTCCCGTCCCGTCCCGTCCCTCCGCAGTGCGCCCGGTTCTGGGCTGGGGCGGGCGGCAGCGCTGGCAGCGCCCGCAGCCCGGGAGATGCTCAGCTCCAGCCTGGGCTCTGCTCTTACATATTCATCACCCGGGCTGAGTTTTTAACTCCTCGGCTGCTAGGAGGGAGCGGGGAGAGCCCGGCCCCCGGCCAGCCCCCCGCGCCCGCTGGGTCCCTGCCCGCGGTGACAGGGACAGGCGGGGAGCGGGGGCTGGCGGAGCCCACGGGTGCTGCGCTGCCCGCCCCGCTCCCCGCCCGGCACCATCCCGCTCTCCATCCCCGATTCTGGAGGTCGGCAGCATCCCCGCTGTGTCCCATCCCGCCCCCGCACGGTGAGTGGGACTACAGACGGATTTCAGGGGCCTGCCAGGAGGCGGACCGGGCTGGGGACAGCAGCTTTGGCCCATCCCCTCCCCATTCCTTGCAGGCACGGGCTGTGGGACATACCCTCCCCCAGCTCCGGGAGCTCCCCAGCCAGCAGCGGGTCCTGCATCTCCCGTGTCTGAGCGTGGTGTTTCCCACCCGATGAGGGGCAGGCGGTGCCATGGGGACCCGCAGACCAAACCCAACTCATGCCTGCAAGCACAGGCCCCTCTCTGGACAAAGCCCAGCGAGCACCTCCTGGGAGCCCCATCCTGGGGCAGCCTTCACAGCCACGCTGTAGGGGACCCTCAGTCCCTGCAGTCCCTGCAGGAGCTGCGCAGTGCTGGGGCAGGATCCAGCCCTTTCCAGAGGGCACAGGGCTGCACGGCTCACTCTCTCACAGCCATGGGGCACTGGCTGGCCAGTGCAGGGGGGCAGGGCTGGGGCACAGCCTTGCACACCCATCCGAGCAGCACCGGAGCCTGGTGCAGGCATCTCGTGCTGGTGGAGGCAGCTGTTCAGCTCCTCAGCACACAGTGAGCAGATGCCATCCATTGCACCTGTCCAGGCAGGTGCCACAGGAGCCAGGATCTCAGCAAGTAGGTGGGTAGGTAGGAAGGGGGTGAGAACACAGGAGCATGATGTTATCAGGTTCTCCTTAAATATCCGTGCCATCCTCACGCAGCAGAGGAAAGGAGGCCAAGGGGCCCAGCCCGCAGCTCCCCTCGCCGGCACTTGGCCCTGAGCGGGAGCACCGGCGAGTCACTGCCAGGATGAACCAACCCGGCAGCAGCGCGGGCAGGGGAGGCAGCTCCTGCTGCCGGCTTGGCCAGGGATGGGCTCTGGCTCAGCAGAGCTGCTTACCTGCCACGTGCTTCAACAGGCTCATCCTCAGCAGGGATCCTTTGGGGCACCTTCTTCTCCCTGCCCCAGGCAGCACCAGCCCCAGGCAGTGCCTGGGCAGCGCTGAGCCACGTTTGGGCCCCGGTGCAGGGCACAGAGGGGGGCAGCAGCACAGGTGTCCCTGGGCTGGGCTGGATCTGTGCCGCGGCTGACACTTGGCCCCTGCTCGGGGATGAGGTAGTCTGCAGAGGGCTGCGGTCATCCTTCCAGAGAGAGCCGCAAAGGGCGGGCAGGTGCGGCAGAGGGTCGCACCAGCTCTGCAGCCTGCTCCCGATCGTGCCGGGAAAGAGAGGAGCTGCTCCAGCACCCGTGGTGTCAAGACCTCCCTTGGAAACATGAGCCTACCAAGGGATCCCTCTTCCTACACGCCCACAGCAGGATAGCCCATATTGCCAGGAGTGGGGGAGAAGCCCAAGACTCTTGGGGTCAGAAGATGAGACTCATTGCCCTGTGGGTACTTTTCTAGGTTCTCAGGCTTCTGTAGTGGTGATTTTTAGCAAGAGGGGCAAGAGCAGGCTGTGGGGCTTAGCACAGCCCCATCAAGAAGCGGGAGCAGTGTGAGGAGGCAGTGGGACCTACAAGGCATGAGGAAAGGCAGTGGCAGCACTGCAGCACTGTGCCATACCCTGCTCCCACCCATCCCCACTGCACTGCTCCCTAGAGTGCACGGCTGGCTGCTGGCACCCGTGCCAGGCAGGAGCAACCTCCAGTTTCTATAGGAACCAGATCAAACCTTGAAATTGCCGGCCTTGCTGGTGATGGTGGTGAGCTCACAGCTCATCCTGCAGCTTTGTGCTGTCCTCACAGGGCGACACCACGTCCATCAGCCTGCTGCCACCGATCCAGGAGGCGGCGGGTCCCCGCAGACACGCGTAGTCACAGCATCAAGGGCAAGAGCCATGATAATGGGAAAAATACCACTAAAAGATAAAAATAGTTACTTAAGCTGCAGCCATCGATTGGTCGTGGGCACGGTGCCACCTTGGTGGGAACCCCCACCACGTGCACCGTCAGCAAGCCCTGTGCCAGCACACAGCAGAGGTGCCAGCAGCTCCTGGAGGTAAATCCTGCACTGCCACCCGGGAGCGTGGCCGGGGACCCGGGCTGACAGGGACAGTGGCAAGAGCAAGGCTTGAGCCTCCGGAGTGTGGTTCACATCACTCAGGGATGGGTGCATGGAGAGAGGCGGGCATCCAGAGAGGCAAAGTTCACAGGCAGTACGTACTCTGATCTTTGATCCGCATAATCGCCGGTGCTAGCTCAGGAGGAAAGCGGGGAGCGGGGCAGGGAGCGCAGCAGGAGCCGCTCCGGCACAAAGGACGTACTGTGGCCGGCAGATGCGCTCTGGCCACACGCCGCTGCACAGCCCCTCCATTCATCCCGCGCTCCCGCCGCCGCCGGGGTCAGCGACATCTCCCTGCCCACGGCCTGGCACGCCCGGGGCACTGCCGGCACACGGCCCCGGCGCGGGTCTGACACGCTCCCCGGCCCTGGCGCTGGCCCAGGGGCTGAGCGCCCCGGACACTCCGTGCTCAGCGCAGCTGCTCATCACCCTCCCAGAAAAACGCATTTTAATCTGCTAAGAGCTTACAGCAGGAGCCTGCCCAGCAATGCCCTGCCACAGCACCCGAGGGTCACACAGACAGCTGGCTGTGGACGCTGTGTCCCCGGGTCAGGGAGGGGAGCCCCGAGAGCCGGGGCCGTGCCTCGGACAATCCGTGCTGCTCCCCACAGGCACAGCCCTGTCCCCAGGCAAGGGGCAGGAGGCAAGGGCAGGCTGTGTCTGCACGGGATCCCCCGCACCAGCTGAGCCCCCCGGGGCTCCAGGCCGGACTGAGCCCCTCCAAGAGCTCGCGGCATCCGGCAGCTGCTACGGAGAGATGCGAGAGCCCCAGAGCAGCAGCGGAGGAGGGGCCGCGCCCCATCGCCCTCAGCCGAGCCAGCAGCACCCGGCTGAGCCCACATGGGGCTCTGGAGCTGCTCGGGTCCGGGGAGCCCTTCCCGGCCCCGCAGTGAGCGCACCCTGCGAGCGGGCACGGCCCGGCCCCGCAGCCGCTGCACACCGCGGGCCCGGCGGCTCGGGGAAAACGGAGCTGCGAGCCTGGAGCAGCCTCTGCATCCTGCAAAACCCCCCAAACTGCACTCAGCAGCTTCCCATGGGTTTGGGGGTGGCAGCAGGAATGGGCTGCACTTCAGCTTCTTGGGTATAAACCCAAGAGTTTCCTAAAATTACATTAATACAGGTGAATCCCACTGGAATCTGTACACACAGGAACTCTTGCAGGCTACCTGCTCCAAGTTAAATGTATCTATTGATCTTTTTGCAAGACCACAGCTCAGAAGCGTGATTTAACAAAACCCTCCTTCACAGCGCTGGGGAACCACATTGACGCAGAAATCAGGAGACACTGGAGCATATTTGTCTTACAGAACACAATTTATTTGGCATTTGGATGAAATGTTTCTCACAGCATCTTGGAAAAAAAAAAGAGATTAGTGCCAACCCCAAAGAAGTTAAAACAAAAACCAGTGTCACATGGACTCAATTATTATAGTATCAAATTTAAATTCTACATGGTATTTCACAGAATATCAAAATCTTTTATACACTGCCACAGTTAAGTCCAGTCACAAACCAACTACACAGGAGAAGCCTGCAAGTGCAGCGCTGGCTAAAACCATTTTCCAGAGGAAGGTAAAAAGCAGTGCCTCATTCTCTCGCAGCCTCCCAGGCGCCCTCAGCCCAGCACACAGCGATGGCACAGCCCAGCCACCTCTGCTGGCATCAACCCTGACCCACTCATCGCTCGAGGGGCACAAATACTAAATTAAAGCTCTCTGGTACCGTAGCAGGCAGGCAATGCTGACTGTTGTTAGGGGGAAGCGCATCTTCATCACTGGAAGTGTCTATTCCAAGGAAACACCTATTTCGCTTGGGACTGGGGAACATGAGAAGCAAACATGAACTTTGATTCACCTCCTCTACACTCAACTGCTCTAATTTTACAGTCCAGCTCCCAACTTGCAAGGGAAATTTAAAAGAAATTTCTGCATATTACATGTTCCTTAGCTAGGGAGAAAAAAGATGTTTCAAAAACTGAAAAAAGGAGATGCACATTATGGATTGTACGAGGCAACATTAAAAATCAGTGTTTTGCCACTGAGAAGTCACATCTGAAAGATAAAAACATCTTTACGTACCAGGTTCAAATTTATTGAACATGAGATGGGGAAAGAACGATAATAATTACTGGTCACAAAAAACATTTTCTTCCCAAGCATTGAAACAGGCCATTACCCCATGGCACCTGTGGAGGCAGAGCACCCACAGACTGTAAGATTCAGCCTTCAGAAAAAAATATCCACCTACTTCATTTTTCACCCAAATCAGTGTCCTGCTGTGCATGGCTGAAGGAACAGTCTCAAACTAAACAGGATTGAATATTACACAGACCAGTTCCTTGCACACCTGAATGACGGTGCTGATGCTGCACAACAGAACCCACTGCCCCTGTAACATTTTTAACTCTCAACCCACCCAGTACAGAGCCAGAGGCTGCTGTGAGACTGTGGATGGGCATCACTGACAAACCAGAGTGTCTGGGGCTGCTCTGGGAACAGCAGAGGCCTCAATATGACACCACAGCACAGGGAAGCTGAGGAGCAGCTTGGTCCGAGGCCACAGTGGGACAAGACCAGCACAGAAGCAGGTGCTGGGACTTGACAACAACTGTTGTCAAGGGTATCCTGAGAAAAACACACCCCGGACTCACACAGGCTGCTGGAAGCCATGTGGCAATGCCCTCTCCCTGCTGGGGCTGCAGGGACATTTAGGATGCACCAGTTGTTAAGAAAAACATCCTGAGAAGTGAATGGCAGAGGGGAAAAAGATCAATGCAGAGAGCAGCTCCAAAGATCTCATCAATCTAATGGCAATCAAACCAGAGAGGTTTTCCTTGGGCAAGCACCAACCCTCTGTCATCAGCACTCGGGACAAACTGCCCACCAGTCACCCTGCCAAGGGCAAGGAAGGTTTGCTGAGGAGTCCACTGTTGTCAGGAAAATTTAACTCTTCCCCAGTTGATCCAGCAGTCAGAGAGTAGTTGGAACATTTTCTGCTACAAAGGTTCTTACTCCAAGAGAAATTACTCAATGTGAAAAAGCTACATTAACGGGGGGGAAAAAAGAAGACAATTTTATTGCCAAATCAGAAGCTCACTGAGAGGTAAATGAGCTGCACTTAGTGAGCTGCTCCATTCAAGGCAGAATTTCCCTTGTTTACAGTTAAGATGAAGAAGGATAGGAGAAAACAGAAAATAGCAGCCTCCTGCCAATATACAAGTGGGAAGGGCTCAGAAGCAATGCGGAAAACATCACACTGAGGCTTCTACAAAGAAGCCTCCATTTGGAACAGCTACAACCAGGAGCCACAATGAAGTTGCCAGTTGTAGCAGAGCTTATTTGCAAATAAAATTCACCACAGAACCAAAAGTCAAATACAAAAATATTGAACAGATTCCCGCAGTGTTAGGAGAAGTGTGAGGTAAGGTATCTGTTCACCTCAGCCACAAAATACAGCTTCAGAGACTGAACCAAGCCAAAAGGCCTGTTGTTATTGCGCTAGGATATTACAAAGAACAAATATTCCATCTGGCTTCAAAAGGAATTGGAAATTTTCTACTTTGCACTGCTAACAAAGTATTTTTCAAGAACAGATTGTAGTAGCATAGACTTTGCATCCTAGTTAAGTGTACACTATCACAGCCTGTCCTACAAGAGAGTGTAGCCAGCTCAAGAGTATTAACCCTAGAGCCTAATTTCTATCTCAGTGCTTAGCTTCACCTAGCTGGACACAGCACAAAGGTTATTGTCTACAGTATGTATAGAGATATATATATGTGTATATATATATCACCACCCAGAAACACACACACACACGCATTCGTACCTATAAAACTAAAGAAAAATCAGTACATACAATGTATAAAACGTATGAGTGTGCTCAAAAACGCACAAAACCCGCTTTATTTTCATACTTCAGAAATGCTCAATAATTTGTATGCATGGTTCTGACTACTGCTATCCATCCACTTCATTCGACCAGGGCTTGGAGCTCGGAGGAGGGCTCGGTCAGAGACCCCACAGGGTGGAGGAGTGCTCCTCTCAGTGGTTCCACTGCTGCTGGGGCGGCGGGGGGCTCCGGGCTGGGGCTGCCCCCGGGGGCGGCGGGGGGCTCCGGGCTGGGGCTGCCCCCGGGGGCGGCGGGGGGCTCCGGGCTGGGGCTGCCCCCGGGGGCGGCGGGGGGCTCCGGGCTGGGGCTGCCTCCGGGGGGCTCCGGGCTGGGGCCGCCTCCCCCGGCGCTCCCCAGAACCGCGGTTCGCCCGCCGGTGCAGCCAGCGCTGCTCGCCAGGGTCTGCGTGTCCAGACACCACACACGACCTCAAAACGAAACTCACAGCTTTCCGTGCAAAACCAGTTGAATTGTCAAGACCAATCCCCAAGTACAGTATAAGCCTATAGGCAAGACAGGGAATAGAAAGTAGCAGCATATTCCGTGGGGAAAGAGTCAGCTGCACTGGGAAACCACAACAGTGGGTTAGGATTTGTCATACAAGTATGATTTCTCATCATTACTAGAAAAATAGATCACATACACACCCCCATGCGGTGTTTTCTTCCTGTCCCTCTAGGCTTGTACCCTTCATAAGTAACAGGAGACCACTCACAAGAGGCATTCTTTACAAATTCCTTAAAATTCATCGTCTGCAGACTGTTACAGTAAGTCAAGGAGAAGCAGAGGCAATGGGAGGATGGGAGAAAAGGGTAAATTATTTGTACACTGAAATACAAACTTAAAATTGCCTGTAAAGATTATTTTGTACTCATTATCAAAACCAACAGTGCTTGACTTTGGGTTGCGTGAGGGATTGAATGAATCTTTGCCATCTGTAAATTAACTTTGCTTAAAGAGTTCAATACAAGGGGGAAATTTAAGATGACATATCAGACTGAAGCAAACTGCTTTATTGATTTAAGTACACTAACCTCATTATAACCCCTCGTGGGACCTGGATAAATGGTTTGGGGGGCACAAGGGAAATCTCTAGAACAGGGTTGGCTATTTATGGGACTGAGATAAGGAACAGGTGTCCAATTAGAATTAAACATCACCTATAGTACATGTTGATAACCATTTTTAAGTGGTATTTGCAGAACTGTAAAGAAGTGAAATGAAGAGGAGGGAACACACATGCTAAATATAGCATGCACTAAGAAAAGCAACAACAGTGGTCTTTTATCCAGGGCAGTTTTGTGCAACCGTTCACTGTAAAGAAGTTAAACTAGAAAGAAAATACCTCAATCTTCCTTATGGGATTAGAACAAACAGAGGCTTCATACAGTGAACTCAGGCTGCATAAAGTTAATTGCTCCCCATCTCTTCCCTAAAATACTTCCTAACACATGTGAAGGTTCTACCAAAGGGACATCACACAGACCCAGTTTTCTTCATGGGCCAGAAGCTTATCCAACAATATGAGGTTTTGCAGCTACCAACAACAAATAACTGCAGTTGCAAATCCCGATTTTCTCAGTACCCACTTGTCGCATATTGCGCAGACCATTCCTCCTCCGGTTCCTCTGGTGCTCTGATCAAGGCAGATCAAAACCCCACGTGTTTCACACAGTGTAACTCTTGATGGCATGTGTCCCACTCCATAAAACAGGCCCCCAGCCCCCTCCCCTGCAGCTCCATCTTCTCTGCTTCAACAGTGATTGCTCCCACCCTTCTTTTCCATTCTTTGTTTCTTGGGTCCAGTGGTATCCAGCCAAATCCAAGCAGCTTTTTTTCTGATGCAGACTGATTCCTCTCGGGTTAAGAAAAAAAACAACCCAAACTACCCATACTTCTCACCTCCTCAGAAGTCAAAGGAATTCTCTGCTCTCCTTCCCATAGCCAATGGAAAAACAGAGCAGTTGTACAATCCATATTTACAGGACAAATTGATTAGTGAATGAGTAACGACAGCCAAAAAACGAGAGGCACAATCCTAATCTAGAACATAAAAGCAGTGTTTGAGAAAAAGTGGAGATTCCTTCTGAAGTTCAAGCCACGGATTAGTGTTTGTGCAAACAGTTGCTAGAACTCTGAGCGGTGCTGGGCGTTTCACTCCTTTATACAATGGTGTTGAGGGAACAGTGGCTGTGGTGGCTGCCTGTCAAAGTTTCTGCTGGGGTGTTTTCATTTACGGGTGTGTCAGGAGGGACAAGAAAGGTGCTGCTGTCAGCAGAGTCTTCCAGCTCCACTGGAGAAGGACCAACTGAGGGAGGAAGCGATCCCTCTGTAAGCTGTGGGGATACATCACAGTTTCCTAGTGATGGAGGACTGCTTTGCACAGCCTGAGAAAGAACTCCATCTGCAAAGGACAAAAAAACAAGCAGAATCAGAACGTGAAGTTTATCATTCCAGGTTCCCAAACACTTTTATGACCCATAGTTCTGGAAGCTGAGTTTTTCCTGGTTTTGTGCTAATGCACAACAAGATGAGACTGCAAAAGAGGAAAATTTTGTAACAAAAAAACCCCTTTGACATATAAATAAGATGCTTGCACTAATCAGGCTCACTTATCTTGTGAAATATGCTGCTATAAAATCCCAAATTGGAATGATTTCTACAGTATGTGAATATCACAGCTGCAAAACTGAAGAGCACTGGGTGAATCATTAGAAAGTGGTATTTTTGGTTAATTTTGGGGGGGTGTGGGTGGGGGAAGCAGGGAGGAGAGAAAAGGCTGGATACATTTTATCCAAATCTCTTGTACTTGACATTTGTTCTACTTCTTAATACCAAACTCTATCAACCTATCTTCAAAAGGCCAAAAATGGTATCAGCATGGTGGAAAAAAGGTAACCAGCTAATCCATCCAAGGTAAGGCTCAAAAATAGGTAAGGTCTAAGAAGCAAACTGCCTGCAGATTGGATTCCACTGCTAATTTAGGTGATTAAAAGAACCTTCGAGAAAAACCAAGCTTAATGATCCATTTTAATGGAAGACTCTTCCATCACAGAAACTGAAGATTTTTTTGTAAAATGTCTTTTCCCATCACAATTGTTAAAACACATGATTATAGGTTAAAAAAAAAAATTCATCCTCTAGCCAAAATGAAAAGGTGGGAGAAAAGAGAAATTATTGCCTGCGTACCTGGAGTGGAACAAAGGATGCTGTCTGGATTGACAGAAGCCTCATAAGGAGGAGGTGGGTCATCAGGATGTTGAATATCTGGATACTTGTAAGCAGTATAGGGTGGAGGGGGATCGTGAAAATGAAACGCTCCACCTTCCCCATCGTCTGAAAGATGCAGTGGAGTAAGGCCAGTTCCAAAACCATCGGGACCGTAATCAAAACCAGGCATCCTGCGGCCCAAGTTGAAATGGTGCACTGTTTCAAGAGAAGGAAAACGAGTGGGTGACTTTATCTCGTGCTGTCTTCTTCAGTTTAAGTCAGATCTCAACACTTTTTTCCACTTTTCACACCCCAGGAACTCATGTCTCCTGAAGACCTAGAAAAGTCTACATAACCCATCCAAGTCAACTTGCTGCAGTAACACAATACCCAGGCCCACCTGCTCCAACTCTGTTTGTCCTGCATCACATCTAAATCTGACTCTAACCTCTTCAAACTACGGACTATTGTTCACACAGAAGATATTTCAGATTTGGACCACACACAAACACAAATATTTCTCCAGTATCCACTATAAAAGTTCAAGTTTGTAGAACCCACCAGGACACAGTCAGAGCCAAGCAAGGCGATGACATTTCTCCCCTTCACGTGCACCAGTGTGTCCATAAGGAGCACAAGGTGAGAGCTGGTACTCACAATTTGCTCCGATCAAGGACTCAATGCGCTCCCTCCGCCTCTGGCGCAGCCGGTGGACCATGAAGAGCAGCAGGGAGAGGATGAGGAAGGAGGAGATGCAGCTCACGATCAGGCGCATTCCACTGGCCATCGAGTCAAACAGGCTGTTGCCATCTGTTACATAAAACATATAAAAACAGCCTGTTATTTTTGTTCAAGATTCATTTTTCTTGATGTTCTTCTGTCAGTAACGGAGAGATAAACGTAGAGTGGAGATTCATTAGCCTGGTTTGACACTTCACCATATTTCAAATGTATAAGAAAATCATGAATCATCAGGTGATTTATCTTTTTACTGCAAGAAGATATGAAAGTTTCTAAGAATATCTTCCTCAGAAAAAGGAGCAAAACACTGAAGGCTTTGGACCTCTGAAAATTGGAAAAAAGAAAGGTTAATGGCATTTTGCACATCTACTTGTTTCTCTTGAATGGCTGATGATGTTATACTAAAAGAGAAAAAGGCTTGAGAACTGGCATATCTATACACCATATAACATTCTAATCCTTCCATTTCCACTAAAAAAAAATCTCTGAACATTGTCACTGTCACCCACATGCGGCCATCTAAATTCCACATGACACCAGAACATTGGTTAGCAGCACTAAGTGATAGGAACATGGTAATCACCACTCAGGAACTGAGGAGATTAAGGTGAATGGGAATTAAACCTTTTCCTAGAGTCATACCAAAATCAAGTGGCAGAACAGGAAACAGATCCAGGAGCTCAGAAGTTGGAGAGCTCTATCCCATTGCTACCCAGATCCACACTGGGAAGGCTGTTGTGAACAAACTATCACTGTACTCCCAGCACCAGGCATAAGAGGCTTTGATTTTTCACAACTAATCACACTTGGTTATGCCTAAGCAGCACACACACACACAGATACTCTACACAAAGAAAAATGACCCAAAGATGATGTCCTGGTTCTTTGCACCAGCTTCCCCTTAAAGAGTTCTGAATGAGAAATACACCCAGGTTAGGGGTGGGTAAGAAACAGATGAGGTGGCCTCACAACGTGGTCACCTGCTGCTGCTGCAGGACACAAGCACTAGCAGGGATGGCCCCTCTTCCCAGTCACTGCAGGATCACTTCCCAGAGGAACCAGCCAGATCCTGGCCACCTCTCCTTTCCCACACCCACTCCAGCTGCAATAGCTCCCTCCACACTTTCCCTTTCACTAACAGTTTTATCAAAGATTCCTTATAAAACAAGGCTAAAAGCCTCACAAAAAATGTAAGTATTAGTTTGATACATGTGCTAGTAACAGAAAAATCTACCTAATTTATATCATCCCAGTACACGGCTAGCAGGCTGGCATTTATTATGTAACACCTTCTTGGCAACAAGAAACTCATTTAATAGTGCACTACGCATAAGGCTCGAACATCACACCCTCTCAGATCCGGCTGCGCAGCACAAAAGCCTGGGTGCTGTCAAACCTTTTAGCAGCTATCAGTGACAGAGCTTCAACTGCTGCAGTCACACAGCTCCCAGCCAGCACAGGCTCTGAGCACCACACCCCTGCCCCTGCTCCTCCTCCACCTGATGGTGATGCTGACTCCGTGATCACTGCAGAACAGTCAAGGCTGTCAGTAGCACTCAAGTGCCTTCAGTAAAATACACACATAGGTGCAGAGGCCCAGAGAAGCTGACCTTAGTTGTGGGATGGATTCTGGTGGTGCATCCCCCCTCTGCAGGTTGCACTATGATCTGAGAAATGCTCATTAAACCTCAATCTTGATGAGCTGCATTTGGGCTAAGCCCTCTTGAGCTTATCAGAAACACTGTCTGTTCCCAGGAGCTAACAGGTGCCTAATGAACACCTTTTTTTAATGAACAGCCTCAGAAACTTATTTTTCTTGCCTGAATAACAACCCACTTAGAATGGTATTTTTGTTATTGCATCTTTGAAGAAAGTTACTGACTCAGTTGTAGCCAGGATGGAAAATTCCTACAACTAGACCTCATTCTCTTGTGACCCTATAAACAGGAGTCCCAAGTGAGCTCCTTTTGATCTCTGAATTCCCAGATAAGGGGCTCGTGTGTACGTCTCAAACACCAACAACCAGGTGGCTGTGGAGCCAACCAAGGACTGTTAGTAACAACAGACGAGAATTGTTGTTAATAACCAAGGACTGTTGGTATTAATGTGCCATGAGAAAGAACAAGATTTGTCTGGAGAAGGGGGGCCAGGTGGAGATAGGGCAGAACTTTTCTGTGAGAAAAAAAACATAGCACAGCACAGTGCAGGTGCAAGAATGAGTGGCAGGAAGTGGGCCTGGACTCTAGGGTGGGATCAAGACCACCAAAGACACCTGAAGCCCACATAAATACAAAGTTAATTATTTCAGAAAACTTGTTTTTATCCTCAGTATAGTAGTGCCCTCTAACTGCACCAGTTCAGTCACTAGAAAAGCTTTGGCACATCAGTTCTTGACAAATATTCCATTTCTTCTACCTTTTCACAGTTGCAGGTCTGTCTAAACAAGAGCCACAACAGAAAAATTATTTTCTACCACAACATGGAGCAGCAATAGACAGACTACCTTGGTTTCAAAATATTCCTCTGCTGTTTATCTTTGTCTAAATGAGGAGAAGCATCTTTTAAGTGAGTATAGCTGTGACTGCTCAGCTTACTCCCACCACTGAAAAATCCCCCTACTACCAAGTCCTTGAGTAATATTTGTTACCACTTGTAATCACTGCTCACCCACTCACCCTGCAAGAGCTGATTACCTGCCAACCCAACAGCAGGATTTATTTCCCCCAGGTCTCTCCTTGGGTGATTAATTTACTTACTGTTGATTAGTAAACTCGTTTCTTTCCTTTGCAACAAAGCTTAGGGAAGATACATGAAAGCATTGGACAAAGATAAATACATGCTGATTAAAGAAAGTAATTCATTAATTTTTGTCATTTGGAATACTCATTTATAACCACCCAGAAGGAAAACTGAAATGTTTAATTTAAAATTTTCAGTGTTTATCACTAGCTGAAGTAACTTCATGATGAAAGAAGTTGGATGACTGCTTGATAATTCCTCTCTAAAAAACGAAGTTACTAAAAAATCCAGCAGAACACTTCAAGCAAGAGTATAATGAAACAGTCTCATTTAGCATCAATACAGAAGAAGAGCTTATGGATGAGAACGGATGTGGTAAAATACACTCTTCAAATCAGTATTCATGAAATAGTTAAGACCCACAGCAATAAGCAAGGATTAAAGAACACAACATGAGGTTATCCCAGGTCATCTTATCCTGTCTGCTGGATGATGCTTTGCTGACACTGTTCCTGAAGATAAAAAAAGTGAAGCCTAAGTCTTAACTCAGCTGATAAGAGTGGGAGGAAGACTTCTGCTTTTTCCCCACTCTTTCACTGTCAGACCTGCCACACTAGCTGCAAACATCTGTTAAGCTTAACCCTCGGAACAAATGTGACACAACAAGAGCCAGTGTCCTTTAATGATTAATCTCTCTAGTTAGGACCAGTAAGACTGCAAATCTGGAAGCCAATAAGCACCCCTTTATTTGTAACAGATTGAAACAGAAGCCTCTGAAGAGTTGACTTTCTACGTTTTCCAAAGGAGTTCAGAACAATAGTTTCTTAATGCACTAAGATAAGATTAAGTTCTTCTAAAATACAAAAAAAACCAGTATCACAGAATGGTTGAGGTTAAAGGGAACATCCTGAGATCACCTAGTTCAACCTTTGTTCATGCAGCATCAGCTTGGGCAGGCTGACCAGGACAGAGTCCAATCAGGCACTGCATATCCGCACAGAAGGCAATTCCACAAACAATCTGCTCCAGTATCTTACCACCCTCACAGTGAACTCCAAATAAACCACATTTCCTTTCTGTACAGAAAAATAACCTCCCCAAAATCTGTACCCCAAAACAGCGACTGACAAACAGTTCAGAGTCAACTTCATTGACTTTATTGATCAAAACAAAAACCTGCACTGATATTCCAAATCCAATAACTGTCGTTGTAGATCCTGATTATTATTGAAACTCTATATAATTTTAAAACTCTGCTTCCCACATGATCCCTGTGTGAAAAATTCCACACACATAAATATGCTCATGACCAGAAAAAGATGCTTAATTAGTGCTCAAGAGAAAAGTGTTTTGTTTTCACGACAGCTAAACGTGACAAAGGAAATACACCAGATGCTCTACTAAAAACCCACAGTATTGTCCCTCTCCAAATTGAAAATAAACTACTGCTTCTCCTTCCTAAGTAGCATGAGGGGTAACTCATTTTTACCAGCCACAGCCTGAAGTGTTTCCTTTTCCATGGCTTGAGCCCTTTCCCCACAGGGTGGTTGTACCCGGCAATGTGGCAGCACTGCAGGATGTGATGCTTCCAAGAGAGCCATACTCCAAGATACCCAAGCTGAGCACTCCACTGATTTTTACTGACAAAACTGTAGCAGTAGAGTCTTACCTGGGTCTAAACAGGTAAATTTGCAGCACTCCTTGGGGTCCTTGCGATACTGCTGGCAGCCCTGGGGCCGCTCACACAGAGCAGCCACGCACATCTCAGGCTCGCCGTTGTGACACGTGCAGCTCAGGCAGGGATCGTTCCCTTTGGGAGTGAAATAGTAGCCTTCATCGACAATGTTGTCTTTGATATCTACACAAGTCTGGCCTACAACAGAAAGGCACATCAATATCCACGGAATCCAGCTTAATTTGTTGCATTAAGTGATTTGTAAACATAAGCAGACCACCAGTTAAAATCCAGGCCTTCACATTAAAGAACTTTGAAAAGGGATCTTCAGGGAATGAGAAAGATAATGGGTGGTCTCCAGGGACATAGAGACGGTTTTCAGCTCATTGACAAGGTGAATTTGAAGTATTTAATGGAACTGACACACTTCCAAGCATCATCTCCAAGACAGAGGAAAGCGAGTGGTCTGAGAAGCTAAACCTTCACTGCCAAAGCCTGCTGCAGCTCCCTTCCTCTCCCTGGTATTAGGAAAAGCTGGATCTTTTCTAGACCAAATCTGAAGGCCTTTGAACGGGCCAGGACTTAAAAAGGGAGCCAGGAAATAGTACTTCCACTACCCTAGCACATCCAGATCCCTGGCCAGCAGGGGAAGCTTAGCTGCCCTTTGCCCACTGACCTAAAGGCAGGTGCCAAAACCAGAGAGAGGAAACAAAACAGTGCTGGGACCTGGCAGCTGGAATGGCTGCCCAGGGCCCACAGGGAAGGTAAGACTGGAAGAGAGCTGAGCAGGTCTCCAGCTCAATCTCTGGTCAAAGCAGGGTCAGCCATGACGTCCCAATGAGTTGTTCAAGGTTTTATCTAATCTGGCCATTAAAATCTCTGAGGACAGAGGCTGCACAATTTCCCTGGCAGTCAGTTGCACCCTTTATGACCCTCAACTTAAACAACTTTTCTCCTTGCAAAGAAGCACCATCTAGATCAGGTAAAGCTTAAGATTACCTGATAATAGTGCAAATACCTCTGTTGGTATCAAGGCTTTTGGAGTACAGGAATGCAACTTACAGAACAAACCCCTTTTTTCCACTTTTAAGTCAGTGAGCTCCACTTGTTTTTCCCTTCTGGTTCTAAAAATTGGCTGGAAAGAATTTAGTAGAATTTGTTATACTCTAAATAAACCAGAAATAAGTGTTTCCCCATTTTAATGTTAAATTAATAACTTAAGAGCAACGTTTACTAACAAGGTATTTAAAAAAACCAAACAAACCCAAAAAACTTTTTTGCCTAGGTTTATTTTGGGGCTGATACTGCTGCCTAATGATTTTTGAGTAAAACTCTGTACTGTGTGACAGCCACACATTATGATGCTCTTATTTATTGAAATCAAGCAGAAATGTAACTCCACCCTTTCTTTTTCTAATTCACTGGACAAAAATTAGACAGGGTAATGAAACAATTTCCAGCTACTTATTATAGGCATATTTAAACACACAGTTAACAGTGAACTGAACCCAACTTACTCCTTTTGCAGAGGAATGAAGATTCCTCATAGCAGTTTTCAGCATACCAGCTGTGTAAACCATGGTGCCGGAGCGTAGGAAGATGGAAACACTGGAGCTGGGCACAAAGAACGTTTTCCTTTTCCGACATCGCCGAAGCAAAGATAGGATCAGGGGGTAAAAACACCTCTGAAGAGCCTGGAACAAGAGACATTGGCATAAGCAGCCTGTGGATATGTAAAGCTTTAGAGAGGCTCTGTAACATCACTCACTTCATACACACCAACTCCAACTCCAGCTTCAGCTCCCATTAGCAGCACTGCTCTGGGGGAAGGCAAACAGCTGGGAGGGAAGGGGTGACTCACACAAAAGAGGCTGCTGTTTTCAAAGTGCTGGGTAATTCTGTCACTCTGAACCAGGAGAAGCGATACTCCAACATCTCCACGAGTGCTGCTTCACAGAGCCCATGGGGTTTGCCTGACAATAGTCATACACCTCCTCAAACCACGCTGAGTTTGGTCACAGCTGCTACCACTGGAGCAAGAACCCACACAGCAATCCTGTGCCTGGCACTCCACGCACCCACCAGTGCCTCCAGAGATGTGCATCCACCCATGCAGCCCCCGCAGAGCCACTCCGCATCTGGGGGGATGCACTAGGGCAGCCACAGTTTGGTCCTTTCAACTCATGAAACAGCATCCTGATAGGCTCCAAACAGTACAAAAGGTGTTGAGGGCATTTTCTGGAGGGCTTGTGTTCCACGTCACAACAATAAATTAACATTTTCAAGTTATGGAACTCTAAATCACTTTTCAAACAAGTATTAGGAATTCAGAGTCTGCCTCAATACAAGCCTAAGAAAAGCTCCTCATAAACTACTGAATGTTACTATGGATTTTATTTTGTAGAGGCATCTCTTTTTTAAATATAAAGCTTGAAAACAGAAGATTATATGGTATTGAGAAGGTTTAAATTCATATAATGCATCAAATGAAATAAAACTAATGATAAAGTTATGATGATTTTTTGTAATTCATGCCTCCCTGTTGTGACCACTCTGTCAGCAGATGGCAGTGCAGTCAGCTTTCAAAGAGCAAAGAAAGGTCCTTTTAAGGAGAATCTTTGTATTCATGTGTCAAAGGAAGTATTTTTCAAGAACCAACTGTTTGAAAATTCTGATCATAATTATGTGTCTGTATCTAAAGCAAAGTTTTCCTTCCAGTTTTTCCATGAATACTGAAAATTGTGCATGAGAAAAAAACCTATTCAGATTAGTTTTCAAATGCTACACCAGAATTCACAGTGCTGAGGCTTAAAAAACAACACCTTTTTTATAAATTTTCCATTACCTAAATCAGTACAGGAATTAGACAATTGTACACACAAAAGCTCATATTATGACTTTAACTAAGCTCTCCACTGAATTAGCTAAAAAAAGGTGTAGAAACATAACTTTGCATTTTCAGTAGAGGGAGCTGCTTGTTTTGCAATTGAAAGGGTTTAGCCAGTGATGCCCATCAAATTAATGTACAGTTTTTCATATAAAATGAGATATATTTCTGGGATTATGCAAATTCTGACATGGTTTAAGTAAACTACCTGAAATATTTCAAAAAGAAAAAAATCTGTGTAAATTCAGCAAAATCCAAGTGTGTTGTTTCAGTATATAAAATTCTACCAATTTTTAAAAAGCTAAAACCTCCAAACACACCACACTAGCCTGCAAATACTAGAACCAGGAATCAGCACTTCATCTAAACATTCACCACAAAGAATGAGAAATCACAGAGCAGTTTCCTTTCTCTCATCTTAACCAAGGGGAAAGCACAAATAAACTGACACATGTTCTTTCCATGCCAGCATGAAAACCCATAAAACTTCTTAAACTTTAAAATAAGATGTGTGCTGAGTATTAAACTCTTCCACTTCTACCCTGTAAAGGGAAGCACTTTATCTGTATTATTTCAATATTATCAGTGAAAGAAGTCATGTTGTTCTTGCAAATCATATTCATGCTTTAATACAGTTTCCATGGGCACTGAAGTAAGCAGAAATTTGAGAGACCCACCTTTATAGGCTACTTCCCAGTGACCTTCCAGAGAGTGATTTCGACTGGTGATCACATACTGATATCCCACCCAGAACCTGCAAAACAAACTAAGTTACATTCTAAAGATACAGCCCAAAAACACAGTAACAAATTAAATTACACAGAACCCTCTAATGTCTTCATATATAAAAGTTAATTTTCAAAATATTCTGATGACTTTTTTCCTTATCTTTCTGGCCCATACATTGGCAATGTAGTGAGATTACAGCTGAGGAATAGAGGAAAATAATTCATAAAATACTTAGTAGTTTTCTAGGTTTACAAATTATAACTGACTTTGTCGTCTTCTACTCATAAGCAGCACCTTATTCTGTTGTCATGGCAGCACTTCAGTATCTCAAACCCAAAAATCACACAGCAGCATCCAGAAGTATTTCTGAACATAAACAACTTAGGTCAGACTGTTCTGGATGAAACCATTTAACTCTCCAGAGAATACACCATTACTCAGCCACTCCTCGTGATCTGTCACTGCAGCCCAGGAGTGGCAAAAAACCCATCTGCAGAAAAAGAAGGAATTGTTTGTTGGGAACTAACAGAATGAAATATCTAGAGCCACCCAAACATGGTAGTCACAACTCAATATGCTTTTGACTTCACTCCTATCTCAAAGTTGTTCTTTGTCAGAGCTACAGGTACTTCATTGAAATCAAAATCTTGTTGAAAAATTTAAATAATTATTTCTATACAAGGCAGTGCAGCAGCTGTCATTGTTAAATCCACCTTCCCAGATGCAGTTCAAGAATACTTGTTCATTGCTAAGACAACCTGAAGATAAGAAGACTCTGCTGATAAAACGACTGCTGAATTGAATTAGCTGTTAATATTAATTAAAATACAAACTGCAGATGGGGTGCTGCCAAACAGCCAAGCAGCACATTCACACTGGGTTATTCACCTGATGTCAACTTTACCATTAGATTTTCTACACAAACTGAACCACCAGTATTTGTACCACACAGAAACCACTCTCAGTAACATGAGATCTTTGTCCTTGTCCTCCTGCTCACCGGTGCTGGTCCATCCTTACGAACGTTTGCTCTTCCAAGTCCCACTCCTGTGCCAGGATGAACCTCAGCTCCTGGTCTGCGGTGAAGGTGGCGAGGGATCCGTTCACGCGCTGACATGTCTGCACAGCGTCCCAGTAGTTCTCCCCATTTAAATACACCCTGTAGCAGCTGGCTGTGCCCTCATAGTGGTGCCATCCTGTTGGGCACTTTCCTAGGAAACATGAAGAATAGAAGGGAAACCATTCCCCCCAAATTAGGATCTTTAAGATGATGCATCCTAATCAATAATCACTGGGATGTGTACACACAACAGTGTGTGCTTCACCTCTGCAGGAGGAGGTGCACACATTACAGATCCCTGAGACTAACTTTACTACAGTTTCTGATAAATGTTGAATTTTTTTACATGTTTTAAAAAAGATTAAGCTACTAGTAAAGTTCCATCAAATTGTCACAGCCTTTAAAAATCTTTAATTAAGACTGACCATCTACTGTGGAAGACATTCCCCTGCACATCTTTATAAAACCTATAAATTTGATCAATCCAAGCAAAAACAAGCAGCACGAAAACCCCAGAGGTGGCCAATTTAATGACTGTGTCTTTCTATTAGGTGATTAGCAATACATCCAACTTGCAGTGAAGTTTTCAACCTTCTCTTACAGTCTCAATAGTATTCACATAATCCTGCTCCCAGAGTCAATCATTAAAGACAATAGCAGTTCCAGGGAAATTCTTGGTTGCTTTGGAAAAAACATCACTGTAAAGCAGATTTCTAGGAAGTAAAAAGGTGATGTGCTGTCTCTGCTTTCCCTCAATTAACTCGACTGAGGGAACCTGAAACAAAGCCTTGAGGCATTTCTGGATGAAACAGGCCCATGGGCTTTTGACCAACATTCTTGGAGGTGATGGGTTACTAACAGAGAGAATCAGAGGACTGGAGGATGACATTTAAAATAGACGTGAAATATGATTTTAGCACCTGCATCTGCACTATTCATTTTGTATTACCTAAGAAACTTAAAATTTAGATTTTTTTTTTTCTGTTCATTGCAATTCACAGTTCTGCTCCCAAGCCTCTTTATTCTGTTTTCTGTAACTGCAATGAGTTGTAACAGAAAATTGCAACTCTGGTTTCACAAGAAGAGGATTAACAGGGACATAGCATTCTTTGCATGTATTCAGCTGCTATATAAACCATGCAGGACAGATACAGAAGAAATGCACAAACACTTGAAATAGCATTGCTTGTCAAAGTTTGGTCAAAAAGCTATGAAAGAGAAAATTACCTTTTCATTTAAAAATAGCCTAAATTTCTAAATTAATTAGCAGAAAGATGGCCCAGATTTCCCAGTCTGCAACTTACTGCTGAAGCGCACAGGCTGTGCCACGTTGAAGCCCCCTCGGTTGTGCCTCGAGTCTGCATTCTCCTTCCCTGTCAAGCCTGGGGACCAGGAGGAATAGTTAGCGCTGGTGAAAGACTCAAGCAAAGGCAGATTTCATTTTATTAAACTTTCTCAGGGTTTTAATTCAAGACGTATGTGATACATGACTCAGGTAAGCAAAGACGGCAGGTCCCTGCAGTAACAGCCTTGGCCATTTTACTCAGCACGTAACTGAAACACCTTCAATTGAAAAGAACCAACAAGCCATTACATGAGCTGTGCAGGGTAAATGAAATGTTTTGGCAGATTCTCACCAGCCTGCAATTGTACACAATTGCTGCTCACCATTTCAACTGCTGCAGCAAATGCATCATCCCCGCGCATTGTATCTGCTCCTGTTTACAGAGCTACCCACTCTCCAGCTGCTTTGTTCCTTAGCTGAGTGCTCAAGGACATAAGACAACTCCTCCAATACATTTTCCAACACATGCTCAGAGATGTAGGATGGAATTAAAACCAGGAAAGAAGACCCATCTTCAGCCAGGAGAACGAGGCTTTTTTATCCACTCTCAAGCTTCTAAAGGAAAAGTTAGTTGATGACTTCTGAAATGAACCCCCACACCCCCTCATCTGAGTATCAGGGTTAACAGGTGTACATGACAACAGGATTCAGTAACTTAGGACAAACATGGTGTAAGATGTTATCCAAGAAAAGGGACTGGAGAGCTCCATGTGCCTAGCAGGAATAAATAAAGAACACCCAGTTCAGGTGGAGGCACTGCAGGGTGGGCCATAGCCAGCAAAACTAGCGGGTTCCTAAGCAGGAAGGCTGGCACAGTGGTGGAGAGAAACCTTAGAGAAAGATGGAGATGGGCACCAAAAAAGATTAATGTGGAAACAAGGGATTAACCTTAAAAAGAGAAAAACTAAAAACCCAAGAATATAAGCATTATAAATATCTGCTTGTATGTTACTTAAAACTGCTAGATGTTATTGAAGGTAATAGGGTTTAACCAGCACAGAGCTATGCAGACGTTCATTTCCATATAAAAAATCTGCTTATTTTCCTTTAAAGCTGATTAGCTCCATTTAGCCTCGCTAAACCAAACAAACTAAGTCATGATCCCAAATAAAGAGAAGCTACACAGTCTTCTTCAACAGGTTTAACTATATCTGTTTGAAATATATACGAAACCACGTCAATAAAACTTTTCTTTTCGCACTATCTTTGGAAAGCAAGAGGTCCACAGCAATTTCATGGCAATTTAAACCCCAGTTGCAGGCTGTTCAGGACATTACCTGGGGGAAAGACCTCCACAAGACCCAACATCAAACAGTGCACTCCTTGGAACAAATGCAGGCACTGATGAGCAAAAAAAAACAATCCCTAGCTGGAGCCCAGGAACAGCAGAGTCGTTTTGCATTCATCTGGCTCTAGCATACTGAGTTTGCCCCGGGTTAATGGGATAAGCAAGGGCTATTTAATTATCATGTTATCCTAGGAATTACATGTCTACAGAGATCACCCATTAAGGAAGGGCTGTGCATAATACACTCACACAGCCTTACAGGAATAAAGCAGCAATTCTAGTGTTCAGTATTAGAATATGCTATCTATCACAAGCAAGAAGTCAGTGCCAAGAAATTCACAGTGTACATTTCAAAGGAAACAAAAAGGTAAAATAATTTGACAGTGAACATTACTGATTTTTTATTACTTTAAAGGCTAATCTATTTTCAGTTTTAGAATCTGTTTTTAATACTAATGGTTCAGTATAACTATTTACACTATGATTTTCAGAGTGATACTGAGACACTAAAAAAGCAAATCTTCAATTATAGCAAGACTTCAAAAATAACACTAACTCATGTAGAATGCCTTATCAAATTCTACTGAGCTCAGCATGGGGAGCTCTATTTTCCCATGGCATTAAATGGTAACAGCTAAACCCAAAGAACCAGTCAGAACCAAACATATGAAGAATCAGTTCCCTTTCAGAAGTGAGAGCAGATGCAGCACCATATGGCTGACCCTCTGCAGCTAAACACAACGCCCACAAGGACTTAACAATTTATCTCCCCCAGGAATAAAACAAAAGTTCACAGGTTTTAACATGCAAGGTTAAGGAAGGGTTACACGGGCTAACATCCTAAATTAACAGAATTTACGCCAGATGCTTTGAAAAATAGCTACACAGATCTCACACAAAGAGAGTTCCACCAGTCCTCGCCCAGGAAGCGGAACTCAGTCCTTCCTCAGCATCTGCCCTTGTCAGCAGATCTGCTGCCGAAGCCGGGACTCAAGTGGCACAAAGCAGCCACCACAAGTCACTTCTTCAAGCCCAACACCATCAGCTGCTTAATAAACTGGTGCTCTTCAAATACTAAATTGCTTCTATTTGACCTGAATATCTGTCTCCCAGGAAAAGCAAGGACTGCAACTTTTTCCAGGGCAATAAAGAGATGCTAACAAGCCTCTAAGTCACTTGACTGCCATGAAAAGCTGTTGCAGATTCTGGTGGCAAAAGTGTAATTGGACTGGTTTTCTATTTTACTTTTACAATACTTTGTGGAAGATTTTCCATATACTCTGCTGTTCCTACTTCCTTTTTACAAATAATTTTATCTTTAAAAATAAATTAGAGTGCCATGGACTCATCTTTAGATAACAACTTCACTCAGAATATCAGAACCTAACCATATTTGAGCATTTTCATAGAAAGGGCCATCATTTTCAATGTTTACGTGCACACTTCATACTCAGAAAGCGATGAAATTTTGGAAGATCAGTTATTTTCCAAGATCTTTACTCTTCTAAATACTACAACCACAGGCAATAGCAGCAACAGTGGTATTTTTACTAGCCAAGACAGATATAGATCTGTTTCTTTGACTTTATATAATTACTCCAGAAATGTCATTTGCTGGCTAGCTGGTGCAGAAAATGAAAAAATGGGTTCAAGGAAAAACTCATGGGGCACTATTTTTTCACCCTTTGAATATTAGTGTGGTGAACACAAGCAACCTCCAATCTGTTTCCCAATGGATCAAGTCACCATTAGTATTCATCCAGCTCCTTCCAATTTACAGTTGCTATCTAATTCACTCCAGCACAATTATAGTCTACGTATAGGGCTATACATCAAGAGAAAGTTGTCCAACAGTGGTGATTCTGTGACTATTTTCAGTTGTTTAAAACTTGAAGCTACCAATGCAGAATGGAAGTTTGCCGTGCTGGTGGCTCCTTCTACCTTTTGGAAAACTTCTGCGTCACAGATGTCAAATCATTCAAGCAAAACCCTCCATAGGGATGGTTGTGCTATGTCAAATGATGTCAAAACTGAAATGATTGTGAAGCAACCAGGTCTTGCCATATCTTTTTAGTTCCAAGATTTGAGTTACTCCTGTTTAAACACACAGATTCTCAAAATTTACATAAAAGCTCCCTTGTCGCCAAAGCTTCAAATTTTCTGTCTGGATTATTATTTAATGAAAGCTTGAAAAGCTCCTAATTCCATCTACTAATTTGAGAGGTGAGAGAACTTCAAGATTAAGCCCAGTTTCGTGCCTCAGTATTTGGAAATAGAGTTCAGAAGCTCCTAGAGAGGAGTGATTCTTCTCAGATCAAGCAGCCTCATGCTGTGTGTTATCAACTGTATTGTGCTAGGACATCAATGCCAAGCAAGAACAGCATCCTGCTGTGCTGAGTGCAATTCAAGGTAATGGACTGGCAGAGAACAGCTTATAATTAAACTACACAGGTAGGGTAAAAAAAAATTGGAGTTCTGCAAGGACTCAGGAAAGGTGTGGAAATCTTCAGAGGTTTTTATCATTAATACCTAGCTTTTAAAAAGGAGATGTACTAAAAAGTGCACAAATGTCAAGAGTCACTTCAACCATAAAAACATCCTCGGTGAAACAAAACACAAAGCTGTTTTTCATCACTTCAAAACAGGTTGCTGCAGCTACTGCTTCACCAGAAGGGAAAGATATAAAACTGATATGACAGGATTTATGAAGGGCACTAGAATTTAAGACATTCATTTTCATTCATAGGCAACAGAAAAAAACATCAAGCCTGCACTTTGGGAAACACAGCCAGAGTTATACTAAACCCTGCTCTGCTCAGCCTCCTGAAAATGAATTAGACCAGAAGGCCTGCAAAGAAGGCAGGATATCTGCAGAAGCTGATCTGATGTTCTGGTAGAAGCAAAGCTGGAAATCCAATAAGCAGTAAAAGGTAAACTGCAGATCCCCTCTCTCTTACGGGTTTAAATACAGAACTTTTATTATAAAGGTGAAAAAGTTACGTTTCTACTTTGATTGCTTGTGTAGAAACATGAGAGAAAGTGATTAGAAATAATAAATTCCCATTTGTAAAAGTCCTTGTTTAAGATATTAATGCCTGTTTCTACCACTGCATAGAATACACCACTTTGGGATAAATTATATTTAGGATCAATTACTGTTGACATGGAAGAGTCCATAATTTCTTGAAGCTCCAGTGCCTAAGTAGAGGCGAGTCACAGGCACATGCTACATAATAAACCCTCCCAGCAATTTTTAGTATTGCTCACAAGAGCAAGCAGCCACTGGTTTTAGTCTATCAGAGAGATAAATTGAGGGTAATCACTGCTGCAGATTCCACTGACACATGGGTGCCTAGTGGGAAGGGCAGGGGGAACAGTACTTTGCACATGGCAAATTTGGGACTGAAAGGAATTCCACGTTTTAATGGGAAATAGCCATTGTGGTAAGAGACAGTAAGAATAAAACAGCTTTAACAACAATCTTCAGAGAAATATGGCAAAAAATAGGCATCTTATACACTTATTCAGATTGTCAATGAATTCAATGTCTTACTAAGATGTGTTCTGAAAAAAATGCCGGAAGAAATTCAAACAAAAAGCCTTACAATTCGGAATGGTTTTTGTACTTCAGCCAATATATGATTACTGAACTAATTTATTAATTATGGATCCTCTTCTTTTAATGGGACCTTTGTTACTAACACAAATGAAATTAGACCTAAAAAAGGTGAACCAACAGTGGCAAACAACTTCCAATGGCTTTGTAATAAACCTTTCAAAACACCAACATGACTAAGTAGTCACTGAAATACACTTTTAACACCACCACAAAACCATAATTCACTGTCATTGAACTCTTCCTAGTTGCTCATGTTGGAGTGTGCCATTAGTGGCTCAAAGGCTGAAGATTAACAAGCTTCCCAACCAGATTCAGGGCCCTTTCTTGCACGTTTTCTTTTCATGCTTCAGAGAGTTTTCATGCCTTTTAATTTAAAGATATTGTAATTCTCCAAGTTTCATAAGTCCAGGTGGCTTCACTAACTATCTCTTTTAGTGTTCACCCTGCCTTTATTGAAGGGAAGAACTTTTTAATTAAAGTATTTACATTATGCTGAATCATCACACAACTGCTCATCTAATCCACAGGTATTTTCTAAATTTAAAGCTGCATCATTTCTTGTTAATTCAGTGGCCAAAGAAGAAAGTTGCCACTCCTGAGTATGACTGTGTTACTATTATTAGTGGCATTAGCTCCCCAATCAATGTCCCAAGCCAGTCTCTGCTGTGACTCGTCACGTCTGTATTGCTTTCCTCAACACGAGCACGCTGTGCTCTTCCAGACTGATTCTGTCCTCAGGTTTACCTGAGGTGCTACTCCTGCTTCTGCTCCAGCACAGCATTCCCGTGCACACCAACCTCTCCTTTTTCCTGACAGCTCTGAATAACACCTGCCCTCCAACACCCACTGCAGGTCACGATGCAATCCCACCGTTTTTTGTTACAGGTAGAATAGATTTCACATCCTACACCAGTAGTTCTTGTTCCTCTGGTTTGCTGGCTGCACTCCTCACGTTACTGTGCAAATATTGCCATTCTTTCACAAACACCACACCTGCTTTCTGGCTGTTTTACTGAGCACAGCCTTCTCACCAATTACTTATCTAATTCCTCCTCACATCAAGTGGAACACTTTCCTTCTCTCTGCTGTCCAGCATTTTCCCCTCTGGTATTTACAGATGTTATTCTTCTCTTCCTGCACACAGACATAGTGATAAATCAAGTCTCTCCCACATTTCCTTTCTTTAACCTTCAAGGTCTCATCATGTCAGGCTAGACAGTCCAGTGAAACCTGCACCCCGAACACACCAGAATCTACGTATTGAGAAATGTTAATCCTATAAAATCCTCCTCCTATCCGTATACCACACATTCTTTGGAACTCCAGTCCTTAGTCAACACCATCCTGGTGCATACTCCAGGCAACAACTTAGGTTACTGACTAATACATCAGGAACAGCAGAAGATAAAATTAGTTTTCTACTAATGTGGAAGTTCAAATGTTCCCACAAGCAAAGACTTCAGTGCTTTTAAGTAAATCTAAACATTAACATGACTCTGCCTTCCCCTGAATTCCATTATACTCCAGAATTTTATTAGGTCCAGAGCTTTTTCACATTTGGCCAAAGTTAGCTAAAAAGGAGTAACAGCACAGCTATAAAAGCAATTTTCTTTAGGACATTCCATATTGTAAAGAATATCCTTAAATAGACTATCAATGGCACAGCTTAATTTTCAGTGTCTGAAGAAACTACTGACTGTTTTTCCCCTTTGCTGCACATTCACACACACAAACTAACGAAAAGTTTTCTTAAAAGAGCACTGACATTCTTTTAATTATTTTCCCATAGTACTCACTGAGGAGATGGCTATCTCTAGCATAGTTTCAAAGTTTGAGTGTTAGATTAATTTCTCTAATTCCTTCAGATAATATGAATATTTTAAAGAGTTTGTTGCTGTAAAACATCAATGTTACTATTTTGTAGCATCTCTCTAAAATAGCTGAGAACTTAGAATGATGACAGACTGAATGCTGTTATGGCAATGCCACAGAGTTCACGTGATTCTCTGCCAAGAAAATTAAGTAGTTCACTTACAAAGAACTTCTTAAAACAGTTTTTGAGTGTAATTTAGTCAAGCTGTAAAGAAAAAAAGTTTTGAATTGTGCTACAGTTGAATTCATGCTTTCAGATACCTGTCTCATTGTTCTTAACAGAAAAAAAATTACAGGTCACTTCACTTTTAACATACACAGAAAGACCTGCACTAGCCTGTTTTTCAAGAACAACTGAACAACTGAAAATGTTCAGAATTGTGATTGCACAGTCACAATATTTCTTTGCTTGTTTTTAGGCACAGCTCAGTATCCAGTAGCTTTAGCTGAGATCCACCGCTGGTGACAGGCTCCTCAAAGCATATGGTCACAGGAGCTTATGAAGTGCAAATACACCAGCTTGTCTGGCAGAACAAAGTTCTCCACTTAGGCAAAAAATGTAATCAGAACAAGGAGGAGTAAAACAAGCTCACTTCCAAAGTCCAGCCATGTCACCCAGCACCGTCTGAGTGATATACAACAAAATCAATTCCAAATTTAACCACAGGCTTATGTGTTATTTCAGTTTAATTGCAACATTTTTTCCCTGTCAGGAAAGTCTCTTTTTAGACCACAAAGTCTCCTCATCTTCAGGATACCTGCTCTGACCGCAACAAGGGAAGGATAATTCACACAAGCAAAAAACTGTTTGTAGCATTAACTGCTCAAAATGAAGAGAAGCCAACTCAATCTTTGTTAATAATGGTTACAGTTCTACCAAACAATCACCCATTTCAAATAAAAATAATCCAACAACCTGAAAGAGTCAAAGTACTGCTGCAAAGGAAGCTGGCACAGGGCACTCTCTCAATGTACTTGCCTGGACAGTCGACTTCGTCGCTCTCGTCCTCGCAGGTGGGCCACCCATCGCACTGCCAGTTGGAAGGGATGCACTGAATGGTTCCGCTCCGACACGCAAACTGCCCCGGGGTGCAGCGCAGCTCTGCGAGGGAAGGGGAAATGGGCTTTGTTCAAAATGGTATTTATTCTTGCACATTTATACGTATATTAATCGGCTGTCATGCGATGGATCACTGAAGCGTAACGGAAAACATCTCTGGTTAACTCAGCCTGTTAAAAACTCCTTCAGATCACTTCGTGTCCTGAACTGCGTGTTTGTGGTTTTAAGAGACAGAAGGGTATGGGAAATAATTCTCTCAAGACATCCACGGTAAAACCCTCCTGATAAAGATAGCCTGTGCATAGCTATTACCACAGCATTACCCATTTACTTCTTGTGGGGCACTGAGGAGTGCTCGTTCCATTTTCTCAGAGCTGAAGTTCAACAAAAATATGTTTCAATAGTTAAGTGCTACATTATGCAACAGCCTCAGAATCCTATTTCCATTCTAATCACTGTGTATGCCAGAACCCACTAGATTTGCACAAATGTCCAGTCTGATTTAGAGACATTTCACAGAGCTACTTGTACAACAGTATCTATATCCATGAACCTGTTTTCACTTTCTAGCTTCAGCTTTTTTGTAGAATTTCTCCATGTGAACATATCCTTTACTAGAAACTGTCACTATCTGCAAACATGTAGCTCCTGCTTCTGTGAGTTCACTGCCTACTTGCTATCATTGCACTGTCACACCTAATTAGCATTATAAAAAGTACAGCTTTTTTTAAACCCTTTTTTTTTTCAATTCCATCTTTCAAATGCCACAACCTAATAACTCAGCTTCATTTTATGTTCCTCAAAACATTTTGCAGGGAAGAAAAAGGTCTGTCTACAAAAGTGAACAATTCTAAACTTGTTCACAGCCAGTCTGCCAGTGCCAACACCATCCACAGGCTCACTTTTGCACCTGACCATCATTGTCCATCTTTCCTCTTGACAGTGGTTGCCAATTTTCCAACCATTGTTTTTGAGCAATTTAGCACATTTTCCTCTCAGTGAGCTGCACTAATCCCAGGTAATTTATGTCTAGAGAACGAGTACCTTTTTAAACAGAAAAAAAAAATGTTTATACCTACAACACACTGATTTTGAATGGATCCAGTAGGCAACTGCCTTGCAGAAGGAAATCATTAAAAGAGAATTTAAAATTTAGGTATGCATTCCCCCATCCACAGTTTAAAACATAAGAGCAGACTGTAATTGCAGTTGTTACTTCTTGAAACACATGTCTAAGATAAATCAAGACAGAGGTCACATTTTAGTGTTCAAACAACATGACTGGGTGTAATAAACCCAGTCATCAGGCACTCTCAATAAAAGCTGTACACATACACCTAGTAATTGGTAGAACATATTGATAACAGGCTTCTAATTCAATGTTAGACTAAAATCCAGTCCTACTACTGGTTCTTCTATAAAACACAGACCTGCTATTCTAGAAAAATAAAAGCAGGCACATCCTCTTAGCAACCACCTACTCACAGCAAACATTCAGGTCACAAGATGCTAAGAACTCACACGGACCTGCCAGACTACTGACGGCAACAACAGACCCAGCAGCACAACAGAGTTCTCACCATGTAGAGCTTTACTCAGCCCAAACAGCTGACAGAGAATGAGCACAGGGGAAATGGGAAAAAATTACTGTTCCCAGTCATAATGACTTCCCCCTCAGAGTAAAATACAAAATAATTTATTTAGCCTGAAGAGGGAAAGGGGAATAAAATGGTGAAGGGGGGGAGGGTAAGAAACGGAGGAAAAGCTTCACTTGCCCAATACAGCAAGAGAGAAAATTTTAACTCTATCTTTAAGCTAAATAATTTCAAATCTAATCTCTAGGAGTTAATTAAATTTCCTTCTAACTTAGAGGAAAAAACCCAACAACACACAAACTACCAAATCAAACAAATACAAAGCCTCAAGCTGAAATGAAAAGCGTTCAGATTTCAAGTCCACAGAAAAGCAGCATTTGGTAAATCATTGCAGCTTCTTTTGCCACTTTTGCACAAGGTCAGGACACAGTGGGAGGTTCCTTAGAAAGTCTTGCTACTACAGTTTCAGAATTTACACCAGGGCCTGTGGTAGATCCTTTAACACATCAAAGACTATTCTCAGCCCAGCTCCAGGTTTCCACTGCATCCACCTGTAGTTATGACAAAATTCAATACTTCAAAATAAACCTTTTTCTTTCACTGCGTGATTTCAATGGAATTCACACATACAGCCTGTGAACAGTTACTCTGCAGCCTTCTGGCTTCACAGGCAGCATCCACCACGAATGCCAACCTGCACAAGGGAAAAACAGTCAAGAATACTTTTGTCTGTCTGCAATTCCATACATGCTATTACTATTTTATGTACAATTACATATGACTGGTTCAGATAAAAAGGATGACTCCATCTCAGTATTATGGGTATTAAAAAATGCCAGCTACATGCTGTAATGTCATTACTTCCTGTATTAGAGACACTCCTCTCTGAAGAATGGGGATACATGGAAGAGTACAAAACATTTCTGTTCAAACACCTTTCAGACCAGCTGTACCACTGTTCCCAATGGAGATCATGCTGTCAGATGCACTAATTATTTCAGACCAAGGAACATGAACAGCTACGCAATTCTGCTGCAGAGGGGAGAAATGTGGCACAAAGAAATACTGTGAAATTAAAATCTCTGTCAATAAGCCCTCCTGAGCCATCCCAACCCAGAGCCACCAGCAGTAAGATACAGACATAAAAACAGATGGAAATCTATAACAAAGCTGTAAGATACTCAGCCAAGGAATGGAGATATTTGGGAGAGGCAAAGATGCACAGGGTATGTGCTGGTCTCCAGAACCTGTGAAACATTTCACCTCAGTAGCCTATTTTTAAGTTAAAACAGCAGATAAATAAAAACATCCCAAGCCCATCTCTATCACAGAAAAGGCAAGTCATGCTGCCAGCAGCAGGACAAGAGTCAGGAAGATGTATGGGCAGTACTGAACACTACAACATTATGTGACCATCCATCTTTCCTGGAATGCAAGTAATCACTTAACACATGGTCAGACTTCGTACTTTCCAGCAGAGAGGTAAATAAAAAATGTTTCTTCACCCATATATTTCAGTTCTTTTGAAGAATAGCAAAGATTTCAAAAATATCAGTCCATTTCTGTCCTTAAAGCCAGATATCCCTCACAGTCCATAGCTGTTGATGGTAACTCACAGCAAGAAAGGATGAAGACAGTACCTTAAACTATCACCTCCTCACAGCACTAAAAGCACACTTTCCACCAGCCATTACATGCAGAAACATTTTGTATTTTCAAAATCATCAGTAAATATGTAATGGCACAAGTTCAGCTAAGAGCAAGCAGCTGTTGGAGCAGAAGCACAAGACAACATTAAGCCAAGGGCATCAACAATTGCCTCGAAGTGAAAATGTGGAAATGCAACCTCCCCCAGTGTTCACGTACGATGAGATGAGTGACATCAGCGGTGTTATGATTCACATGTGTAATTCTAACATAAAAGGCCTCTTTTGCTTTTAAATGCAGCCTTTGCTATGCTACAGGATGAAATTTAGTACACTGAAATCTTATTGCAGAGCAATTAAATTCATCAGGCATTTGCTGGAAAGAAAAGAGACAACTAAAACACTGAAAATAGCAGCAATTGTAATTTTTGCACTATACAGAATATAAGCTTACAAAACATCACAAAGTTCAGGCAGTGTGAGAACATGAAAACACTTGAAGCAGTGAGGTGTCATGATAGTCTCTTCATTTCACTATCTCAAAGCACTTCTACAACATTAACCCTCAACAGTCTTACCAACCAGTGCATCCTCCTGCCATGGTTACAACAAAGTACAGAAAAATTCAAGAGTTTCCCAAAGCTACAGACAAGATGAAGCTGTAGGAAGCTGGTTCTGTGCTTTCATGATGACACTGTGTTTATTCCCTAGAGCCCAAGCAACCTGCTCGTTCACCAGCACACCTGCACCTGAACAAATGTCTGGCAGAAATATTAAGTAACAACAGTGTGTTCTCTGTTAAGAAGGTAATGCTTCACTTGTTTCTCTACTATAAATTGGGTATAGAAAATAAGAAAATCCTTAACTTGATATAAAAAGAGCAGAAAAATTGAAGTCAGATTCAGACCACCAATTCTACAAGCTAAATATATAACCCAAGATAAAACCTACAGTCAAGTGAAGGCCAAAAAAACCACAATACCAACTTGCTGGGACACATTATTAGATAATATAACCTGTCCACAAGTCACTCATCTGTGAAAGACATCTTACTAAGGCTAGTTGTGGACTTGTAATTTGAAATTAAAAAGAAAATGTATAAATTTCAAAATTGAAAATTCACTTCATCAAACCAGTAATGACAAGATTAAAAATCAATTCAGACAGTGCCATACAAACAAGAGGCCTTCATCTGCATTAGCTGTCACATGTTTTTCTAAGTTAACCAGCAGGAAAAACAACAAGATTTTTGACTAACTGAAAAACTGAGGTTTCACACAGGAAAAGCTTAATCTTTCAAGGTGGTTGCTCACACGCTCACAGGGAGCTTTTGTTCTGAAGATTTTGCCTACTGCATGTTGAATACCAGGTGTTTCACAGAACTCATCGTGTATTTCAACACAGGGGTCAACTAGCTTTTTGAATTTTCTTTACAGCAGGATAATTTCCTGATTTTCTGCTAAGTACTAAAAAAAAAAAAACATTAAGGAGAAGCATTATCCACAGGAAGGACTTCATGATAGATGAAGAAAACACACACACACACCTGCTCCCTCTAATTCCCAGCCAGCTTCATGTGTTTCACAAAACAAACAGATTCTGGCCACTATAAAATGATCCAGGAAGCCCTTTCAGGTTTACAACCTCATGTACTCCCTCTGGGTAATTGAGAACATTTTCCTCCTGGAGGCCAAGCACTGAGAAGCTGCAGTGCATCCTTCCTGCACCAGATGCACGCTGGTCAGTGAGTTGCCCTGAGCGTTACACTACCAGAAACCTGTATTTTCTGCATCATTTTTTAAGACTTTTGAGGCTCATTTGGAGTCTGACACCTCGTGCTCACATCTAAACTGCAACTAATTTTTTATTAATCTTCCCCCTTTTTATGCAAGACATAAGACATAAATGGTTATTCAAAACAATCATTTTATTTTAAAGAAAGGTAGGGAGGATCCATATCCAGTATGTGAAACTACTTTTTCAACACAGTACATCTCATTTTAGAGCTTCCAATACCAAAGCAAGGCTGTAACAGACACATGGGACAAAGCATTGCTTCAAAACAAGTTCACCTTGCTGGTTCAGTTTCCTAAATGAATGTGATCAGTTGGCTTTGAAACGGCAAGCTTTAGATCAAATTAGCTACTGTCTGTCCACATTAAGTCAGATCAGCTCTGGTTTGTCCCCTTGCAACCAGAAAGATTGCATGCTCCAGCTAATTCAGCAGAAATGCAGCTGTACAATTCCAGTATCCATTAATGAGAAATTGAGACATCGTAATAGTTGTCTGCCACCAAAGACAGAATATCTACTAATGGGTCTATCATTTCATATTCGCTCTAACAGAAAACATTTAAACAGTTGTGACCTTCAAATCCACAGCACCAGAAAAGCCTCAAGTGAGGACCAGGGTGGCAGCTCTGAGGCACAAAAGGCTGGTACCAGGTCACACATCACTGGGGTGACAGAAGGAGCAGGGGTGGAAACAGCTCATGGCAACAAGCAAAATCCAGCAGCTGGAAACATTTCCTGCAAAGATAAGCTGCTAGGTGAATGAGAAAACTTTGATACTGTTTTAGCAGGATTATCCTCCTTCAATTGAAAACAGAGATACGAAAGAAATTCAGCTGGAAGAAATGTTACATCCAATAAAAATGACAGAGGCCCTATGTCAGGCACATGTAATAAACATCTACTCTAAAGCATTAGGTGAACACATCAAAGCTCTCAAAATCTAAATTTCAACCTTATATTTTCAAGACACCAAAGATTAACAGTACAGAAACCTGCACAGAAACAGTGTGGAAAAAGGAGCACTAAGTCCTAAAGCAGAAATGTATCCCTGACAAAAGAACATTCCCCTCACCTATGTTCCCAGCTCTAACAAACAAACCTCCAGCAGTACAAAAACCTTGATATCACAGCAATTCTCAAATTCAGAGGTATAGATGAGGAACCAGAGGCTGAAAGTAAAGCGTCCAAAATATAACTCTCAATTCAATTGCTTTGATACAGAAATTAAACTCAGTGACTACAATCACTGATTACGAAAGTGTGGGTTCTTCTGGCTGCAATTAGTGAACTTTTCTTTATTAAAAGATTCACCAGTTAGTATAGTCTGATACATTAAAATAGTCTTTTAGTAGCTAAGACTACAGATGCACTAGATGTTAATGTTTACACAGCAAGTATAGATTTGAATCTATATCAGCTTTTAACACAAAGAAATGTAATTTTTTATTTGCTACATTAATTGTTCTTGTCTGCTGAGCTTCATTTTTATGGAAATTGAGATTTGATTAAATGTACACCCAGCATTTAATGTTATTTCAATTATAAGCTATTACTCTGAAATTCATGTACTGGAAGAGATAAGCTTGAAGTATATGGTTTGGTTTTATACATAAGCTTTTAATGAACAATGGCAGGTTTGTGTGTACATCAAATTTACTTTGCTTATTTGATCACATTTCTCAAGGTTGGACATGGTAGATCCGCTGGCATCATTTTTATTTACAGACCAAAGGAAAACAAAAGACAAAAATACTTCCTCCTTTCTCAGTGTAAGTCGCTCATTGTCCCAGACTGGATGAACCAACCTGTAAGGGAATATTCTGTTCAGATTTCAAGAGGCAATTACAGTCATCAAAAGCTGATTAAGCATTAACAAAAACTCTAACTACAAGTGCTTAGACCAGTAACTCTTCTTATTCAGATTTCAACTTGTCCAACAGGTCTTTCTAATGTTTTATAATACTCAACCTACATACTTAAGACCTGTACCTACATGTTGCACTATCCTTTCATATTTTAACACATTTAGGAACAAGTTTACTAAAATTGAAAATTTTTTTTTTCTTAAATCACAGTTTCTGTATAACCTAAGCCACGCTACACTACATGAGTATGATCAGATCCCAGTCCCTGCCAGGAAGAAGCCCAAGTCCTCCCTTTCAAGTCCCTCCCTAAGTCCTTCACTCCTGGAGATTCTGCTGAACACCAGTGCTCACCAAATGCCTGCAAACCAGCACCAGAAACAAAACAACAGAAGGAACACCACACCCACCACCAGCAAACAAACACACACACAGAGCTCTATAGCTAATATTTATGCTCAAGAGGAAGCATAACACAATCAATACTGCTCTAGACTGGCATTTACTGCAGTAACATAAACTTTAAAATACTTTTAATACTTCAAACACAACAATATCATGGTGGTTATCAAAATTTGGCCCTCAGCAGATAATGATGCTTGACTTTTTTCAGACATGAAAAAACTGTCCTTAAAGTAATCCTCTGTACTTAAAAATCAGTTTCCCTATCTTGGATGTCTCCCAATCCACAGGTGAAGTTCACTGGAGCAGGCAGAGTGTACCTCTCCCAAAATTCCTGAGAATCTGCCAGCCTGTGAGCAGCAGGGCCGTCCTGCCCCGCCTCTGCTCGCAGTGGCCAGGGCCAGCTGCTCAACAGTTCTCAGGGACAGAGACGCTCACTGCCAACTGCACCTGAGCAGGCTCTGACTCAGGCTTTGAACAGGTTTTCCTGTTTTTAACCTGTCTTTAGGTACCCCAAATCCCCTACAAGGGCTCTGCACTCAGGGAAGGGAAGCCATATATAAATGGTATTTCCCTCAGCTCCAGATCTCAGAGAAGTTTTCCCTAACCATTCATTTCCCAGCAGGTCTTTGTGTCACTTGGTGGATCTGACATCCATTAGGTATTCTTGAGTTTATCATTATACCACTCACTGCTGCATTCAGTGTAGCAAATAAATACATACAGTACTTTAGGTCACAGTAGGAGGAAAGCAGACTATAACACCAACTTTTTCCAGAGAAGAAAACTATTTGTGAAGCTCATGTGTCACCATCAGCTATCCATTTCATAGCTAGTTTATTAAAGTTTCTCAATAAAACTGGTTCTATTTACTGTTCTTCAAAGTAAAAGCCTATAGAAGAATTAAAAACCTTCAGAAGAAATAAAAGCTAGACAAAAACAGAGCATTCCATTTTCATGTCCAATTCCACAGAAGATAAAATGCTTGGCCATTCACCTGTGACACTGAAAACAAGCTTAGGAAGCACCCTTAGATCATGTAGCTTTGGTTCATCATGGCCTGAGTATGTGCAGAAGAGCATGAAAGCTCAACAGCACCTAATAGCACAGAGTCTGGAAGGGAGAAAAGGCCACGTGATATGCTCATAGCCAAAACACAGCCCACACCTATTCTCAAATCTAATTCCAGCTCCGGAAAATTAGAGATTCTGAAGTTATAATCCCATTTAATAGGAGTGCATCAGTTCCAAAAATAAATAAACAATACATGTTACAGGCATTGGCATTTTCTGCATGACCTCAGCATGCTCGTTCATGAAGTAATTAAAATTGTGACAGCATTCCAGCTGAAAACTGTAAATCCTTAATGAATAACACTCATCAACATTCAGTATTACTCAGTGTTCTGTCACAGTAAGTTATGCTAGATCACCTCAACATCCAACAAAAGGTTTTACAGCACAGTAAGGAATGGTAGCAGTCTCCTTCCCCTCACTCTCTCGTATTTGTTCTCCAGGTACCCACTCCCCAGAGCTGGCAGACAGGGACAGGGAGCAGAATGACACCCCATAATCCAAAGGGAGGTGTTAAGTGACCTGCTATGGCCACTTAGACACACACAGGTCTATGGGGCTGGACGGGATCCACCCAAGGATACTGAGGGAGCTGACAGCAGTGCTCACTGAGCCACCTTCTATCATTTACCAGCAGTCCTGGCTAACTCAGCTGGTCCCAGCTGACTGGAAATCAGCAAGTATGACAGCCTGATGCTGTGAGAGGGGTCATAAGGTGGATGTGGGGAACTTCAGGCTGGTCAGTCTGACCTCAGTGCCAGGGAAGGTTATGGAGGAGATCATCCTTCACGAATGGCACGCACAACACGAGCAGGTGATCGGGCCCAGCCAGCGTGGGTTTATGAGAGGCAGGTCCTGCTTGACTAACCTGATCTCCTCCTAGGACAAGGTGACCCACTTAGTGGTCCAGGGAAAGGCTGTGGATGTCATTTACCTGGTAGATTTTAGTAAATCTTTGACACGACTTGCCACAGCATTCTCCTGGATAAACTGGCTGCTCATGGTTCAGAGGGTGTACTCTGCACTCAGTAAAAACCCTCCAGATAGCAGAGCCCAGGGGAGACCTCACCACCCTTTACAACTACCTGGAAGCAGGTGGTGGCAGGGTCAGCCTCTTCTCCCAAGTCACAAGCATCAGGACAAGAGGAATTGGCCTTAAATTGCATCAGAGGGAGATTTAGCTTGGATGTTAGGAAAAATTTCTTCACCAAGAGTGTTGTCAAACATTGGAACAGGCTGCCAGAGAAATGGAGTCATGATCCCTAGAGGAATGTAAAAGAGGTGTAGATGTGGCCCTTTGGGACATGTTTTACCAGTGGACTTGGCAGTGTTGGGTTAATGGTTGGACTAGATAGTCTCAAGGGTCTTTTCCAACTGAAATGATCCTAAGATTCTGTATTTATTATACCTACACCCTGCACAAGCTTGGAACTGACCCAGTTTTCCCTTGCTCACAAGTGTCATTCACTGCAATTCATTGTCTGCTCTTTGTCTGGAGGGCAAACTCAAGGGCAGGAAGGATGGAAAAGAGAAAGAGAAATCAAAATAACTACAAAAAATAAAAAAGCAAAGGCAAGCAAGAGACATGGCATTCAGCCAAAGCAACAATATCAGAGCTTCTTGAATGGGAATCCTGGCTATTATTTTTAAGACCTAGAAAATACAGACTTTGAGCTTCACGAAAGTAGGCACTTTCAGTCCTGAGACTGAAACAGAAAAAAGGTATTTCCCAATTCTCCAGCACTGCTAAAACCAAAGAGAAAACAAAACTTGCTACTCGAACTAAGCTGAAAGAACACTGTGAATTAGGCAATGCAGCATTCCAGACTGAAAACCAGTTTATTTTCATCGTGAGAATACCAGGCTAAGCAACAGTCTTGCGCTTCTCCCCCCTTAAGAAACTGTTATATTATGATAATAAGAGGCAGAAGGGAAAAGCAAAATACAGCACAGGCACAAAGAGCAGTCAGTACAAACACAACCAAAGCCATTGGTACTTGAGAAGCCTCTAATATGGCTCAAAATTAAAGCCTACTGTATCTCCATACTAACAGCCTTGTTCAGGACTTCAAGTGCTCTGTAGAGCCTTAGGCAGGATTTCAGGGTTTTAGTACAACACTGACAAGTGACTTAAACCTGTGCAGCACTGAATTTTTAACCCTTTCCCTAAAGAAAGCTGATGAGTCAAAGTGCCAATCACACCTCCTAAATTCACGAAACAATTTCAAGCAAGCTTGAGAGAAGTCAAGACCAGGAACAGGCAGTGTATTTCTTTCCACAGCTTGCACAAGGGAAGGAAATGATGACTTTCTTGAGCTTCAGAGGGCAGGAAACCCCCACATGGCTTGCAGGGTTCAGCAGGTGCCAGCCCGCCAGCACACCTGGGTGTCACACTGTCACCACCGGGGGTGGTTTCCCAGCTGGCACGGAGGGAAGTGGTGAGCTGGGGTAACTGAACCTTTGCAAGAGACCCCGCAGGACTCACAGCTCTTTCATGCCAGAGGATGTATTGTGGATAGGCAGAGGGACACAGGCAAGATATGGCCTTGTTAAATCAGTGTCAGGCAAGGGTACTACGGCAGAGGAGTACAGGGACACAGAGAAGCCCACTGGAGTCCAGGTTTCATTAAACCCCACTGCTTAGGAAACATGCTCACAGGAAATAGTGCTAAGTGAACACCACTGTTCCTCACACAGAATTTAAATACAGCCACACACACCATACTAATTCTCCCAAGAAATGAAGCAACAGAGAAAATATCCACAAAGAACAACATCAGCAGTGATATACTCAGCAAGTCACCAACTGTGTCCAGAAAAGGGCACCATCAGCAACAGTCCAGATGGACTGTCCTACACACACCACAAATCCTCCAACTACCTGGGAACCACAGCTCAAACTACTTCTATATCTGAAGCTGTTACCTGGTGGCTGCCCACCCAGAACTAGTCCCAAAAAAATCTAGACCTGTGAGATCGTTCCTCTCCTCTTCCTGTATTCTCAAGATTAATACATCCTACCAAGTCAGTTTGGATCAGTATTTGTTCATATACAAAACAGCTTCACTAACAATCAGCAGAGGAAGAGGCTGTATTCCCTTCAACCAAATAAACTATAGGTGTACAAACAAACAAACCCACCAAACAAAAAACACAAACCCCAAGCCCGCGAAAAAACCCCAACCAAACATCTAAAAGCTAACAAATACTCTACTAAAACTCATTCTCCTCAGAGGAAAAATTCAAATCCAAGATTTTACATGAACTGAATTAGTACTTTCTTTAGATCGCGTTTCAACAAGAAGAGTACCCAGATGAAACATGATAACAGCAATTCAAGAACTGTCAGAGCAATCAAGGCTAATTTGTAGCCACTATTAAATTGAAAGTAGGAATTGCCAGATTTCAGCAGTATTACTTAGCAAGCCCATTTACTTTCAGCAAGACAACACATGTTCCTTCTTTGCAGGAAAACAAAAAAAGTTCCTATGTCATCTTTTTTTTTTTAGTACACGATTCAGCAGTATTTAAGCATATAAACTTTCAGCACATGAGCAATCCAAACAAATCTAATGAAAATATGCAATTTAAAGCTAAGTATGTACTTTAAAAACATTGCTGAACTAAAACAGGAGGAATTGCAGTCATCTTTAAAGCAAATAAGTGACAAAGTTCTACCTGTGAAATCAGGTATTTTTTAAGTATGCCACTCTCCAAAAACTAACATCATTTTTTTAATCTTAAAACCAAATTAACATGGAAGAAGTTCTCTACAGGGCCCCAAGAAAGTTCAAGGTCTTAAACAAGAATCTAACTATTCAGGGAGACAGGAAAGCTGTGCCTGAGCACTATTCAAATGCAGGTCACACTAAAAAACGCTTTTGCTCCCGTTTTACTTTTGCTCTTCACATCTTGTACAAGACTCGCTGAACAAGCACCAAGAACACTTAAGAGCAAAAATTCAACACACAGAAATATTGTGACCTCAAATATGGAAACCCAGTGTTACCCTTTGCACAGCAGTGGTGCAGTGGCTGTCGTGTACTGGAGCAAATGGCTCATGCCTTCAATAGCATTCCCCTGCTCCACTGGAGCTGAACACGGCAGGAATATTGCCAATGTCAGCCACAGCTCCGTCTGTCCACACTGCATGAGAGCCTGTGCGTCCCTCTTCCCCAGCAAAACAAACACCTGAGGGGAAATTCCACATACTGAATGCCTAAGTTTAATAGTTCTACCAGAAGTCAGCAAATACAGATCCAACCCGATTGCAAAAAGCCTCTGAGCGTCGTTTTCTCATCTCCCACACCTTCTAACAACTCAGGTACTGCCAGCACTATTCAACATCTATTATGTCCATGTGTCAGGTACTATGCCACAAAACTTGATCTTTGCCATTTTAACATCAATAGAAAAACTGGATTCAATTCCATTACTGCTCAGAAAGACAAAGGTGGGCACTGATTCTTGAATCATTTCCTCCAACCTGCTTACTGCCAGAACTGAGGTGGCAGGATGCTTCTGCTTAAGTCTCGGATCTCCCTCCTGCAAGATTCTCAACATTTCATGAAGATTTTCCCAGGTCTCATTAATAGACTACTCTCATGTCACTGATTTTAATCAGTGAAGAGTAATTTAAGTGTATCAAATACAAATTCAACAGAGAGAAAACACAAATCCAGTTTTTACCTTCTCTAGATTAAAGCAAGCTGCAGTAAGTTTTAGAGGCCTAACATATACAGGGCAAAATGCTACTTGAGCACAAACTCAAACCCAGTAGGTGTTAGATGCAGGGGTGTTTTCTTTGAAAGTATATAAAAGAAGTTTACTTTAAAGTCAGAAGAAATCTTTTTATTTACATTGCTAAAGAAATATTAACAGAGACCAAACACAGAAATACTAAGGGACAACACTAACTCAGTTTTGCAGCCAGCCCAGAACACTCAGCATCATTCTACTAGAAATGGCACTTAATCCCATTTTTCTACTAACTTTGACTTTTAAATAATTCCACTGGGCACCCCAAGTAACTGGTCCTACAGTGGGAGAGGTATGAGGAAGCACAACAGAGGCGGTGTATGAAAGAGAAGGCAACACAGGAAAAAAGAGTTATACAACTGAAAATACAACAAAGAAAAATCAGTAAAAGGACAAAAGAGCAAGGAATATCCCAAGAGCTACTACCAAAAGCTACTTCTACATTTCCACTCCCTGAACTGGCTGACAATTCTCAAGCACAATAATCAATAAACAGAACAGAAGCTAAATATAATGTTAGACCAACCAATTTTAATTTTAATTAAGTAGGAAGTTGAATGTCATTTAGTTTAGCTATAGATAATAAAGAAACTATCAATTGCCATTAAACTTAAAACCATATTACCAAATTATCTGAAGGGCAGGCAAACACTACTAATAACTTTCTTAGGAGTTCCATATAGAAAATACCATTAAAATGCTGTTCATGAAACCCAGAATTAGTAGGCCGACCCTTTAAAACAAAGAAAAATTTAAAGTTTCACAGGAAACCACAAGATGCCAGAGGATTTCACAGTTCAGGGAGTATGGATTAAAGGTTAATCCCAAACTCATGTTTTTAAGCAACTAAGTTGTTCAAGTCCTGCTACAGCAAATCAATGACTTCTGGACTCAGGATCCTCTACAAAACCACCACTGAACTGTAGTGGGAACGTGTGAGCCTGCCATGCAAGGATCCAGCATGAAACAGAAACCCTTCCAAAACGGGGAAAGCCAGAGAGGATTGGGCACTGGCAGGCACCCACCACTACCAAAAACTGGCACTTGAACTGTCCTAGAAAACTCTGAATCTGTCCTTTAAAGCTGCAGCTTATGAGAGACCCGTGCATTACACTGTATTTATACAAGTAATAAGCTATAACTGCAGAACAAACAGACTGGCAACTAGAGTTACCAAAATAATCTGGTGTTTGGAACCCAAAACAGGAAATCATTAACAATGTGCTTGACAAACTCCTTCAGGAGTTGCCTGGGCTTGCCAGATTTTCTTTTGGGAGAGGAAGATGAACGACCCCATCTCTTACACTCCTTCTAGCCATAATTTTCTATCAGCCTACAGAGAATAAAAGATTAGCAAGGCTCTTCCCATCACAGGTTAACCCTTCAGATCACACACACAAAGATCATTGAGCCTGCCATTAGCTGTGCTCTGTTGCCTTTTTATCTAGGCTCTCCCTTGTCCAGGCTATCACTGCAAGAACACAATGCACATGTCCACTTCAAAATACAAAACAACCCCGAGCACACACATTAAGCCCTGAAGGGCAGGAGCTGTGATTCCACTCAGTTCCTTCTAGGTTCTGCTCCAGACAGAACTTTCAGGTATCAGAAGCTCCACTTGGGGCACTCACGTCTGTGTTGCACAATGGGAAGTTCTGCTAATCACAGAAGAAGTTATTCATATGCACCTCACAGAATCAAACAAGAACTTATAAAAGTTGCAAGAAATCACCACGTAAAAACCCAGAGACCCGGGCATTACTGGAAGATGGACCACAGAGACAGCTACTATGCTTGCATTACAATTCAACATCAACATCAGCTCTAACAAAGGTAATGCCAGGGGACAGAATGATGATTCATTGAAGCCTTGACTGGTTTTCTGACATTCACCAGGGGATTTTACATCTTTCATACTTAGTATCTAAAATTCCTCTTTCTTCAGTCTAGCTTTCCCCTCATATACCAAGAAAGAAGCACAACTGCCTCCTCCTGCAGCAGAGAGAGGCTGTGGGAGTGCTCTGCTCTCCATCACTTCTGCTGTTCTGGACCAACCCAGCCCTGCCCCAAACCAACTGTAGGGACATAGAAGTCACCTGTTTGCAAACCACCAAGGTGCCCCTCTGGTTTACTGCTTCTCAGAGCCAAAGCAATGCAAACAACCCTGCCTACTGACTCCTTTTTTCTCCTTTACTTTGTAGCCACAGCTAGCAGAGAATCCACTTGCACCTCAAAAATTTTGCTTTATAATTAACATCAGGAATTACCAGTCTTAAAGTATCAGACCTGCTAATAAGGTCTGATACCTTCTGCTTTGTCTCTCTGCTCCGCTGAGACCAGCCACAAAAAAGCTTTTTGGCATCCATCAGCCTTGCTTTGCAGCTGTAAAAACAGCAAATAGCAGAGCAAGGAACATCAGGATGAGAATTCAATAAGAGGTAACAGTAGGAAGCAAAATAAAACTTAAAACCATTAGATTAAGAAGCAAAGGGATGAAGGGGAAAACACCAGACCGAAAGACAGGCCAAGCCCTACTTTCAGCAAAATTAACTGAGGAGGTGTGATAAAAATCCTTCTACCCCTCACTCCTAGAACCTTCCACTTGGGAATTCACCTAAATACACAGACAGGGACTGCAGCTAGCAACGACATGAACCTGAATAAATATCACTCACCACAGCTCTCACTAAGGTGGAGACAGTGAACAAAGAGCAAAATAAGGGTTTGTATTTGCCTACCAACAAAGTCTCTCCAGAGCAGAGGAACACTGGCCAGAGCAAATTTTATGACCAATATATTTGTGTCTCCATTTGAATTAATCAATACACTTCAACTGGATAAAACCAGACCCATCCAGTCATAGCACACCAGGGGATCACCTTGAAACTATGCTGATCATGGGTCTGCTTAGACCTCTACTCTGATGAGTTCTGCCTTGCCTGTAAATCCAACACTCTGGACTGAAAGACAAGAAAGAGTTGGCAATTGGAACACACTTGTCGGTTGTATCGTGTCAAAACACCAACACCAACCCCACCTGTAAGAGCATAACCCCAGCTGCCAGCAAGCTCCACAGTGTATGGGAAGTTCCAGCTGTGAGCTGGAGTGTGGGGTTTTAACCAGACCACTTGCACTGGCAAGTCTTTCTAAGCATTGCAGATTAAGTATGTTGTGCAATGTTTTTTTTTGAAACAGAACTTGGGTAATAAAATTACTTCCTCTAGCTGGCTTTGAAGTGGAGAAAAAACGCTGCAAGAACAAGAACTCAATTGGCTTTTAGCTGCCTGGCAAGTGCTCTAATAAGAAAGCCCGATGACCTACATTCACAAGGCTCTGTACTAAACCATTATTACAAAATCCAATATAAAGCCTGACCATGTTTAAGTGTTTTTCATTACCAAGCAGCAGTATCTTGTTAGAGAAATATGAAAACATGTTATTGTCTTTAGAGATGATGATCTTAATTAATCCTTTAAATACTATTCTGAAACATGTCAGCGTGGTCATTCCAGACTGCTTAAGCTCCCAATGCTACACAAAGACACCAGAACCTCTGCTTGTCAGTGGGATGCATTGCAATGTTAACAGAAAAAGAAACTTCTTAAATATTCTCAAACTGTGAAAAACTGAATTTACAACAATTTACAGCTCTGATGCTCTTCCAACAACTGACAGAAATGCACTGGTTTAGAAACTCAGGCAAAATCTAAGCTAGCACCAGAACAGCTTATTGCAACTCAGTTAACACACCACTGAAATATTTCCTCACGCAGAGACATCAGCTCTCTCAGCCAGCTACTCAGATAACCTGAAGCAGATGGGTTTGAGTTGTCCTGGAAAAGATTTTATTAAATTAAACTCTACTGTGGTAAATATCCCCAAAAAGCAATAGATAGAGTAAAATCAGCAAGTGTTTAATGGAAATATTAAGTTAGTCCTTCACTCTACACCCATATAGTTGGAAGAGTTTAATACATTCAGCTTAAATTCACATTAGCAGATTCCAAAAACAATGGGTAACACAACTCCAGGAGAAATGCCCTACTTTGAAAAAAAAGAACGCTTTCAAAAATGCACTATAAAGCAGGCAACTAGTCAAAACAAGAAAGATATGCTCAAAACAGAACAGGAAAGATAGAAACACGGGGACAAAAAAAATCCAAGTGGCAATTCTCAAAGGCTCAAAATTACCATTACAAGTCCACAGGCTCAGAAAAATCAAACTGCCCACAGTGCCTTCAGGAACCCAAGTCTGCACAGCTGGGGCCAATGTCATGGTATGTCGAAAGTACCTTGTGCTGTTAGTGATGGCAGTAGCACAAAACAGACTCATGTAATCAAGAAAAAAAAAATGGGGAAAGAAAAAGAAATTTTAATTAATTTCTCCCTAATTTACTAAAGCCCACCTCGCCCTAAATGCAGAAAAAAATAGGCCCATGTAAAATCAGTGCCTTTCAGATTGCATGAAAAGATACTACAGTTGAGGAGGCTTAAAAGAAGGTTTTATTTGTCTGAAGAGCACAGCAAGAACATGGATACAAAGCTAGTGTCAAATTAACATGGAAATACAAAGAGATGCCTGATCCGCCGGGACTGAATTGTGAAGGGACTACACATTCATCTCTGAGTACATAAAACCTCCCAGAGCTCTGCAGCACTCATCTGATAGTTCCAAGTACAGATTTTAAACTAAGCAAGCTGCAGGCGTCCTTCCTAAACCAAAAAGACAGTTGCTACAACACACAGGTTTAAAGAAGTAAAAAGTAAAGTAAACACCACCTGGGAAATAAATTCTAAGTTTAAGTACTCCTTCTGCTGTCTCTCCCCAGAGAAGACTAGGGAGACTTCTTCACCACTGATTAAAGTGATTAATTTGGTTCTGTATGGCCTCTGTACTTGCATGAGCCAGGTTTTCCCTACTTGCACCTCATGTTTCAGGATCAAACCCTGTGCTATTGATCTACAAAATGGGTGATTTTTTTTTGAGATAGCAGATTCAAGATACTAATTGAAGCAAATCAAAAAAAACAGATGACATCGGCAAAGAGCTGTGAGGCCACCCAGAAGTGATGGGCTGTCCTCTGAGGAGGAGGGAGAGGCACCACCATGGACAGCTCAGCCACCACGCTCAACCGGAGCCACCACGTAAACAGGATGGATGAGCATATTCCAAATGGAACTCAGAAACTCCTCATACAGCAAGGAATTCCAGCTGCAGCATTACATCCAGGTGCATTACTTCACCTCAGGTTCAGGAATACATATGGTTTGAGCAAAATTCGTGGAATGCTTATGGAGTTGCCACAGGGGAATTCTAACATTTCAAGTTCCAAAGCCAGCGGTGTAGAACCTGAGCAGATGAGTTAAGGTTTGCTCACAAGGACACTTCTGCCAGCAAGGCTACAGCACCACAAATCTCTAAAGCAGGTACATTAGAGCACCAATGGAAAAATATCATTCATCTTAATGAAGCAAACCTAAGTGAAAAACCTGTGTTCATCCGTCAAGCATCAGCTGCTGACAGAGGTACAATATCAAACTGGAGTGACAAATGTGACACAATATGAAAAATGCCATTTTTGAATTTCTAGGAGGCGACAATGCTCAACATCAACCAAGTTCAGGGTCAAGTCTACCCACCTGTAAAAGCACAGAGACAGCTCTGAATAAGCTGAACCTTTTCATCCAGCAATCTAGCAGCCTGTAGCACTTAGTGCCAGGAAAAAGGAGCTGCATGAAATCAGTTTTATATAGTACCTTCTCAGCCATAAAAGCCTGTAGCTGTAATAATACTAGGCTACCAACACAACAGGGGTTTTTGGCTACTTAAGTGCATATCACAAGCCCTGTATATACACTGCACTGCCAAAAAAACAAGCTAAAACAAAACAAGGCAGACACAGAGACGTTTCAACACCCAAGTTAGTTATTTCAATAACTCTGCCTACACTGACCCAATTGTGTTTCAGCTCTGCTGGGAACTCACTTAGACGCAGTTCATTAATACTGTTATGTTTTATTAGTCTGGCTCATAAAAGCTATTTCAAGGAAAAAGAACAAGGGGGTTTCAAAGAAACCATGGTTCTTACTCTCCAATTTACTAGGAGCACATATCACCCAGGAACAGCTTGGTGTGATGGGAGGGAGATTTCCAAACCTGCAAAGCCACCCCAGGCAGCCTCATGCTTTGGCTACTGATGCTTTTTGGCAAGAGCTGCCCGAGATACCCGAGGGCTTTGCCAAGCTCCAAGAGAGTTCAACACCCAAAAAAAAAAAAAACCCAGCTGAGAGATACACCTAGAAAAACTGCAGTTTTCTACCGGCAAACACCAACCATTTCTCCTAAGTTAATCATCTTAAGATTTTAAGCACCCTGCCTTGCAGCTAGCACACAAACTCCATCGCTGAATTACTTCCCTAAAAGAAACACGAACAGAACCAGAAAGACAAACCAGGTGCAGCAGGCTTTTTTCTGTTTCTGGCAGGATTAAACGGCACTTCGAAAGCAAGCATTGTGTCTGGCTGTGTAGGCATCCAAGGCCCACAGCAGAAAAGCAGGTAAGGAACAAGCACCTGAAAACTTAGTCACCACATTTTCTGCGCTCATTACCCGCAGGGTTATGTAGATTTCTAGCCAAGCTTTTACACTTTGACACGAACGTTTTACTCTGACTCCCAGGGTAAATCCAGGCTCTCTTACCTCCGGGCAGCCGGCACAGGGAGCGATGCTCGGCCGCGTTCCCGCTCTGTTTAAAGGCACAAAGCAGCAGCAAAGCCCAAATCTCCCCGGAGGGGCCGGCTCCGGGCCACTCCGCCCCCGACCCGGACTGTCCCCGGCGACCCCCGGGGCTCGCCCTGCCCCGCACCCCCAGCCCCGCCGCCGCCCCTACCTGGCCGCAGCGGCTCGGTGATGCTCAGCACCAGGAGGAAAAGGAAGAGGAAGGTGCCGCTGTCCGCCTTGGGCACCATTTATCCTCCGTTCATCCTCCCCCGGCACAGTGCCACAAACCCGCGGGGAGGGACGCGCGGAGCGGCGGGAGGAGGGGCCGCCGCCGGGCCCGCGGGGGGCCCCGGTCCGCACCGAGCTTTTCCCTTGCCCTCCCTCCGCCGTTCGCCGCCGCCCCGGGCGGAGCCGGCGGCCCTGGCTGCGGCGGGAGCGGCGGGAGCGGCGCGGGTCGGGCGGCCGCGCTGGGGCGGCTCGCAGGGCTCCGCCGGCGCACAAGATGGCGGCCGCGCCTCCCCGCCGCCGTGCCCGCGCCGCCACGCCCCCTCCCGCCGCGCGCCGCCCGCCCAATCGGCACTCAAGGGGCGGGGCCGAGCGCGGGGATCAGCGCACGCCACGCCCACTTACGGCGGTGGGCGGGGCCGGGCGGGGCCGCCGGCAGGGGGCGGGGCCGGGGCGGCCCCGAGCACCCCGCGATCCCCGGGACCCCGCACCGGGCCCGGGACCCCCGCCGGACGGCCTGGGATGGCCACCACAATCCCCCCCGGACGGCCTCCATCAGCCCACTCACTCCTCACCCCAGTGGGAGCCCCATTCTCCCCGGGATAGTCTTGCTCAGTTCGCTCCACCTCCCCAGGACAGCCTCTATCCCCTCTTCCCCCCAGAACAGCATTTCCCTGTCCCCAGCTGGAGGGTCCTTTCCTGCTCACCTCCATCACTCTTTGTCAGCCTTTGCCATTCCCACTGGGGCAGCCCCAGCCAGCTTCCTCTGTACCTCGGGACAGCCTTTTCAGGTCACCTCCATCTCTGCTGCGATGGCCTTTCCCTGCCTCTGCAGGGATTTCCCAGTGCCACCACCTTGCCTGTCCCGCAGCAGAGGCACAAAGCTCTGGACTTTCCCAGCCTCAGCAGCCTCCCAGGCTGACCATCCTTTGCTTCTTCATTACTCTGGTCCCCCCTGCCCACAGTGGGATGAGACAGTCCCTGTTCATGTCTGTGGCACGGAGAAGCAGCACCCAGGGCTGCCACATTCCCACAGCCAGAACCCCGCAGTGCCAGAGCCAGCCAGGTGTTTCCATAGCTCCTGGAAACATTCCATTCCCAGTTCCCAGGCCCAGACAGAGAGGAAACACATAAAGAAAATAGATTGTGTGGCTCGGGTCAGTGTTAGTGGCCCTGCGAGTGACAGGTGCCTGTAGGAATTTGACCCTGGGTGTTGGTGCATGTCAGACGGGCAGGGTGGTGGCTGTCCCCGGCTGGAGACAGCAGCCCAGTGCCACAACCCTCCTGGTGCTGGATGAAGGTCAGCCCAGGTGGCATTTAGAATCAAAAGGCAGTTTCACCACCAACATCCACTTCCCAAATTCATCTGGAGTTTCCACTCACAAGGGGGTGTTGTGGCAGCACCAGGACATTGGCTCAGCCAGGGGCCAGACACAACGGGTGACCCACGGTCAGCAGGGAGCTGTCACTCTCCTCTGCAGGGAATTCCAGCTTTTTCAAATCAAAACCTGGGAAGCTGCCTCAGAAATGTTCATATATTTTTAATATTTACAATGAGGTGTTCTCCAAATAAAACATTGCAATTCCAATAAGGACCATTTTGACCCAATTTTACCCACCCCTTTCTTCCAAGTTAACAGCAATTACTCAGTAATTGAGTAATTGGACCCAGCAGCAAACTTCTCTCAAGGGGTTACCTGATGGAGGTACAGCTACTTCTGCTCTCTCATGGCTCCTGCTCCCCCTCAGTCACTGACTGTCCCACGGGTCAGCTGCAGCCTGCAGGCAGGGAACAGGCGCTTCTGTGGGATTTCTGGAGCACTCACGGGCTCTGTCCCCCCAGGCGCTGTTGCTGTGTTCAGGTCAGCAGCTCCAGGGAGGTGCTTCTTCCCCGGGAGGGGAAATTGGTGCCTGCCAAGAGCTCCCCAGAGCTGGGGTATCAGCTTGAGCCTGGAGCTGTGAGCCCTGGGGGTCTCAGGAGCTGCCTCAGGAGCACTGTGGGGCCAGGAACGTGCCTGGGGACCTGCTGGAGTGCATCACAAGCAGCAGGACACTGCCTGAGGATTCAGGCCAAAACCCACTTTCCCAGTCTCATGTGCTGCCAAATACTGGCATGATCCAAGAGCCTGTGGGCACCTGAAGCATGACAACATCCTCCAGCACTAAGTGTGAGCATCAAACTCCCCAGCTTTGCTCCTCCCATAGGGTGTTGTGGGGACAGACTGTTCTGAGCCTGGCTTCCTGCAGCACAGCTTCACAGGCCAACCCCAGACTGACCCAGGGTATCCTTATTCACCCCAGGGCCTGGGCATTACACCATACAGGCTGATGCATAAATAAACATCCTATGATGCCTCCACCATCTCCACCAGGAGAGCAGGGCACAGGCTGCTTATCCCTGGCTTTTGTCCCAAGGCCTGGTTTCCCCCATGCCATGTCCCACACACCCCCAGCTCTGAAGGGGAGGGTCAGGAGCACACCCATGTGTCCAGCAGCCCCTCAGCACCCCTGAGCAGAGGGGCAGTGAATGGCCCAGCAGCACCAAAGTGAAGGCTGAGAGGTGCCCATTGCCCCAGACTGTGCCAGCTCAGCTGCAGGGGCTGGGAGAGATGGGGGAAGGGGCTCATGGAGCCCTGTGCTGGGAGAGAGCAACACGTGCAAATATGAGGAAGTGAGAATTGCTCCATTTCCCTCTCCCCTGAGCGAGTGCACCCATTTCCTTTTTTTTTTTTTGCAGAGAAATAGCCCAATCCTCTAAAACAACAAAGTATCTCCAACCACAGCTTCCCTTTTAACCTAAATAATCAGTTCCCTTCCTAGAACATGCTTTTGGACGGGTGAAAAGCTGCAGCTCCTGCAGCACAGCAGAGATGGTCACCCCTGGGCCAGGGAGAAGCTCCTGGCCCTGAAGGTGAAGGGCTCAGGGCCCCAGCTTGGGGCTCAGTGATCAGGCTTACAAGAACCTCCCCTGGTCTCCCGTTTTCTTTCCTGCCTGGGACAAAGGGCAAAGGCCCTGGCTGCACACAGCAAGCCCCCACCTCCTCTGGATGTGATGGTGTTCACACCACGTGGACACAGGTCCACCATGACTTCCAGGCATCCAGCAACACACCACAGCCAGCCTGGCCACCCAGGAGAGGCCTGGGGCCACCACTGCTCACTGCCAGCCGCCTCTGCAGCCTCAGGAGAGCTCCAGATGCTGTCATGGCTGAGGGAGCAAGTGTGCTTGGCCCTTGCACATAGGAAAATGCAGATACATTGCAACGGCAAAAGAAAAATAACCTGCTGAAAATGGGAGGGACAAAAACCACCAGTCATCAAAAACCAAGATGTTTTTTCATACTGGATTTGGCCCTGTAAGGCACATTATCTGCCACTGCTACAGCAGCAAAAATATCTGGCAATGAAGAATTTACTGATTCACTAATTACAGATAGCAGGGTTGAACTGCAGCAGGAAGCAGGGAACAGACATTACAGCTGGCATTAGGAACAGCCCATCTGAAGAGCACTACAGCCCTTTCAACAGATCCAGTTTTACAGAATGTAACTGAAAATAAGTTCCATTTCCAAAAAACATGTGAAGAATCCAGGCTGTGATTTTAGTGTGGCTGTCTAGGTTAATTCACTTGAGGGCAAACACAAAACAAACACCATCCACAGGAGATTTAATGCAGTCTGCTTTTAAGCATGAATTGCACACTGTGGAACTAACCACCCTCAAACATCACATTCTCCTGTTATTCCAGCTACACCTGGGTATGAGCACAGACAGTTTGGAATGCTGTGGCAGAGAGATGCCACATCCCACTCCTGATCCATGTGTCCACCCCATCCGCAGCCCCTCGAACACTGCTCAGCTTTTCTGTGCATCCCACACCCAGAGGAGCTTCTGCACCCACAAATGGGCAGGAATCCCACATCCACTCCTTGCTCCTGGTCTCCTCAGTGACCCAAACTGCAGGCCAAGGTCTCACCATCTGCCTGTGTACCTAACAGAGAGGTCCTAAGCTTAATGGAGACAAGGATTTCACTATGAAATAAATAATTAGCACTTGAAATTACCTAAGAACTTGGTTAATATTTAGTCAGTTCAGTCCTTAAAGAATAATTCTGAAAGCATGAAAATGTTAGTAAATGCACTCCTTTTACATTAATTCCTAGGTACCTGAGAATAATTTTTTTTTGCTTAAAGGAAAAACAGAGTCTTCAAGTATTTCTGGACTAAAAAGGTAAAAACTACTAATTTTGAGTCATGATTCCTAGCAATGTCATGTTGATCAATTTATTTTTACAAGGTGCACTATAAAAACTGAGACCCTCTGAAGGGTTTTTCACAGTCAGAGACATGAGTTTGGGAAGTGGCAGAGGAAACCACACAGAAGGAAGCTCTCCACAGAGACAAACAGCACCCAACACCCCAGACCTTAGAGAAGGCTGCAGACACTCCTCAAGTTGCTGGGTAAGACTTTCCATGGATGTTGCCTCAGTAAAACATCACCTGACTATAGCAAATGCCAACACTGCCCAGTGTTACACACGCTGTCTTGTACTCAGGTGTGGTGCAAGAAGTGCAAACCTGCCTCCTCCTAAAGGGTGCACAGGTTACCCCCAGGCTGGATCACCCACACAAGGGCTCATCCCACACACAAAGGTCAGCTCACACGCAGCAACCACAGCACTGAGTGCAGGCTATGTATGGTTAAAATTGTGTTTCCTTTCTTGGCCAATTATAAAAACTAAAGCCAAAAGTTTCAAAGAATGGGAGGAAAACACCAAACAAAAGCCCCAGTGTGGCTATCAGAAGAACCACTTCTGTCCTTCAGAATGGCACTGTCATCCTGGTGGATGATGCACAACTGCCTCTGACCCTGCATCGTGATGAACCCTCTGGAGTCACACACACAGCAGCTATAAAACAAATCTGATCCCTTCCCTCTGCCTGCTGCAGAGCAGGGCAAGCCCAAAACCTGCAGAAGAAAAGCCTGGGCAAAAGCAGCAAGGCAAATCTCATTCTGCAAAGTGTAAGGAGTGAAGGAAGGAATGGGGTCCTCTTAAGGAATGCTGGTTCTAACAAGATCATGAAGTTAGCCAAACCTGTGCATCAGTCTAACTTCAAGTTAAAGAGAAGCTCTAAAATTCTCTGTCATGCCTCAGTACACACACGGTTGTGTGCCCTTTTCTGCAAACTACAAACTCAAACAAGTTTGACAAGCTGGAGCCAAGTCCAGTTCAGCCTTTTAGAAAGGCTCACCCCACTTCAGAAACAGACATAGCTGTACAGAAACGAGTTTAAATGCAGGGCTCTCTTAAAAACAGAAATACATCTTTCAGAAATTATCTCCACTTCCCCAGGTTCCAGTAACCAGTCCACAGCTCACTGAGCACAGCCAGATCACTATCACCTTGGTGGTGATTGGAATGTTCAGAAGAAATCAGATGCCTTTCTTCTTTTGGGAAGCTGCAGTAAATTGTCCGTGATGGATGTGGTATCCTGAGATACTGGTGTCTGAGATACTGTCCTAGACTGTGGGGTGCTCTGGGGGGTTTGAGGCCCACTGGCAGGGGTCTTGTAACCAGGAGTTCCTGTGTGGGCTGGGGAGGGCGTGTAGCTGGCTCGCAGGGCTTTGTCGGTGTATTTACTCGCAGTCCTGTTCACAAGTCTTTGCAAAGCTGGTGACATTGCTGGGCTTAATCCTTTTGGAGTAAGGCTGAAATAGAATAAACAGGTTTAAGAGATTTTACAGTAAAAAAATCTGCCTTGATCAGGAAAAGCAGTATTGCCTCCCTACATGAGTTCCCCCCACAGAGCAAACTCGCTGCCTGCACAAGTCATTCTGCCTGCAGGTAAATGCAGCTTGTCTCTAAAGAAACAAGTGACAGAAAAACATCCTACATCCCTCCCAAACCTCAGTGGCACTGCCTGACATTTCCTTTGAGCCCTTTCTGTCCTTCCTGTGACCCCCCCAAGCAACTCTTATCATGTCTCCTCCTTGCAATGAGGGAAGACACTGATCCAGAGGCATCACTGGGTGGCTGTAGGGCAGAGCAGTGATACTGACAGGAGTGTCAGGGACAGCCACCAGCCACTTTGCCTCAGGAACTAAGTTTTTTAAATTCTAAATTTTTAATTTCTAAAACCTTTCAGTCCAATTTACCTCTTCCTGCTTCCAGTGTCCCTCCTTACAATCATTCCTCCCTTTCTACATGTGCTGATTTACATCTCCTCAGATAATACCCACCCCCAGTTCTGCTGCCAAAACAGAACCCTCACCTGGCCAAGTTTTCTGTCACTTTTCGAAGTGCCTCCTGCTTCTTTGCTCGGTTTTTGGCTGCCACTTCATTGGCCATCTTGAGTCCCAGCCTCTCACGGCGCCCGGGCTCCAGGATCTATAAATGCATCACACAGTTCACTTGCAAAGGCACTCGAGAGTGCTGAAAAAATGAGTCAAAGCACCTTCAAAGCTGGATTCCAATGTACAGGGATCTAAAGCAGGGAGAAGTGGGGTCAGCCTGCACCTCTCTGCTGCTGTGTAAAAGCCAGAGAGGACACAGGGACCTTCAACCTGCCTTAGCAAGTAACAAAAATTGTAAAACCAGTCCAGTCAAGGAAGCAGCCATTAACTCTGGCATTTCCTCCTGCTGTGTCTCCTAGACAAACAATGTCACCTGTGTCTTGCCTGGCCTGTAGCCAGCCAGCTCTCAGGCATACACAGACATTGCCAAACAGCAGGAGAAACCAGTAAAGGCCTTTGGAGTCTGACAAAACAGAGGTACATACATCAAATTACACCTTTCTCAAACTGAAGAGTCTCAGACAGCTCACATTCAAAGACACCAGCAGGAGATAAGTAGCATGCAGGGTTAGGTGCCATTAGCAAGGCCAGAATGTCTTTTCTACTCTGAACTGATATATCTGCCTCAAGCTCCAACAGCCAGAAGATAAAGACAGAGGGAAATGCTAAAACTTCCACCTATTCACACGCTAAAATCAGAAAACTTGAGCATGTCTTCAACTTCCTCTGAAAGCCCCTCTGTCTGGCCCACCACCAAAAGCAGAATCTCATTCTCCTGCCAGCAGTGTGCATTCCACCTCAGGTAGCTCCACCAAGAAGATTTCATGTGGATCCATGCTCATCTCCACCCTCCAAGCACAAACTGGATTATTAGTTTCAAGGGCTGGGAACACCACCCAGCGATGTGTCACACTCCATGTTAATCCATTACTTACCCACTTCCCTTTCCCTTCCCAGTTATTCCCCCCCAGAAAAGAATGTCATGCTGACTTGCTGAAATACCTTGAAGGCTGGTCCAGGTGTTCTGTCCACATAAGGTCTTTCTGACCCTTCCAGACGCAAAGGAGTGCTTTCAATTTCACCCCATGTCATAAAAGGCGACTCATTCACACCTAAAAGCAAATTCAACAAGTGATGCCCATGCAAGACATTTGATTAATTTGACTATTCATTCACCACAAAAAAAAAAAAAAAAAAAAAAAAAAAAAGAGAAGTAAATTAGGGAATGCAGCAAATTCATCAACAAAGGAGCCCCTCCATTGCAGAGGAAATCGCAGCCAATGTGAATAGTAACATGTGGTTCCCATTAAAAGGGTTTGCCTGCAGCTGTGTCACCCTCTCAGTTCCAACAACCAAGCACCACCCTTTCCATGTCTTTATTTTTCCATTTGCTAAGCTTTTGATTAGTGATGCTTTCATTTTTCCCTCCACAGTACTAGTTCTCCCCTCTGCTGCTGTATGGAACTCCTTCACCACGGGAAACTCTTCAGAAAACAGGCAGAGGACTTAAGGAGCATGCAATAGCCAAATGTACCCTCCAATCACCCCAGGGGCAGCCTGTACCGAACAGTGACTGCACCTTGTCTAACAGGTGTAGGAAGGGTTCTGAGAGCCCAGTTAGGTCTCTGGCTGGAAAATCCCACTGTCCAGGGTTTGGAAAAGGCGTTTATGATGGAGAAAGGAGGTGCTCCAAACGCCACCTACAGGTTTTCCAGAGGGAAAGGCCCAGTATGTCCAGGTGTTGGCATAACCTCATAAAGCACATGGCTGGTGCAGAACACCTACAAATTCAGATACCATGTTTCAACTCGAAAAAAAAGAATCAGTTTGTTCTAACTGAAAGTACCCCACAGCTGGATAATTCCCGAGCAATGAGACAGCAACTTGCTCAGAGCCTCTTGGTGCAGTGTGACCTCTCCTGCCAATGCACTGCACTAGGATTGAAGCCCTGCATCCAGCTAGCACACATGGCACGAGGTCTCACCTCCTCATCTAACCCTGTGATGACATCCTTGTGTTGAACACTGCAAAGTAAGTGGAGTAACAGTCCTCTTAAAGCAGAAGAAATAAGGAAACCCTCTTACCTGGGGCAGGAGAGGGGGTAGCCACAAATCCATACCCGTTCACTTTCGGAGACTCTTGGGGTATCAGTTCTTTCCCATCAGGTCCCACTTTGCCCTGTTTGTACTGAAATAAAAAAGACAACACCATTCATGTAGAGGAAGGTGAGAGCCAGCTGTATCCAGCACACACACACAGTTCTGCTGGGGGATAAACCACACCAGAGAGTAAAGCCTAACCAGGTTTGAGTAAGAAGTAAAATTATCCAACCTGAGCATTGAGGGCTGCAGCTTGTTGGAGCTGGGATTTGCTCACAGCTTGGCTAAAAGGGTCCTTCACAAAACGGGTGTTTCGATGCACAACTTCCCTGGGCTTCTTAAAGACCTCACTCTCATCGGGTACACCTTGAAAAGCCAAATACCTTTTTAAAAAGGGCTCATTTCTGTGCTTCACTGGTTCACAGAAATTATCAATTGTACATTTATAGCCAAAAAAGAAAACTATATTTACAAAAACACATCTTTTTTTATAGCAACAAACAGACTAACAAGTCCAAGGAGACTCTTTGAGCAGAAGAAAACAATGAATAAAGATGACAAGTGCTCATAAAGAAGACAGACCAGGAAAGAGCTTTGGCTGCTGAAAACAAGTACTCCTATTTTACAGATGAGCTTTTCAATAGCAAATAGAACATGATCAAACTTTGAAATCAGAGGCCAAGGAAAAATGGAAAAAAACCCCACTTCTTAAAAACAACTTTAGAGAAGAAAAAGCACAGCGTTACCTGTAAGAGCTGCTCAGACACACAGAAATGCTGTAAGCACTGTTTGGAGCCAACCCCCATGGAAGCAATGCTCACCTGTTGGATAATACATGAGGGTGTTCCGAGCCGTGTATTCCCAGGTGTCCAGCCCCGCCTTCACGTTCTCCAGAGCTTGCTGCTCGGCTGAAGGAAGTGCCAGGTTTTCATTCTGTCGCTGAAAGGGCAATGGAAAAAAAATTAAAAGGCGAAAAAGGGAAGTCTGAAGGCGCCTCCTGCAATCTTTTATTCAGGCAGACACAACTTGGAGATCTCAGTCATAAGCTCAGCCACCTGCCCTATATCATTTTGCATCAGGTATGTAACAGACTCTGAGGGATAAAAAAATAACACTCCCTCAAAACAACAGCATCAAACACCCACACGTCAGCGCCAAGCTTCATTAAAAGGCACTGCATCCCACATCCATCAATGACAGATGTGTGCCAGCTGCCCACTGCTGATGGTTAAAGACTGACACGGCAGGCCCAGGGCAGCTCTTGGAGCTCCCCTGCAGGCAGCTGAGGAAGGCAGCACAGCCAGCCACGCTCATGCAGCTCTGTGCTTCAGCAGCTGAGTGGGTTAGACTGGTAACAGAAAATTAAATAAGACAAACAATTAAACTGCAAATGATGAAGGGCTGATGGACAAACAACAGGAACTGCGCTCAGCTGCTCTCCCTGGTGTGGCTGCTTACAGAAAGTATTAATGCAGGTATTGCTTACAAAGACAGCAATACCTGCACTCTGTCTCAAAGCTCTCAGAAGAGACAAAGCCTCACAGCTAAGTCAGCACTGCTCTTGTGTGACAGAAGGGGAAAAACAGGACTGCATAAGGAAGCAAGGAACAGTCACAGGACCCAGGAAACTGAGCCTTAGCAGAAACACAGTGCAATGGTATTTCCCTGCAGTGTCCCCTGGAAGAGCAGAGACAGAGCTGGGCAATTCCCTACCCGGGTGTACTCCTCCTCTGCGCTGTACAACCAGGCGTGCTTGACTTTCTCCTTCTCCTTGGCCACTTCCATGATCTGCTCAAAGGAAGCATTATCCTCACTCGTGTGCTTGGCCAAGAAGGTGTCCAGGCTGGGAAGAGCATCTTTATCATCTTTCTCTGCTTCTCCTAACAAGAGAAGGGAAGAAGCCTGAGGAAGGTTAATGCCTCCCTTTCTGTGAGAGCACTGTATCTACTTCTTAACCCTCCTGCCACCAAGCCTTCCACAGACACACCAAGAACTGACATCAACCGTGGTCAAAGAAACAGATCCACACAGAGTGGATCCAAATCAAGTTTGTATGTGCTCCAAATCAGGTTTGGAGCACATACAACCAGCTTTCAATAAACTCTACTATGGCATTTATAGCAATTTCTTTTAAAGGTGATATGTACAAGTGCCAGCTGCTAGCAGACAACTTATTTTCGGAAGAATTCAGCATGAGAAACATAATTCTCCTACCTTCCTCTGCAGTCTTGATGCCAGCTTTAGATTTATTTCCTGCTGGAAGGCCACCTGGGTGCACTTCTGGGGTTTCAAACGTGGCTGGGGTAACATCTGTCACAAAAAGAAGAAGTTCACTTGGTTACTGGAGCACACTACAGGATTTGCTGTAAGGATCAAGTCACATCAAGAGGGCATATCAGGAGAACAACAATTAAACTAAAACTTGTAAAAAAACCTCCAAAATGTCAAAATGTCTATTCAATTCTCTCTCAACCTCCAAACAAGATTTTGGCCTCATCTAAGACGTTTTTCTCCTGCTGGGAGTAATTCCCAGCAGAGCCACAGCCCAGTATATTTGTCACCCTCCTTTTGCCAACAAAAGCAGCAGCAGATCAAACTGAGCCCAGTCCAGGGCCAGCACCTGCAGCAGGGGAGGAAGGGACACCCCTGGTGACACGTGCCCCTTGTCACAACAAAGCAACTTACACAAACCCCACTGCAGGGGTTGGGCTTGAAGAAACACCTGAACTGGAAGTGAAAGAAAACATAGAACACTGGATCCCTGCTGTGGGAACCTCTGATAACCACGAGCTTCCCACACCTTCTGTTCCTAGTACATGAAAATCTCAAATGTCTGTAGATGCAACAAGAACCCCTAAAACTGAAAACTAAAATAAGGATTCAAAACACAGCTTAGAATTTCTCATAGCAGGGAGCACTTAACATTCCCTAGGGAGCAGGAATTTGGCAAAAGATGCCTATGAGGAATGGTTATTAAAAGGTTGCTTTTCCCAAAGACACCATCAAAGAGAAATTCAGCATGAGCCACCAGCCACTGGCTACTGTTCAAACTGGTACACTCAGCTCTCAGGCAACATCAGCCTTGAATCTTTAAGAGAATCATTGCCTGCACTAAGTTAGATAAAGCAGAGCAGCAACATCAATACAAAGCCCTCATGCCCCACAGAGCCAGTTCTTACAGGGTGCAGGTGTGTCCCTCAACGATTTGCTCAAGGAAGAGCCAAACTTGATTGCAATTTGTCTCATCTTCTCCAAGTCGCCGTTTTCCTCAGCCTCCAGATAGTCCTTCTGCGCTCGCAACTTCTCCACATCGGGAAAAAAGTCTCGCTGGATGATTTTCTCTAAGCTCTACAAAGACAAACACAACTGCAACGCCCCGCTGGGACACCGGGAGCGCCGGCTCAGCTCGGGGCCAGCACTGCAAAGCCCCGGGCAGGCCGGGCAGCCCCGGGCCAGGGCCGGTGGCAGAGCGCTGACAGCTGTCGCCGCAGGAGGGGCGGGGGCCCGAGGGGCCGCCCCAGCGCTACTTGGACCCGCAGCCGCGGGCCGACCCTACCGGGCGGAGCCCTGGAAGCGCTCGGCTCAAGCACCGGCGGGGCGGAGCGGAGCCTCCCGGGCTTAGGCCCGGGCCCGCCGTCTTACCTCGATATAGGCCTCCTCGTCCAAGATCTTCTTCGGGGGCCTCGGGGCCGGCGACACCACCTCCTTCCCCGTCACGGCGACGGGGCCCGCGGCGGTAGCCGGCACCAGTGCGGCGGGAGAGACCGGGGGCACCGGCATCGCCTCCATCGCGTCAGAACCGCTCCGCTCCTCCTCCGCCTCCACCCCCGCCAGCGCGACGGGCCCTGACGTCACATTCCCGCGCCGCGGGGAGCGGAGCGCCCGCCCGGGGAGACGCGCGGGTCCGCGGGCGCCCCCTGCCGGCCCGGAGGACCCGGCCGGGCCCGCGCCGTGACCGCGGCGGCGGCACCTGGGCCTGAGGGTCGGGATGGGAACGGGCTGGGAACCGGGATACATACGGAATGGGAACCGGGATGAGAACGGGCTGGGAACCGGCATGGGAACGGGCTTAAAACGGGCTGGGAACCGGGATACACACGGGATGGGAACCGGGATGGGAACGGGCATACACACGGGATGGGAACCGGGATGGGAACGGGCTGGGAACCGGGATACACACAGGATGCACACGGGCTGGGAACCGGGATGGTCTCGGGGCGGATCCCCCCAGTGCCCCACCGTCTCTTCAGACCTCCTCAGAAGCAGCCCGGGCTCCCGGGGCCGGGGGTTCAGGGCAGTTTTATTTATTTATCTTTATTTATGTATTTATTGATCTCGCTGCTTTCCAGCTCCCGGGTTCTCCTTGGCCCCGCCAGGAACACGCACACGGCTCGCTGTGGCAGGGACTGCTGGCACCAGGGGTGAAGGCGAACGCTGCCTGTGCCAACCTCTCACCGCAGCAGGCTCACCGCCTCTCCCCAGGGCTATGGGGAGAAACCCGTGTTTCTTTGTTATGAAACAAATCGCTTGGCCAGCAAGTTCAACCCCAAAAGCAACTCTAGATGCCACTGATGTGCTGCAAACAGTTCATTTGCAGGATATTTTGCAAATCTACATCAATAAAACGAGCACAAATACTACGTGCACAGAGCAAAGACGAGAAGGGGAGTCTTCCCTTCCCTTAAGCACACACATTTATCACCGGTACAGCTCTGCCCCCTGCACAGCCTGTCTGCCGAGTCACTCGCCACCTGAACTAAGTTTGGAAGGGGCGTGTGAAAGTGCCGTGTCTGCTTTTACCTGTCCTCCCTGTGTGAATCACAGAGATTCCCTTTCGCTGCCTTAGCCCCCTCGGGTTACTCCCCTGAGCCTGTCAGCTACGGGCAGAGGGTGCTCTCGGTGTTCTCTGCAGCCTGTGAGCACTAACAGCTCTCCTTGGGGGGCTGCTTGGGCTGCAGGAGCAGTGCTGAGGCTGTCACCCTCTTCTGATGCCGCCACTTCGCCCGACGATTTTTAAACCAAACCTGGAAAGTACAAAACAAGAAAAGGGCTTTTGCATGCTACATGTTACTGGGAGGGGGACAGGCAGTGGCCCTCCTGGGCTGCACTGCATGGGTACGATACTGAAATATAAAAGCTTGATGCAAAATGTGATCAGTCCCTCAGCTGCAGTCTTGCTCAGATACATATGAGGGGCGCCATGGAGTTGGGATCCCCCCCAAGATAAATTCAGAAGTCACACAGATCACTTTGGTAAGGAATACACACTTGGGTGCAGGGGATGAGCAGCAGAGCTGGGCATGTCTGGGTGACAGGTGATTTTGGGAGAAAGGGATCATGTGAGTCTGGGGGTCTGGATACCAGTACAAATTAGCCCAGCTGAAATGGTTTATATTCTTCCACTGTTCACCAAACTTAAACTCTCTTTTTTCAAACGCACAAGGATGGATTTTGAAAGGAGGCCGTGGGTCTGCAGCTCCCCCAAACAAAGCACAATGCCCCAGTCTGTGTCCCTGGGGGGCTGCAGCCAGCAGCCCCCCAGCACTGGCAGGATCTCACCTCCACCCTCTCCTCCTTCAGGTGGATGCGGTTGGCCAGGTGCTCGCGGGTGACCACGTCCGGGTACTGGTTCTGGTGGAACAGCGTCTCCAGGGCCTGCAGCTGCTCCTCGGTGAAGATGGTGCGGTGCCGGCGCGTGCGGCGCTGCATCTGCTGCAGGCTCTGCAGCTGGCCCGGCGTCTCCTGGGAGCCCCTACAGACCCTGCCTGCGGGGTGGAAGAGCCGCAGGGGCCAGGGGAACCGGGCGTCTGCAAGGGACAGGGACAGCAGCAGCGTTACAGGTGTGGGGCTGAAGCACTCGCCGTGCTCAAGGCAGCTCAGGCACGAGTTCATCCCTGCTGCTGCTTCAGAAGGAGGCAGCCAGTCACCTGGAGTGGGTGGCTGTGGGCCTGATATTCTTGGGCCTTAGAGATTTTAGCCTGCTGGTAGCTGCTAACTCCTTTCTCAAGGGAAAAGTTTCTTAGGAAAGCTTCTTCCCAAAACAGCCTTGGCAAAACAGCTATCCTTTCCCAAAACAATCTTTCTGGTTCTCAGAGAAGAACATTTTGGCTGTTTCTCTAGTTTGACCAATGGGACTGGGGAGGTGTCAGTCCTGTTCACCAAGCGTGTTAAGTTCGTATCAGAACACCTTATAAAATTAGACAATTGAAGGTTTTTTATGCCTTTTGCCTTCTGAAATATTTGGAGTCTTTTGTCTTTTGCTCACATCCTACAGCGACAGGTGGCAAGCTCAGTGGTCACTATGCAAGTGGGAGAAGAGTTTAGGGCATGGCTCTGGGAGAAGGATGCAGGTGGTGAGCACTGGCTGGGTTTTCTTCATTCACTTACCAGTTGCACTATGGCCAGCTCCAGAAAATAACTGCAAACTCACAGCCCAGCAGAGATCTGTGTTTCAGCCCTGACACAAGGGAATTCTGAACTTTCGGGATGCTCTTGAACTGCATTTTTAAGGGTTTGTTACTTTTTATTTCCACAGTAATTTTGCTAGACATAGCCAAGACTCTTTTCCTTAAAGGCTAAGTGAGGTTCCCCAGGGCTGGTGTTGTCAGGAAGCACAGGCACAGCTCTGCACATGGGCAGCGTGGCCATGGGGCCCCACACTCCACTGAGAGCTTGCACTCCTAGAAGTTCTCAAGAGTTCTCAAAAGTCTCATTCTCTCAGGAGTTTCACCTTAATGAGTAATATCCACTAACAGTTAGCACCCTCTGCTTTTCAAACCCTGGCAGCATTGCAGGTGGAAGTGCCCACTGTTAGGAGTCCTGATGAGAACAGAGCTCAGTTTTCTGAGCCTGGGGCCCAAGACCACCGTGGCCAGATGCCATATTGTCACTTAACACCCAGGTTTTCCCCTGCCCACAGCACTGGCACCAGCCCCTCTGCAAGCCCCACACTCAAATCAAACCCAAACACTCACCCAGCCCAACACTCACCCAGCCAACCCGGCAGGTCCTGCAGGGAACGGGCGCTCACGTGAGAGCAGCAGCAGCAGCTGCAGCCTGCCCCTTCCAGCTCTTCCTCCTCTTCCTCCTCCTCCTCCTCCTGCAGGGAGCTGGCTGGGATGGTCTCCAGCTCACACAGCCTCTTGGGTGTGCAGTCCCAGATGTTCCGTAGGCACAGTGGCACCAAGACCTGGGGGCTCTTCTCCACAGGGCTGGAGAGGATGTCCTCGATGCTGAATGGACGTGGCTTCTTCAGGCCTCTCCTGCTGGCCTCAGCACCTGGCACTGCCTCTGAAGACATCCTGTGCCAGCAGCAGCAGCAGCAGCTGGGGAAACAGGCAGCCCAACTGAGGGCCTTTGCTCTCCCTCCCTAGTGGAGTTTTGCTAGGGACAGGACAGCTTATGTGGCTTTTAAAATGGACTGGCAAAGCCATTCAGAACCACTGCTTTGTCTTGGCGTTTCAAGTAACTGTCATTCTTGCAGCTGAGTTTTTATTTTATACCCACACTCTCTTTTCCTCCCTCTGACCTAGCTGTGTTATGACTGAAGCCACTCTAAATATATATATAGAGAGAGATATAATCCCTTTGGAAAGAAAACCGTAAACCCCCCCTGCAAATAAAATAAATTCTAACTAATCTTGGCAGCTTTGTGAAGGGTTAGTGTGGATCTAAGATTTAGCTAATCCCACAAAAATGACTGGAGAAGGAAATCTGATTTCTCCATCTCGGGTGTAGATTTGAGGTGGTTATGATCTCCATTGTGCTGCAGCCTCCTATCCAAGGAAGGGGGAGGATAGCTGTTCCCAGCCCAGAAATGGACCAGAGGATTAACTCCTTAAAAGAAGCAAATTATCCCTTTCTCTGGCCAAATGAAAGCTTTCCCATCAAAAGAGAGCTGTCATATCATACAATATGAGAGAAGAGAGAGTTCAGCTTAATAAAAAATCATTTTTAATGACAGCACAGCCTTTGGCTTTGCCAGAATTCTCTGTGAAAGTTGATTTGTTTTCTGCTGAAAGCAGAGAAATTGTATTTTCCCTCCTTCCCCTTTCCCCCATCTCTGCTGCCCTAATCACTGTAATAACGCAGATGCTTTGCATGTATCCAACATACTCTTTGTAAGGATTCAAAGCCCTTTATAAATTAGATTACTGGCTGCTTGCAGCAGCTCTGCACCACAGCTCAGTGGCATGTAACCACCTCGCATGCAGCTGAGCCGTGCTCTGTGTGGGGAGGGGAAGGGAAGGGAAGGGAAGGGAAGGGAAGGGAAGGGAAGGGAAGGGAAGGGAAGGGAAGGGAAGGGAAGGGAAGGGAAGGGAAGGGAAGGGAAGGGAAGGGAAGGGAAGGGAAGGGAAGGGAAGGGAAGGGAAGGGAAGGGAAGGGAAGGGAAGGGAAGGGAAGGGAAGGGAAGGGAAGGGAAGGGAAGGGAAGGGAAGGGAAGGGAAGGGAAGGGAAGGGAAGGGAAGGGAAGGGAAGGGAAGGGAAGGGAAGGGAAGGGAAGGGAAGGGAAGGGAAGGGAAGGGAAGGGAAGGGAAGGGAAGGGAAGGGAAGGGAAGGGAAGGGAAGGGAAGGGAAGGGAAGGGAAGGGAAGGGAAGGGAAGGGAAGGATTGTTGCTGCTGCTGCCTCTGTGTGCTCTCAGTGAGGTCCCGCAGCCATCCAGGCAGGAGTGTGGACTCGGTGCCACAGGCCAGGCTTTCCCAAAGCCAGTTCAATTCCCAACTCCTGCCCAGCCAGAGAAACTGGGGAGAGGCCATGGCCAAGACTTGGGACAGGAAACGAAGACTGGCTCTGCCTCTTTCAAAGGCAGACAGCAAGGCCTGGCAGCTGCAATCCACAGGAGGAGAGAGAACGTCTTGGATCCTGGGATTTTAACTGACATGAGTAGCTGGGAATAAAGCAGAGAAGCTGTGGTTGAGATCATGTTGCTCAGCAAAGTTTAAACCCAAGTTCTCTTGCTCTCAGTGCAGTTTAAGCCCAGGTGAGTAGCAAGGCCTCAGGAGCTCACTGGGGAACACTCTCACACCTGGTGGTTCCTTGCAGGGGTGTGAAGATACCAGTCCCACTCATGGTACACCAAGGAGACACACAGGTGGGTGCTGTGAAACAACTGCACACCAAAGATCCTCACACAACAGCCCAGCAATGCCTCCAGCACCCTGCAAAACCTACAGCCAGTCCCCAGGAGAGCCTCTCTCACTCCTTTCTTCTCTCCTCTCCCTGCTCACTGTTTGCCTTTCCTCATCTCTGGGTCCCTCAGTGCTGGGACCTACAGCCCATAGCCATTCTACTTGTGACTCTCTTAAAACCAAACTGTTATTTTTTCTTCTGTCTCTTTATTTGCCTCTCCTTCAGCTGTTTCAGTGGTATAACATGGATTATAACTGAGCTCTGTGAGTCTCTACCTTTTGAGACAAAGACACCTTTGTAGCTGCTCAGTCTGGACATGTTCACTGCTGCCCTGTCACGGTGTCAGTGCTCCAGAGAGGCACTGGGGATGCCCTAATTCCAGAGATGACTAAAACCTGCTCCCAGCTTTTATGCAGGTACCCACATGCTGACACAAGAGGTGGATGTGGGGCCAGGTTCTGCTCCCCACACTGTGCTGGTGCAGAGGGACCATAGATCTGGTTAGCTGGGATGTGCCATGGGCAGGTGCAGGATCTGACCAGTTCTGTCCATATGCCTGAAGCAGATTAATTCTCCTTCCCCATCCTTAACAAAGGATGCCTTTCCCTGGGCATCCTGTCCCAGCCCTGCCTTCCCACCACACATGCATTTAGCCTATTAGGATCTCTGCTGATTGCTTTCTTTCATTCCTCCCGTACCTTTCACTACAGAAAATGGACTGGTAATACTTCTTTTATCAAAGAATTATGGGATTTAGGACCCAGATTGTACAAAGAGACTTTTGATAGCTGCTGGTAATCAAATCCCAATTGGCAGACACTTCTCTGCACCCTGTTACCAGAGAGGAATAAAGGAAAGGGATTTCTGATGTTCTGTTTACTGAGCCTTTGGGAGATAGGATCTGGGCTATTTCATACTAGAAAAGGAAAGGAAAATAAAACAAGAAAGAAAAAACATGCAGACAAGAGAGGACAATATAGATATAGATAAAAAGAAAAGAAACAGGCTCTTATCATTTTCTTATTGGTTAAGGAGATTCCAAAGCCATTATAGAGGATTAGCAAAAAGGTTAATCTGCTTTAGCTGTCCACTTGTCAAAAGTGAATTTATAGGGTTTGAAAATCCCTCCTATGGTGAAACAAGAAAAAAATCCCCCTTTCCCTTCTCTGCCCCTCCTTTTGCAGGCAGCACAAGGTGATGGGAGCAGGAACACTGGAAACCCTACAGCATGGCAGCACTCTCCTCTGCCTTGCCCCTGCCTGTGTGCTGGCACCTGTGGGAGCTCTCTCTCCTCTGGCAGTGCTGCTCCCCACTCCCTGTCACCTGTGTGGGGTGGCTGTGATGCTGAGGAAATGGAGGATCAGATCTGAGGGATCCTCCATCCTCCTGCACTCCTCTGCCTTACCTGGGACAAATCCTGGGCTCTTTCACTCACTGATACTGACAGCAGCCAAGGCAAACCTGGAGCCCTGGCTGGATTTGGGCTTCCAGGCTGATTACTAAAGCAGAATAGAGATGGAAGCTGCTGACAAATGTTGCCAAAACTACAGTCTGGAGGCTTTCCATCCCCAAGGGAAGTGTTCAGCCCAGGATCCATACCTCAAGTGTCCTCCTGGCCACCCAGTGCAGCCACTGGTGCATGCCAGATGTATTTTACTGGGCTGCCCATGCCATGACTCATCCAAGCACAGATGCCCATCACTCTCTCCAGAGCCACTGTGAGAAAAAACCCAGGGTAAAACAATCCTTCAAGATCAAAAACAAGAAGCATTTTCTGTGTAACTGAAATTCAGTGGGATGTGCCAGTCAGACTGTCTAATAAAAAAAACAGAAATGGTAAAATCATTGGATGGTTCAGATTGAAAGGGACCTTTAAAGATGATCTTAAAGTTGTGCCTCTTAAAATTGTTCAACCCTGTACCAGCTAACATTAGGAACTCTAATAAACTCATTTTGGTTTGGTGATAATTACAATAAATCAGTCTCTCTCCCCAAAGGCCATTTCATTCCTTAGGAAGAAGTGGAATTTCTCCACTGGGTAGTAGTGTTATTAGTGACATTACTAGTAGGGATGCTACCAATAGTGGTGCTGGCTGTCAGGGATGGTGAGCATGGTGTAGCAGGAGGACTGTGGGGTACCAAGATTCCTTTTCCACAATGAACCACGGTGGAACCAGACAACTTCTTCACCCTGAAGCATTCCAGTTGGCATTTCAGAGCTCTTACACCACTTCATGCTGTCCAAATCCCTCTGTCCAAATCCCTCTGTCCCTCTGTCCAAATCTGCTCCGCAGGCAGCACACGGTTTTCCGAAGTTCTGGGTTATCGCTCTTTTTCCCGACTACAGAAACAGCTTGGGATGACGATGCTTTTTAACCCCTGCCTTGCAGCCGGCGCGGGTCCCTGGCTGGGGTGAAGGAAGGATGGCGGTCCCCGGCCGGGATGGAAGAAGGATGGCGGGTCCCTGCCCTGGCCGGGGTGAAGGAAGGATGGCGAGTCCCCGGCCGGGATGAAGGCTGGCGAGTCCCCGGCCGGGATGAAGGCTGGCGGGTCCCCGGCCGGGATGGAGGAAGGATCGCGGTCCCGCCCGGGCTGGAGGAAGGATCGCGGTCCCGGCCGGGCTGGAGGAAGGATCGCGGTCCCCGGCAGGGCTGGAGGAAGGATCGCGGTCCCGGCCGGGCTGGAGGAAGGATCGCGGTCCCCGGCAGGGCTGGAGGAAGGATCGCGGTCCCGGCCGGGCTGGAGGAAGGATCGCGGTCCCCGGCAGGGCTGGAGGAAGGATCGCGGTCCCGCCCAGCGCTCCCGGGCGGTGCCGCTGCGGGCGGTGCAGGCCCGGCTCTGTGGTGCTGCCGCCAGGGGGCGCTGGCGCTGTGTGTGTGGGCCCGGCTCTGTGGTGCTGCCGCCAGGGGGCGCTGGCGCTGTGTGTGTGGGCCCGGCTCTGTGGTGCTGCCGCCATGGGCGCCGAGCGGGAGGCGCGGGCCTGCGCCGCCTTCTACGGCACACGGGGCCTCGCCCCCACGGTGCTGTCCTGCCTGCGCTGCCTGCGGCACTTCGCGGGGTAAGAGGGCGGGCCCCAGGGAGGGAGGGAGCTCCCGGTGTCCGCCGGTGGCGGGTGCATGGGGGAAGCCCCGGTGTGGAGCTCCCGTGCGTGCCCGGGCGCGGGTCGGGAGGGAAGAAGGGAGCGGGCGTGAGAAGATCGACACCCAGCGAGGGGTTCGAGCCACGCTCACATTCCCCTCCAGCCTGCTCAGTAGCATCAGGGTTGCAGTTTTTAGGTTTTTCGAGCCCTTCTGCCCCACCAAGGGCTTGCATGCGCTGAGCTTTGAGGATTTCGTGTAGCTGCCCCCGCCGTCCCTCGGCCCTCGCTCCAGTGCAGTGCTGAGTGCAGCTGGGAGGGAGGAGAATCGCACGCTGGGGCACCCCAGTCCCCACTGATCCCACTGAGGCGGGGTCTTCCCCCACTACAAACTTCACCAAGCCAGGGTATCCTCACCCCTATCCTTGTCCTGTTCAGGAGTACTGCCAAGAGATGCAAAGAGAAGCACCTGGAGGAGGCTCTGCAGCTGACACGGGCGCTGAGCGAGGGTCTGCAGGCGCTGGGAGAGGCAGAGGCACGACCCCTGCTCCGCTGTGTCCTGGCTTTCCAGATGGAGGCAACCAGCAGCTCCAGCTCCTTCCAGAAACTGGAACAGGTCTGTAAGGCAGTTCGCTGGGCTGGCTTTGCCCACCCCTGGCACAGCTCTGGAGCTTTCTGGCATCCTTACCAGCAAAGGGGCTCGGAGGTGCTGCAGGCTCCCCCAGCAGCACTTGGCAGCTGATGCCTCCCAGGGGTCTGGACAGAGCAGCTGACTTGGGGTGTCTTTTGGCAGATGGTGACCCAGCTGGCAGTGGGGAAGGAAGCCCTGTTGGCCCAGGAGGTGGACACGCTGCTGGCTGGCCTGACACTGCAGGGAGAGGTGAGAGAACCCCAGCTGTGCAGTGGCACTGGCTTTCATGGGGACTTGGCTGGATGGAGACCATGTGTCACAGGGACCTCCTGGTTTGGGCTGCTCGCTTCATTTTCCACCATTCTGGGGATTTGCCCTTACTTGCAGTTGGCAACATGTGGCTGCCTATCACACCAACCCTTTGCTCATCCTTGGGAACTGAGCCCCAACATGTTGTCACACAGGACAAACTATTTTTCTGTCTCTGCAGGTGCTGTCTCCTGGGGACCTTCAGTCAGGTCAGCCTCTATTCCTTACCTTCTGAGTTTTCTCCCAGCTCACACCATCAGTGCACAGAACACTTCCTGCCAACCCAAACTGGGTCCTCTGTGCTCATGGGAGGGGAGTGGGGATCAGCCAGATCCATGTGATCTCTGCAGAGGTCCTGGCAGCATCCAGCTCTGCCCACCCACAGCTGGAAACCAGACAAGCCAAAGCATCCCCTGCATCCCATTCTTACCTCACTTACCACAGCGCAGCCCTTGGCTGAGCTGGGAGCAGGGCTGGCTGCAGAGGGCAGGGGGCTGATGCTGTCCTTGCCTGCAGTGTCCATGTTCCTGGAGGAGAGCAGCCTGGGCCGGCAGCACTGGCGGCAGAACCTGGCCCTGCTGCTGCAGCGCCTGGCCAGCACCCTGTGCTGGGTGCTGCAGGGCCAGCCTGCACCTGGCAGCACGTGGGGCTACCTGGTCGTCAAGGTGAGGGCCACACTGGGGAGCAGGGGAAGGAACAGTGCCTGTGAGGACTGGCCGGGCACTGGCAGTGATGTCCAGAGGGATGTAACACTTCGAGCTGCCTTGAATGGCTGTTCCTGGGGCACTGCTGCTTTTTCAGAGGTAAGGAATACTGATCATCCCTGTGGCACCTCCTGCTCCTCCAGGCCTGCCTCCAGGTCTTCCAGACGCTGCCAAAGGACGTGGCCCCCCTGCTGTGGAGCACATCAGGAAAGAGTGAGACCCTGCAGAGCCTCTTGGGACTGCTGCTGGAGGTGGCCTGGGGGAAGGTGCGTACAGCCCTGGGAGGGATGGAGCTGCCTGTCCCAAGGAGCAGAGCAGTGCTGTCCTTCCTGGGTGCTTTCCCCTTTCCCCTCCCCAAGGCAAGCCTGCAGAGACAGCCCAGTGTCTGGCATGGCTGACAGATCCCCATGTACTCCATGTAGCTGCTTGCAGGGGCAGTTAAATGCAGTTGGGGTTTAAATGGAGTTTTGAGTTGTGCCTTTGCCTCCCTGTGAGTCCAGGCCCTGAACAAGGACACAAGGCTGCTGGCAGGCACAGCCCTGAGCATGCTGGTGAACACGGCCCCCCAGCCCCAGTATGGGGCCAGTGCTGTGCTGACCCTGTTCCAGCTCTCCAGCAGAGGTGCGTGCTCCATCCTGAGCTGGGGACAGCCTCTGGCAAAGGGTGACAGGCATGTTTGGGTATGAGGGGACAGAGGCTGGTGCCAAGCTGGGCTCTGCTGCTGTGCCTGTCTCTCGGGGTCTGGGAGCTCCAGCTGTCTCCAGCTACCTCCCGTGGACATTCTGGAATGAGCCATGGCAGTTGCTGTCAGAGCAGCATTTGGTTTTGGCACCTTCCTTCCATCCAGTGCAGCCCTTTTCCAGCAGGCACTGAGGAGCTGAAGTTTGGGGAGCTGGTGGTGGAAGTGCCCCCTGTCCTGGAACCAGACGGGCTGGAGAAGCTGGTGCTCACCAGAGGTTTGCTGACGTGCTGCAAGACAGAGATCCTCAGCTGCCAGCTGGAGGGCTTCCCCAACAAGGTAGGAGAGCTCAAACCTAGCAGAAAGGGCTTGAGGGAGCCCTTGGAGAGGGCTGGCAGCTGCCTGTGGTGCCTGCAGATCCTTGGGGGATGAAGCCAGGTTGCACCCCTCCACAGCAACAGCTCTGTGCATCCTGCTGAGCACAGCCAGTTAGCCAAGGAGCCTGCATTTTCTAAAGACATCCAAGCAGGGATTTCTCTTTTCTAGGGGACTGGGAAACAAAGTGGTACCAAAAGCCCCTACACAAGCAAAGCAGTGTTCACCCAGTGCTCCAATTGCATTAACTTGGGGCTGTGCCTACAGAGCACAGCCTCAGCTCTGCCTACTTCCAGCCTCTCCCAAGTGCTCACAAGCTGAGGACTTCCAGGCAGGGAGCAGAGCTGAGCTCTGTAAGAGCAGGAGAACCAGGCAGCACTCTCCTTGCCTGTCTTACAGCAGGGTTTTCTCCCTGGAAATCCTGTGCCTGCCTGCTCCCTGAACTGCTGTGCCTCTGCAGGCCTGCCTGCTGCTGGACATGGTCTTTCCTGCTGTGTGTGCCCTGACCAGGGAGCAGAAGGACTGCCACTACTACTGCTTCCAAGGTAGGAGATGGTGACCCTGCCATGGTGGGGGGCTTTGAAAGGTTCATGTGCTCATGATGCACAGAGTTCCTGTGTGCTTCAGCTTCTCCCAGGGAAGATGCTTTTCTGGGTTTTGGTAGCTGGTTTGGAAACTGGTATTAATTTCTGTTCCAGCCCAATGGTCACTTACCCTCCTGGGGTCTTGTGTGCCTAATGGGGAAGCTGCTGCCCCTGCACAGAGGGTCCTTAAGCCCACAGCCTGTGCTGGCTCTGGTGCAGGTGAGTCTGGGCAAGGGCTGCAGCAGAGCTCTCTGTTTTGGCAGCCTGTGCGCTGTGGCTGCAGCGCCTGCGGGAGAGCCTGGCTGCTCTCTGGCACCTGACGGGGACCCGCATCCTGGCCCAGGACACTGAGCTCCTGCAGGAGGTCACCCAGCTGCTGTGGAACAACGCAGAGACCCCGGTAAGGACACGGTGCCAAAGGGCCGTAATGTGGCAGCCGGGAACAGCCCTGCCTTCACCTGGCTCAGCTGCTGTCCTGAGCCCATAACACGTCCCTGCCTGCTTCAGCTCCATCAGCAAAATACACTCCCCTGCCTGCAGCTGCCAGGGCAGGGACAGTCACACTGCTGAGGTCATGGCATTTGTCACACAGGCTCTAAAGTGCTTCACCTGCCACAGGACATCAGGACATGAGAGGGAGCCCACCCTAGCCCCCTGTTTTCTGTCCTTCCACAGGTGGAAGGTGTGTCTGAGTTCATCCACAGCTCCTTCCGATTGCTCCTGGAGATCTACCACCTGGAGTGCCAGCACTTCCAGGACCAGGAGAGATCCCTCTACAAACAGATGCTGCAGAGGGTGGTCTCTATGCCATGGCAGATCAAAGCAAGATATGTGCCCCTGTGTGCCATCGTCCCCTACATGGGCAGCCAGCAGGTAGGAAAGGCAGGGGTATGGGGAGTCTTGGTGTCAGCAGGCTCTGCTGCTGAGGTGGCACAGCCTCTGTCCACTTCCTGTCACCTTCTACGCAGCTCAGCTGTGTGGGCAGGGAGCCTTCCCACCCAGAGGGGCTATCTTAGCATCCCTGGGGTGGTGAGCTACAGCAGTGCATCCCTGAGGAGTGCCAGTGGGAAGGGAAGCTTTGCCTGTCAGTGCCCACCAAAAGGAGCTTTGAGGTTCCAGAGATGCTCAGTGCCAGGGGTGACTGCAGTGTGGCCTGTACCCATCTGTCTTTCCCCAAAATGCAGCTTTCAGCCCAACAAGGAGATGAGGGTCACCTGCCTTTCTCCCAGGTGCTGGATGCCTACCCGGACCTGCCGCAGCATCTCCTGAGCTGCCTCTCCACCAACCACCTGTGTCCTGCCGCTGCCGAGGTGTACAAGGTCCTGGTGCGGCAGCAGTGCAGCGAGTGGCGGGATGGGCAGCGGGGCACAGAGGTGGCCCTGGCAGAGCACTGGGCACTGCGCTGGCTCCCCCTGCTCTCCCAGGCCCTCTGCTCTCCCCTGCCCATCCTGCAGAGCAACGCTGCCAACCACCTCCTCACCTGGACCCTGCGGCAGCTCCCAGCCACCCAGGCACCGCTGGCCGCCCAGTTTGGTGGCAAGGACACGATGTCACTCCGGGCTTGGGTGTCACTGCTGAAGGCACAGAAGAGTGTGGCAGGGGCGCTGCCGCTGGGGGATGAGGCGCTGGAGCGGCTCTCCCTCTGCCTGGGCACCTGCGAGGAGGGCGTTCGGCTGGCAGCGCTGGGGCTGCTCTGCTGCAGCCCCAACACCAACCAGCCCCTCTCGGGCACCGAGGTGCAGCTGCTGCGGGAGTTCCTGCCCCTCAACCTCAACTGCGACTCCTCCTCGTTCCGGCAGCTGCTGCAGGCAGCGGTGCGGAAGGCGCTGGTGCGGCTGCGGGACAGCTCGCTGGCCCAGCTGCGGGGGAAGGCACCGCGGCGCTCCGGGCCGGGTAATGGAGCTGAGCTGCTCGCCCAGGCAGTAGGTGAGGTGGCCACCCAGCACCTTCATCTCAGCCCTGAGAGATTCACACATGCTCGGCATCCCTCGCTGCTGTGCTCTCTGCCCACAGGCTTTGTGGAATGGCTGCTGCAGCTCAGCGTCGCCTCACTCAGCCCAGGCTCCAACTACCAGAGGAAGAAGACGGCTCTGCTCCTCCTGGCTGCTGTTTTGGAGACCTGCACAGACACCTGGAGCCCTGACAGGAAGAAGGGCCAGCCCCCACGTGAGTACAGGCAAGCTACCTGGGAGTATCACCCACAGCTTTGGGGATACTCCCAGCCAATCCCATCCCACCGCCCTGTGTTCCCATCACAGGGACCATGGCCACACTGCTGAGCTACGCCAGGCAAAGCGGCTGCTGGGACTTCTTCTCCCAGCCCAATTTGTTTGCACTGCTGAGCTGCCTACAGGACAGCACTAACGAGGTGAGCCTTGTAAAGCCAAGGGGAAGTCATAAAGATGCCTGCCTTGGCCTCAGGCAGGCTCAGCTGGGAAGCCCACCATTCTTCCCATTCTCCTCTGTCCCACTTTTACCCATGTCTTCTCTGTCCTGGCAGATCAGAGACTTGGCCTCGGAGCTGCTTGTCCGCTACTTCCCCGCCACATTCCCTGAGCCCATTGCCCTGGCTCTCTTCCAGCTGGCCCAGGACACCCTGGGCAGCCCCCGTGTGCAGGAGGCTGAAGCTGGAGCTGTGCTGATGAAGACCATTTTGCAGAAGTATGAGCTCCCTGTGTCCCCATCCCTCTCCTTGCGGTGGCACAGGACCCTCCAAGAATGTGCTGGCAGCACTGGTGCCTCACCAGTCTGTGGTCATTGAAAGGGTTTACAACAGCCTTGCAGTGGGAATCTGGGGAGGGTTGAGGTACAGGAGTCTGCACCAAGGGAGGAAGGAGCTGCATGGGACAAGATGGGCAGGAAATTCCCTGGTACTCACAGGAGGATCTGCCTGCTGCCCTAGGTCAGACAGTGGCACCATGAAGAGCCTGTCCCTGGAGGCTGAGGCAGCCCTGACGCTGCCCACCCGAGGGTTGTGCTTCGCCCAACACCTTCTCCACATGCTGCAAGCCCAGTACAAGGTGGCATGCCAGGACCTGCTGCGGGCAGCAGCCACTGCACCAATGCATGGTACGGCCCCAGCTGGGCAGGGCAGGGCAGGGAGCAGCTCCTGCAGCAGCTGCCTGAGAACTGGAGCAGGCCAGAATCACGGCAGGACTCAGGCCATACTCATTCCTAGTGCCACATCCTTGCCTTGGTTTCCCTGTTTGGCACTCCCCCTGCCTTGCACACCCCTCATCCAGGGCCCTGCTCACTCCCCTGCCCCTGAACCATGTCAGCCGTGGGCTCAGGCAGGAGAGGCAGGGCTGTGCTGACACCACAGTGAGCAGAGGTGGGTGTTCTGCAGGAGCCATCGCAGCCCTGCGCCGGTGCCTGCTCCAGGTGCCAGAGGTGGCCGAATCCATGCAGGCAGCAGAGTTGGTGCAGAGCTGGCAGGAGGTCCTCACCCACCTCGTGACCACAGTGAGAGACATCACCTCCCTTCTCCTGGGTGCTCTGCAGAGCCAGCAAGGCCCCAGTGCTGATGAGCAAGGTGAGTGTCCCCATGGGGGCAGGACCAGCCCTTGGAACCATCCCTGGGAGCCACTGGCAACTCCATCACAGTCATTCCCAGCAGCCCTCCAGTCCAAGGGGAATGCACTTGCTTTGAGCTCAGTGCTTCTAGCAGGGGACCATGGTGAGGCTGGGCCTAGCTTTGGGTCCCTTTCTCAACTCCATGGGAGAACAGCAGCACTAGAAGCCAAAGCCTTCCAGATCTTTCATCTGCCAGATGGAAACAGTTGGGAAAGGAGAGGTGGCAGAGCCCTTACAAGCCTTGGAAAGAGCCGTGGGAAAAATGCAGCTGCATTCCTGAGGGGGCATGAGGCAGGGCAGGAGCCATTGCAACTTGTGTGCATTCTGATGGGACTGCAGTTCCTCCCAAACCCCAGCAGCATCCCCCTCCCACTGCCCTGCAGCACCCTGCTCAGACCTGGCTTTTCCTTTTGCAGCTGCTGCCCCATCATTTGCAGAGATGGGGAACGCCATTGGCTCCCTCATCATGCTGGGGAAGGGCCAGGGGCAAGAGGAAGAGGAAGGGGATTCAATCCTGCTGTCAGAGGAGCACAGCCTGATCTTGACGTGCTGCTGGGTGTCAGTGAAGGTGGGGACTCCTCATGGCACTGGGAGAGGGACAGCCCAGCATGGCTCCCATCATCCAGCCTACCCCAGCTGCTGCTTCACCTCCTCTTGGGTCATTCATCTTTTCTGGGGATGAATATAGGGGAACTTCTGTCCTCATCTCAGTGCTGTCACACATGTCCTCACCCCCTTCCAGGAAGGATGCAACTACCAGGCTCCCCAAAAGCAGCCCCCTCCCTGCTTGCCCTTACAGAGCCCAGTTTCTTCCCAGACACTGATAGTCCCCTCCTGTGGCAGCCAGGCTACCTGCCTTGCAGCCCTGCTGCCAGCCATCCCAGCTTCTCCTCCTCCGTGCCAGTCTTGCTGATCCTCCTCTTCTTCCCAGGAGATCGGGCTGCTCCTGGGGGGCCTGGCCGAGCTGCTGCTATCCCCAGCACTGCCTGCTGGACTGGGGCCCCTCCTGCCGCTCCCCACCCTGCAGATGGCCTCCAGGGTGTTCCAGGAAATCCTGCTGCGGTGCCGGCACTGGGTAAGAGCCTCTCTGAGCCCTTAGCCATCCTTCCAGCCCTGTCCCCACCCTGGCACACTGGGCTGGAGGGAGGGCAAGTGGGGCAGGGTCTGCTCTGGGGCAGGACACAGGGATGGCTGGAAGTCCCCTGGCTGGGATCCCAGTGCCAGAGCCTAGCACATCCCCACACCATCAAGTCATTTCACTTGCTCTTCCCAAAGAGTTTTCTGGGGCCATGGGGGGCTGGTGGGTGCAGGCTTTGAGGTGCTGGGCCTGACACTGCTCTGCCCCAGGGAGCAGTGGAGGGCTGCAGCATGGGCTTCACCAAATTCTGTGCTGCGCTGCTGAACCACCCGGATCCAGAGCTGCAGGCCATCCCGCGGGCTGTGCTGGAGCAGGTACAGTGCTCACCGTGCCCCTTGTTTCCCGTGCACCCCAGGGAGCACCAGGGTCATTCCTCAGTGTGCCCACTCCTGGGGCAAGCACCCTCCTGGCAGCTGAGATGCTGCTACTGCAGGGCTGGTGTGAGCTGGTGCAGGACAGCTGCAGGTTCCGAGTGGCAGGTTTCCAGGCACGTCTCAGGAGGATTTTGTTTCTCTGTCAGGGCTTGGAGGCACTGAGTGGGCCCCGGAGCAGCTCGATCACACGCCGTGCTGCCGGCTTCCCCATGCTCTTCCTCTGCATCGTCAGCGGGGAGACCCCGGCGCAGGCACGGCCGCTCCTGACCCGCTGCATCCAGACACTGCTGGCCTTGGCTGCCACAGCACTGCCACAGGACTGGGACCAGACCCTCGACCTCCCACAGGTGAGTGTGGTGCTCCTGGCTGCTGGAGCCCCTTAGGCAACAGAGTGATCTGTGCCAGGTACCCAGCGTGAGACCACGAGAACCCAGAGTGAGCAAAACCCCACAGCCCTGGTCGTGCTGTCCTTCCCAGCAGCCTGGGAGCTGATGCCTCATGGCTCCCCTGTCTTTTCCCACCATCTTCCCCTGCCATGGTAGCATGAGCCCCCTCCTGCCACGGTGCCAGTGAGCCCCTGTGCTCTCCCCAGGTGTGTGCCCTCCACGTGCTGCAGACGCTGGTCCGCGGGGCGGGGCTGGGCGGGGCAGTGCTGTGCCATGCCACACCCATGATGGCCCTGGCACTGCGGGGCCTGGGCTCGCCCTGCTGGGCCATGAGGAACGCGGCCATCCAGCTCTTCAGTGAGTACTGGCAGATCCCACAGCACCCAGGGTTCGGATCCTTTGTGGGGTGAAGTGCAGGGCCTTGGCAGTGTTGGATGGGACCTGCCTTCTCTGTCCCTGCAGGTGCCCTCACATCCCGGCTGCTGGGACAGCCAGGGAGCCACAGGGACGGCTGCCCATCAGAGGGGCTGAGCCTACATGCCTTCCTCGGGCAGCACCCAAAGCTGGGTGCTGTGCTGCTCGGGGAGCTCAAGGTGGCCACAGCACCCACATCAGGGGGGCCTCGCCTGCACCCTGCACTCCATGCCATCCTCACCCTCTTGGCCCAGCTGCAGCCTGGCACTGACAGTCCTGGCAGGTATGGGGGCAGTGCCTCAGCCAAGGGCTTCTGCAGTGGGAAGGGCTCCCATGGTGCTGAGGCTAGCCCTGGCTCTTGTGAGATTTTACCTCAGCCAGAGCATCACCACATGGTGCCCTTTTTACTCCACAGTCCTTCTGCTCCCTTCCTGGGGCCACTGCTGGGGCTGGCAGAGAGCCCCATCTACGCCGTACGAGCGATGGCTGCCAAGGCTCTGGTGCCTGTAGTCCCCCCTCCCCAGCGCTGCAGGCTCCTCCTGCAGCTGGCCCGGCAGCTCCCCGCAGCACCCGGACAGATCCTCTCGCACAACACCGTCCACGGGCGCCTGCTGCAGCTGCGGGCACTGCTGGCCTCGGCCACGGCCTCCGGGGGGTGAGTGTTGCCATGCTGTCTCCCCAGCTGGGTCACTGTGCCAAACGCACCTTTTGGCCACGGAAGGGCGCCCATCTCACGCTGTGCCCCGTGGTGAGGCTGTGTCTCCACGCAGGCTGTCGGCCGAGGCGCTGCACCCCGTGGCTCTGCAGCTGGAGGCGCGGGGCTGGCTGCTCACCCCTGCCCAGCGCTGCCCCCTCCTCCGCGCCGCCTTCCTCCAGGTGCTCGCCCTCCTGCCCACATCCCTCAGCCCTGGCTTTGCCCAGTACATCTGTGACACCATCAGCACCAAGCTGGGCAGCCTCCCACAGCGGGGAGAGCCAGGCTGTGCCGAGCCACAGGTACTGCTTCCTGCCAGGAGAACCACGGCCATGCCTGACTGGCAGTGAGCCTGGGCAGGGACAGGGGACCCATTGCTGCAGGCTGAGCACTGGAAGGGCAATCCTGTCTTTTTCTGCAGGTGGGCTCAGCCGTTCTCCACCAAACCATGGCCCACTTCATGTGCAGCGAGGCAGCCCGGCTGGCAGACAGCGAGCGGATTGCTGCCGTCTGCTCACTCCTCCAGCAGCCCAACCCTGACATCCAGCTTGCCATCCTGAGCTGGGTGATTGCTGGGGAGGGAGGAACGTGCAAGGAGATGGAGAACGCCCTTGGGCTGACATTGCTGGTATGATGGGGCTCAAAAGCCACCAAGTAAAGCAGGGAGGCCCCAGTGCACCACACAGATGGGACCCCTGAGATCCCATTGCTGGGAAATTTGGTGCTCCCCAGGCTGAGGTTGCATGGGTGCAGGCACTTGCCTGGTCGTGCAGTGCTAGGACCACTAACCATGTACATTCTTTCCCATTGTCAACTAGGAGAGCTTGCGGTCGGTGCTGCAAGAGGGAAGGGACAAAGAGTTCCTGAGATTGTACCTTGAGGCTTTGCTGCATCTTTACAGAGATCCCTCGTCATGGTCCCAGGAAGCTTCCAGCAAGCTCCAGGGCTCCTCCGCATCATGCCTGGAGCTGCTGCTGCACATGGTGGAGGCTGAATGTCCTGGGCCTGATCTCCTCTTCCAGGCACTGTGTGCTGCCAGCCTGCTGCTCGCCCACCAGTAGGTCCCTGCTGCTGCTAGGGGGCTGCCCAACTCTTCCCAGATTCTTCCTTAGTCCTTACTAGAAACAGAACCATGACTTCTCTCCCATAAAATCACAGCATTGCACCTGGCTCCTGTGATCTCGGGGCAGCCGATGGCCTTTGGTCCCCTAATGGAGCAGGAGGCTGTGCTTGAATTCGCTCTCCTCTGTCCTCTGGCAGGTGTGGGGACGAGGACGGCGCGCTGGTGGAGCGCTGGTGCGCGGCGCTGGAGGAGTGCAGCCGCTGCCCTTGGTCGGAGGTGCTGCGGCTGGCGGCCGCCCACTCCCTGCGGACAGCAGGGGCCGCCGTGGTGCAGCCAGCCCTGCGCGCTGCCCGGCCCTCGCTCGTCCCCGTGGCTCTGCGGTAGGTCACTGAGCCGTCTCTGGGCATGGCTGTGCTTCCCAGCAGCACTGCTCCCTGCGGGCCCAGCCCCAGGGAGGGTTAATGGACTCTGCAAAAGGTGTCCTCTGCAAAAACTCAAGGGTATTGAGGACCCCACTCATTCAAAAATCACTGGCATTCAAGAACTCACAGCCTACAAAAAAAATGTGTGTCCTTTATGAGCAGCAGATGGCATTGCTGAGTCCCTCAATCTCTGGCACAGCCCCTACCCTCCCAAGCTCCAAGCTCTTGGGTGGTGGCTGTGTCTTTCACAGTCCAGTAGAAAAGTCCCTCAGAGAAGTATTCTTCTGAGGTCCCATCCTTCCCTCCCCTCCAGGCAGGCTGGGATGCTTTGGGGTGTGCAGTATGCCTCCCTTCCCTTCTCTTCCCTTTCCTCAGGCTGATAAACGTGGCCATTCACCTTCTGCAAGATGAGGAGCGGGAGGTCCGGCACGAGGCCTCAGGTTTTGCCAGCCTCCTGCGGCAGAGCCCAGGGGAGCTGCTCCAAGACGGCTGCATCTTTGTGCAGGACAATGTGGGGCTCCAGAGCCTCCTGGAGCTCCTTCTGAGAGAGTTTGGGGAGCACCCTGAGACCTTCAACTCACTGCTTCAACACATCCCCACCTTAGATCTCAGGAGTGTTGTGGAGGAGCTGGAGGCCAATAAGTGAGTTGCTGGGCCTGTGGACTGGCATGAGGGAGTGTTGGGTACCACGAGGCCGGCCCTTGGCTTCACTCACACCTCAGCTTTTCCCCCAGACCTGCCAGCCTGTACAAGGAGGATGAACCGAACGTTTTTGCAGAGCCAGCTGTCTTGGCACGGCAGCTGCTCCCTGTCCTGGTGCAGCTCCTGGAGAAGGCTCCCACTGGCAGCCCACTCCATGCCTCAGCTCTGCAGTGGCTGGAAGCCAAAGGCCCCGGTCTGCTGAGGGACCTGCAGTACTGCAAGCACTGCTGGAGCCAAGGTATGGCAAGCATGGAGTGCCTGGGAAAAACAAAGAGTGTCCTTGTTCCCCAGGCCAGCTCTGCCCAGGGACACCCCGCCACACTCACAGCTCCTTTACCTCTCTCCCCACAGGGACTGCTGTCCACTGGGGGATGAAGGCGCTGGGCTGTGCCAGGCTCCACACAGCCCTGGCCGTGCTGCTGGTGAGGGCCCGGCTGGTGGCACAGGTGCTGCAGGTGCTGGGGGAAGGTGCCACCGCCGTGCCAGGCCTGGGCTGTGGCACCCAGGAGATGGAGCAGGAGCTGGAGCTGGTACAGGGGCTGCTGGTACAGCATGGGCTGGCCCCTGTGCCAAATCAGGACAATGCACCAGGAGAGCTGCGACCACTGCCAGGGACTGACAACTCCAGGCATGCAGCAGTGTGACAGAAACCCTGCAGCCCTCTTCCTCCATTTCCTGGATGCTCTCTGACCTGCAAGTTTGCTGGCGTAACTCAGGGGAACCCCACTCACAGTGTGGGACACACTCATTTTGTTTCCAGTTTCCAACTCTCCAGCTGACGACTCCAGTGCAGCATGGCTTCCTTGCCCTCAGCTCTGGCTGGCAGGAGGGGACCTGTGCTCCAGAGCTCTCACACCCCTTCATGCTCAACTCCCACCACCTGTTTTTTAACCAGCACTTTGGTCTTTGGCCAACCTGGGCTTTTATCCCAAATAAAGAGGCTGAGAACATTTCCAGTGTTGAATCCTTTTAATTCCCCTGCCCAGGAGGGTGGTGTGAGAACGGGCTGCAGGAGCCAAACCTGTCCTGGGGCAGCAAACAGGCAACAGCCACTGGCTGCAGCGGAGCAAGATCCAGCATGGCACATGCTCCCAGCACAGGTTGTGGTACCAAAGTGTGCTCCAGCCACCCAAAGCTGGAGCAGGGAACCCCCCAGCAAGGTCGTGTTGTGCTGGTGAGGAGTGGGGAAGGGCAGCAGCACCACCCAGCCCAGCCCCATTCCTTGCAGTGCAGGCTGGCGAGCCCCACGGCTGGAACTGGACACCGGCACCATCGCCCACGAGCAGGCTTTGGGTGTCTGCTTAGCTTCTCCCTGCAAAGCCCAGCAGGGCTGCACGGCCCTGCATGGCTTACCTGATGCTGCAGGGAGTGAGCTCAGACAAGAGGAAGGATGCTGCCTCATCCTCACGTCCTTGCCAGCTGCAGGTCCTTGAAAGTACGATGTCATGGCTGTGACATCATCACACCCTGTCACCGCCACATGCTCTTCTCACCCAGACTCAACCTCATCATGCTGTTCTTCTACCATTAATCACCACACTTTAGCAATTCCCTTATTTTTAGTCTTTATAAGAAGGGTTTTTTCATTCTTCAGCAAAATATTTAATGGAAAACAGAGGGAGCTGGCACCAAGGGTGAGCAGCAAACCTGCAGGAGGGTGAAATTATGAAAGAGACCACATTTTTATTTCAGTCCCCACCTCCCCAGCAAGGAGTGGTGCCATGGGGAGGCTCAGCTCACCTTCCCAGGGGGATCCTACACGAAGATGAGAGCTGGTTGGGAGCAGACACAGCCCTCCTGCAGGCCCTCCTGCACCCACGAGCCTTGGCACCCCACCACAGAAGCAGCCACCCAAAATGTCCTGGAAGGGAGAATCAGTGAGAACTGGGGTGTGCCATTAATAAATACAATTTTTTAAAATCAAGTATAGTTATATATATTATATATATATTATAATGGCAGTTTGACTAGATGATCTTTGTATGTGCCTTTCAACAGAGATATTCTATTCTATTTAAATATGTTTATTTTTACATTATAATCTTGGTTTATAGGCAGTAATATTGATTCATTTAATAATATGATGGTATGCTATATTATTGTGGCATATTTTAACGTAATTATAGCTTTGTATACAAATATTATAATTACAGTATAAAAGGAGAATGCCTTAGAGGCAGGGCGAGATCCCAGGGTGGGGATGGCACAAATTAGCACCCACCTGGCTCCTGGCAGCCCGTGCCCGGTGCAGTGGGGGCGGCGGCGGGACGGGTTCCCCCAGCACTGCACACACACCCGCTGGCCCCGGCGCAGCCCGCGGCTCCAGGCGTGCCCGCGGCACGGGGCTCCCACCTGCGCCAGGCGGAAATAGCCGCAGGAGCTGGGCAGGGGGAATGGGAGGAGAAAAGAGGGGAAATGGTGGGCGGGAGGTAGGGCAGAGGTCGTGGTGGGGTTTTGATGGGTTTGGGTATAAAGGGGATGTGGGTTTGGGGGGTGGCAGAGGGGCTTTGGCTGGGGAGGTGAGAAGGGTAATGGTGCGGAGGGATCCTGGTTTGGGGAGCGGGAAGGATGATGGTTGTGTGGGGCATGCGAAGGGCCGTGGTTATGTATGGGGGTGCAATGGGTCGTGGTTTGGGGCAGGGAGAAAAGGAATGGCTTGGGGAAGCAAAAAGGGCCTGGGTCTGGGGGTGCAAAGGGGCCGTGGCCGCAGGGGGGTGCAGGAAGGGGTCCCGGCTTTGGGGAGGGGGGCGTTACAGAGCGGCCCGACTCCACACGTACCCAGAGGGCTCCGGCAGCGGCAGCCCAGCTCTTCGCCAGGGATCTCTGAAATCCTGGCTGAAGGCCCTGGGCACTATCTTGGCCACCTCCGGCAGAAGAGCAGCTGTGAGGGGCACGGGGATGGTTAAAGACACCCCGGGCCGGCAGCACAGGGGACGAGCACGCAGGAGGGCAGCGGACAGCCCGCGTTACCTTTGGCCGTGCCGCAGGTCGGGTGCTGCCCCAGGCAGCCGCGGCGCTGCTTGAGGTCAGGACAGGGATCCCCTCCGTGCCGGGGCGGCACAGTGACCTGGCGGCTGCGGGCCCGGCTGCCAGCCCCGCACCGGGAGCTGCACCCGCTCCACGGCCCCCAGGGCCCCACGGCACAGCCCACCGCTGCCAGGGACGGAGGAGAGGGAGGAGAGTCAGTGTCATCAGCAGTGGAAAGAGCAGAGCAGGGAAGATGCAGCACCGGGGACAGGGAGAGGGGAGGAAGGGCAAGGGCCAGAGTGACCCCAGCAGCCGCTCTCCCCTGACCCTGCCAGCGCAGGGGCATTGTGAGCTGCTTCCGCAGGACTTTATCCCTGTGTGCATCGCGCTGAGCTGGGACCCTGCTAATCTCCCCGGAGATTAGGAAGGGCTGACTGCTGCAATTGTCCAGGGGGCCGTGGCCAGCGCCTGCCTGCCCAGATTTGGGTCCCCAGGGCAGGCTGGCTCTGCACTCCCCAGGCCCATGAGCCCTGTTTGGCACCCTCAGTGCAGACCCCGGTTCCCTGTCCCCGTGCAAGGCACTGCCTGTGACAGTAGCAGAGGTGGCACCGGGGCTTGTCCCACACTGGCTTGCAGTGACAGCGCTACCATCAGCCGCAGAGCAGAGGCCACCCCTGCGGGCTCTCCCACTGCACTGGGGCCAGCCAGACATCCAGCATGGAAAAAAGGGCACAGCTGGGACACTGCTCCAAATCCCGCCCAGCCGGCATCCCCAGGCACACCCTGTTACCACTCAAAGTACGGGGCTAACAGGCAACAGCCAACACTCGCCACCGAGCACAGCAGCCCGGGCCGGTGTCCCCAGGCGCGGTCACCGCCGTCCCCTCCGGCACTCACCGGCGCGGCGGCACGTGGCCAGGTAGTCCTGGCAGCAGTCCCCGGTCCTCTGGCAGTACGAGTCGCAGTAGCAGCGAGCCCGGCGGGCGCCGGGGGCCCAGCACGCGTTGTTCCTGCCGGGGCAGCAGCGGTGCCGGCAGCTGCCCGTGGCACAAGCCAGGCAGGCGGCGGCCAGCAGCCAGCCCGCCCAGAGCAGCGCGACCCGCATGGCTCCGGGAGCCTGCGAGCCCCGCACGGCACCGGGAGCCTGCGAGGCACCGGGATGACGGCTCTGCCTCGCTGGATGAGGAGCGGGGGCTGTGCCGGTGGGAGCTCCGGCCGTGCCGCACCGCCCCCGGGCTGGGCGGGGGGACAAAGCCCGTTCCCTTCTGCTCCACCGCCCCTCGGCTCCACGGCAGGGCAAGGACTTCATACAATTAACCAGGGTTATTAATGGAGCACTGTGCGTGAGACAACACAACCCTGCCTGGGAGCATCCGTGATTGGCACTGCTGGGTTGGAGCCGACGCTGCCCCAAGAGCACAATCTTGGCGTGACGGGGAGCCCTGTCCCCCACCCACGGGGCAGGAGCCACTCACTGCCCACTCAGCACAGCCCGGACACCAACACAGCTGCTAAAGCCAGACTGATTTTATTCAAATTGCGAATGTAAAACAGAATAATAATAAAAAAAAAACCTAATGCAACCCTCACTGGCTTCAGAGCCGAAAGCCGCAGGTAAACCGTGCCCAGGCTTTCCTCCTTCACCCTCCTGTGTTAAGGCTGAGCTCATCGCTGGCTACGAGAGGGAGGAGGGATGGGTTGAGCCCTGGCTCCTGCATCTCCAGCTCCCTCAGGGAGAAATTTGGCACAAATCCAGTGGGGCCAGCCTGGCACGAGCAGGGCAGGGCTCCAGCCCCACGGCTATGGGTGTTAGTGAGTCAGCGTGAAGCTCCAAAAGCTACGAGATCACCTACGGCACCACGGAGAGGCGGCGGGAGGGCAGACGCGGGGAATGTGGCAGAAGAAAGGGGTTTGCACCCCTGGCCGAGGGGCCAAGCCTGCGGCGTGGGGCTGCAGCCCCCCGCCCTGGCTGGCACACGCCCCTCGGCTGTAAACGGCAGGCGAGGGGCACCCGGCTCACCCCAACCCCAGCCCACAGCGAGCACAACTAAAGGCCTGGCTGTATGTGCAATTTTGGGCAACCGCTGCTCAGCAGCCCGGGGCTGAGCAGGATCCCTGGGATGGGATGGGATGGGATGGGATGGGATGGGATGGGATGGGATGGGATGGGATGGGATGGGATGGGATGGGATGGGATGGGATGGGATGGGATGGGATGGGATGGGATGGGATGGGATGGGATGTTGCACACTGGTGGTCTTGGTGCTGGCAGGGAGGGAGGAGGGAGCTTGGGGTCACAGCAGGGGGTCACTGCCCTCCCATCCCAGGGGGTGCAGGGCTGTTGGGCCCCCTCCAAGAGCTGCTGTGACCCTGCCAGTGGCCTCAGCCCCATTGTCAGCTTGTGATGTACAGCTTGGCATTGCACTCATATGGCTCGAGGGGGCTCTCAGCACCCCCAAAAGAGCTGCTCCCCTGGCAGTCAGGAGCTCCTGGCTGCTGGGAGCCCCAAGGCCACTATCCAAAGGACATCACAGCCTGGTTAAGCAGCACACACAGCTGATGTGGGGCTGGGGGAAAGTGTCACCAGGAGACTGGGGTGAGCATGACCGGGATGCTGGGGGTTGGGATGGTGGGATGCTGCTCCCTCCCTGCTCTTTCAGCAGACAACTAGTAATTTAACTTGCTCCAGGGCCTGTTCCTAAAGGTAAAGGTGGCCAGGTTTGGGTGTGCAGGGCAGACCTGGCCCCAGCGGCGCCGCAGGTGGGTGTGGGTTTGGTCTCTGCTCTCCAGCTGAGGCCCTGCAGAGCACGGGAGGCAGGGGCTGCCTGGCCCGGCCCCTCAGTCCGTTTTCCACACCTTGTTGAGGAATTTGACCACCTCGTCGTAGATGATGAAGACGATGGCCACGTCAAGACACACACGGCCCAAGCGAGGCACTGTACCCTTGTAAAACCTGCCAGGGATAGAGAGGGGGGCCGTGGGGCTGGGTCCCCTCACAGCCCCTTCCCTGCCCCTCCACCCAGCAGCCACCCCCAGGGCAGAGCTTACGCCAGGGGCCCTTCGTGCTTCATGATCTGGTAGGCGCAGTCCCAGGTGTTCTTGTACTTGTGCGCTTCCAGCCCCTGCGGGAAGGGAAACGCAGGATCAGAGGCCAGAGCTGCATCAGGAGGATTTCAGGGGGAGGCACAGAGCTGGGGGTGTGCCATGAGGAACTGATCTCTCTCCACTGCTGCAGGACATCAGACCCCACAGGGATGTCCCCACATCCACAAAAACACTCCCCATGGCTCAGGAGCAATCCCAGACATCTCCCAAACCAAACCTCGTGTGCCTGCCCCGGGGACTGCATGAAACAGCTGCCAGGCAGTGGGTGCCCCAGCCTGCTGCACACAGAGCACTGTCACACAGGCCCTGGCACTGTACCTGCATCCTGGTCTTCACCACATCCAAGGGGGTGTTGCCGAAGACACTCGCAGCTCCAGCAATGGCTCCAAACACCCCTGTTACTAAGGGGTTCATGACCTTGTTGGGATTGTCCCCTGGGAAGGAAGAGAGGTTGAGGGCAGAGTGGTGGTGGGTTTCCCATGTACATTCCCAAGGGAGCCTGCAAGGAAGGTCCCAGGTCTGGCTGCCTGTGACCAGGATGCAGTGCTGAGCTGGGCACCCAGCAGCACCTGCCCCACACAGCCCACGCTGCACCGCAGGGCTCAGGGTGGGTGTGAAAGTGATGCTCCAGCACTAGGACCCTCAGCCCCACAGGCTGGTGCCACCCCACCCTGGTATTAATCATCCTCCAAAGTGACTGAGCCATGAGAAACAGGGGGTGTGTGGATGGAAAAACCATCCCAGCTCCCAAGGGCTGAGGAGCCAGAGGCACAGCCAGGGAGGGCTGGGGGCCAGGGCACCGTACCTTTGTACCAGTTCTTGAGGGAGGTCATGACGAAGAAGCGGATGGCCTGGTTAGATCCTTGCTTGAGGACGGTTGCAGTCAAGCCCTGGTAGGTCCCCTTCAGTCCTGCAAGAAGAGGGTGTTGGAGGGGAGACCAGCCTCAAGTGGCACAGAAAAGTCTCCCCAGGCCACCTGTCCCAGGCTGTGCCCATGCCCACCTCCAGCCCGTCCCCACGGCATGGCAGTACTCAGGGAGTCAGGGTGCTGCTTTCCTGGGACTCACCCTGTTCCCGAACGATCTCCCGGACGCCATGGAAGAAACCACGGTATTTGGGGTTGGGAGAGGTCTGGTCATGGATAAACTTCACCTACGAGGAGATGATGCACTTGTCCTGGCTGAGGTAATGCAGATGTGATGGCCCCAAGGGCTGTTGGCCATCTCCTGCTTTGTCCCAGGGACAGTCCCAGGACCAGAGCTGACCCATGCAGCCAGGCAGCTCCGGGAGAGATCGGGGGGAAGCCTGTGCCCATGGCCAGCAGTGCATTGTGCAAAGGAAAACCTGGGAAACTGCTGCTGCAAGCAGACAGGTGGGGCTTCCACTCATAAAACGGGTGACAAGACAGCTCCTGGGTGTGGGGCTCCTCCCTGGAGTGGGAAACAGGCCAGAGCCACCTGACTAGACCTCCACAGGGTTTTCCAACATCAGATCCTGGCCTACAAAACTGTGTTGGGTAAATGCATGCAGCCCTCAGGTCCCCAGAAGTTGGGCATCCCTGGGTTTTGCCACCTCCCAGCCCAGCCCAGCGAGGAGTGCCAAGGCAGGGGACAGTGGCAGCCACAGCCACCCACCTTCACAGTCTCCATGGGGCAAACCACGGCCACGGCCTCAGCCACGCCAGCCCCCAGCCCGCAGATGAGGCCCCGCGTGCTGTCCAGCCGCCCCTGCTCGTCTCTCATCTGGTTGCTGAGGAACTCGAACATCCCGAACCTGCAAAGGAGCCATGTGCTAACCCCTGGGCACCCGGACGGGGGTCTGCACCCCCTGGCTCCGGGTCTGTCTCCAGGAGCAGCTGCACACCCTGTGAGAGGACCCTCCCCGCCTGGGAAGCCACACGGCTTCGATAAAATGCCAGTGGAAACACCGAGGGCAAAGCCACCCCCTTGTTTGCTGCTGCTGGGGGCTCCCCCTACTCACCCCTTGCCCCGGGGGCACGTACCTGACGGCAGCCTTGGGGATGGAGCCGTACAGCAGCGAGCTGAGCCCCCGGTACAGCCCCCGGATGCCATGGTCACGGACAGTCTGCTTCACACAGTCCCCTGCGGCAGAGCACAGCGGTGCCGCTGTCACCCGCCAGCCCAGCACCCCCAGCACCGCCCTGCAGCGCCAGCCAGGCCCCCCAGGAGCCCAACCCAGAGAGGGGCTGCTCACCGATGCCCTTGTAGCGGGGAGGGTTTGCCTTCTCATCCAGCTGCAGCTGTGTCTTCACATACTCAGTAGGAAATGTGATGCAGATCTCGATCCCTCCAGCCAGGCCACCTGCATGGGGGAGGAAGGGAAACTGAGGCAGGAGCAGGATTGTGCCCCTCCAGTGCCACATGGCTGCTCTCAGCTCCATGACAGCTGAGCCTGGGACCTCTCTGGCAGCCAGGTCTGGGCTGGGACACGATATCCCTGTCCTCACCAAAACCCCGAGGACTCCACGCAGCAGCAGGGCCCTGTGCCAGCCTGGTGCCTTGCATGGGCATCACTGCCCTGCCATGGCAAGAGCTGTCGGGAACACTGGGCAAAGGGGTGGGAAGAACAGGGCAAAACCCCGCAGCCATGGCTGCCTGTTTGGTGTGCTGTCCCTCAAAGACACCTCTCCCTCCCTGGAGCCTCACACCTCCAGGGGAGCTGCAGCACTGGGATGTACAAACGCAGCAGTGCTGCAGCAGGCCCAGCACCACTCCCCACAGCAGCAGGAGCCATCCTGCAGGCCCGGCTGTGCCAGCAGGAGGCACAATCACCATCAAGCCTGTCTGGCTGCCCCGGGCCCCCGCGGCGGCGGCTGCTGGGCACTGATTACAGCGGCTGCAGCCTCTCCTGCCGGCCCGGGCAGCAAGGGATGCTGGCTCTCAGCTCTGGGCTCTCCTCAGCGTGGCTGCAGCCCTTGCAGCTGGGGCCAGCAGTGCTGGGGAGCTGGGCTCAGCCCATCCGGCCAGCGCGGGTCACAGAGCTTCCTCACATCAAAGGACAGCCAGGTCCTGCCGAGCAGCAGGAGCCCTTTGTGCCGGCACCAGGAGGAAGCACAGGGCTGAGCTCCCCCAGGGCTCACAACCCTGCTCAGCCCAGGACATGGCACAGGGCGCTGCCACTGGGGTCAACACCACCCTGAGCTCCCCGAGGATCTCCCTGCTGCCTGCGCAGGGAAGGTGAACCATGCTCCAGCCCTCGGGCTGGGGCACAGTGAGTGGTCAGCTGGGCTGGCAGCTCCCAGTCTCCTATACAGCCTCCAGTGGATCCTCCAGCCTGGCCATGTCCTGGGTGTGACTCAGCAGGTCTGTGGCCCCCACTGCCAGGCCTGCAGCCCCCCCAGGCCCAGGGGACACCCCAGCAAGGAACACACTGCCTCTGCAGGAGAGGCTGGGGCTGGGTGAGTGGTTGTTATCCTGCCCTGCAGTGAAGCACAGGCTGGTGCCACGTGGCACAGCTCTGCTTATCACCCCCCAAAGTACCCCCGTAACAGGATGCTGATAGGGGACAGCACGGCCCATGGCTGCTCCCCGTGACAACAGCAGCCAGCACCAACTCCTTGGACCAGCAGACTTTGTGAGAAAGTCGCATTTCTTCTGCATGGCCTCCACATACGCAAGGGATCTCTCTGGTGTTGCCAGCTCCCCCCGTCGGTGCCACTGGCAACTGGCATCCTCAGGAGCACTGCCACCTCCTCTCAGCCCAGTCCTTCTAGAGGGAGGGGGAAAGCTGCCTCCCCATATTCCTTCCAGCAGCTGAGCAGCACCCACCTTAAAACAGCCTTATGCTGGTTTTTCCCCCCAGGCACAAAAAGCACTGGGCTGCCTCGTCTTACCCAGGGAGCCAAGAGCAGGCCAGCCCCAACACAGCTGGGCCAATGCAAAGCTCAGCTCGGTGCTCAGAGCATCCCACCCCTGCCACTGGCACGGCAGGGGTGGGGACACCGTGGCACTGAGTACCCAAGGCAGGACACGCCAGCCCAGCCGGGCAGCATCCCAGCCCCGTGGGGACGGGGCGAGAGGCCAGCCCAGCTCTCCACAGCAAACAAAGGCTCCTTGTTTCCCCCTGTGTTCCCAGGGGGGCTGGAGCTGCCCAGCCCAGCCCAGCCCAGGCAGGCGCTTCTCAGGAGGAGGCACTGACCGCTGCCAGCCCTGACGCCTCCGCAGCACCCGGTGCTCTGGGAGTGTGGGAAGAACACGCAGGGGCAGCTCACTGCACTGCAGCCAGCCAACAGCTCCCCTGGGGCATCACAGGGGGACAGCCACCATCCCCAGGGTCCCCAGAGCACCCCTGCTGCCCCCTCCATCCTCTCCTACCCTTGGTGTGTCCCTCAGAGTGGCAGACACTGCAGGTCCCATGGCAGGGGGCTGGCCAAACACTAATTTCTCCTGCAAACACAAACAGCTCCTGCAGGAGCAGCTGGCAGGCCCCAGAGAGCAGCTCGATGAGGAGCAGTGTCCTCCAGCTGGGTGCAGCAGTCCCCAAAAAGCTGAGCACCAGCTGGCACCTCTCCACACTGCCACACTCCACCGTGCAACCAGCCTCACGCCACCACAGCCACACAAACACCCCCGGTGCTGCCAGGGCCACTTCCCTCCCTCCTGCACTGCAGAATTGAAGTGCTGGACTTTTTCTAAGTGCCATAAATATTTGTTCTGTCTCAGTCCCCCAGCACCAGCTCCTGCCCCAGCACACCCAGGAGCCAGACAGCAGGGAAGCACCCAGGACAAGCAGCAGTGCAGGGGCAATCAGCAGCTGAGCTCATGGCAGCCACACCAAATGCGACAGGGAGAGGTGCTGCACCTCCTGCAACCTGCTCACAGCCCCAGCAGGCACACCTGCATGCAGGGGAGGCAGAGGCTCTGCCCAGCATCCCACGGGCAAAGCCATCCACAGGAGCCCAGCAAAGGCACAGCGTGGTGTTCCTGGGAACTGGCAGCCTCTGGGGCTCTTCATGCAGCCAAGGATGAAGAACAGGGCACCCATGCTGCCAGGCCCCTCCCTGTTCCCCAGTGCTGTTCTGGCCTCAAATCCCATGGGAAGTTGCACAGAGCAGAGACTCTGGACACACTCCATGACTTGTGGCAATTTAAATCCATTTTCTTTTGCCCACAGAGAGACAGGGTGGCACAGGCCACCTGCCCTGCAGCCCCCTGGAAGCAAGATCCATCAGAGGTCCTGCTCTGCTGTCATCTCCTCTCCCCACACAGTTCTACCCCAGCAGAAAGAAACCTCATGCTATGCAAATAAATCACTCCACTGCCCACGAGCAGCAGCTTTGTCCAATCCTCTCCCTCTCCAGGGCTGCAGGGACTTTGCAACCTGTTTACCCGGACTTTAAACAGCAGCTCCAGCTCTTGCAACACCGTGGAGTCAGCAGGAACAGCAGCACTCAGGAGGTGAAAGGGCATGAGGGGCAGCAGCACTGCCGGGCCAAGGCTGTGGCTGCTGGCTGGATGAGCAGAGCCAGAGCAGAGGGAACGTCCTTCAGGGAAGGTCGCTCTGCCCGGCCCCGGGAAGGTGCCCCCGGCGGGGGGATCCCACTCCCAGCACCAGGAATGGCTCCCTGCCTGCAGCAAGCCTGCAAGTGCTCAGCTGCCAGCTATCCTGCTGCTGCAGGCTCAGCGGGAAGGGGGAGAAGGGAAAAACACCCCGGCATAGTTTGTGCAGAAAAAGTTCAGCTCTCCCCGGCAGAGAGGCCCGAGGAGGCTGTCCTTCGGTGACACACCCACAGCCCTTGGGCACGGCTGGGGAGAGCTGGCAGGAGGGAGAAGAGGGTTTCTGGGGACAGTGGGAGGGTGCTGCCCCTGCAGAGCTCACACAACACGTGATGGCACCAGCACACACAGGTTCAGCTCCTGGGACACCACTGACCACCCCGACCCAGGGACCCAGCTCAGAGCCAGGGCAGTGCTGAAGGGGGGCGATGCAGCTGCGATGGGGAAGACAAGCAGAGCCCCAGGACTGACACAAACCGAGGCTGTGCCGCCAGGACTGGCACTGTCAGCCCATGCAAGCTCCTACCCAGAGGCAAGTGCCCCAACAAACACCCACTGCCCTGTCTGGGAGCCACAGAGGGGCAGGAGGTGGCACTGGCCCCTCTGCCACTCCTGCAAGTGGCTGTGTCTGTAAAAGCATCCTGCTCCTGCAGAGTGATGGAGCAGCAGGGCTCTGTGCAGCTCTGATGAGAAGTGAGCACCCGGGGAGCAACTTCAGTCTCTCCTTTTTAAGAGTAATTTCACATGCTGACATACCAGCACCTGATTTCCATCTAAAAAGCACCTTTTAACTTCAGGTTCGTTAGGATCCTTTCAGGCCAGAGGGAATTGTTCCTAAGGGTCTGGAAGCAAAGCAGCAGAGCTCTCCCAGCCGGGTGGCTGAGGATGGTGGGAAGGCACAAACAGGCTCCCAGTGGAAGCTGAGCCCTGAGCTCCCCACTGTGGGGGCTCCCCAGTGTGGGGGCTCCCAGCCCACAAGCAGAAGGTGCAGCAGGATGGGGTGAGAGGAGCAGCTGCCCCGGAGCACACACTACGGGCACAGGGTGCAATCCTGCCCAGCTCCTGGGTGCTGTGCTTACAGTACGCAGCACTCTCACAAGGGGCCTTGGTGCCCTTTCCCATTAGCCAACACAGCTTTTGGAGATGAGGAAATAAGGGGGGGAAAAACCTCCAAGAACCAAAGGCCATCAGGCTGCTATGAACCGGGAAGGCAGAAATACCATCCAACAGCTTGTGACAGGTCTCTGCAGCCAGACACCGAGGGACCAACCCCCCTGGCAGCCATCCAGGCTGCTCTGCACCATCCATCAGTGGAGCAATCGTGCCCTGCCTGAGCGGTGGAACGGGTCTAACAGCCCCACCCTGCCAGCACTTCCCACCGCGGCCCATCTTGTGAAACTGGAGCAGGCAGGAGCCTCGCTGGGGCTGCAGCCCTGCAGGACGGGCGGCTCCCGGCAGAGCTCCAGCACTGCCCTCCCTCCGGCCACGGACGGCCCTTCACCACATCCTTGTGGAAAACCACCACGGGGGCAGCTCTGGCACCAAGAGTCTGACTCAGGGCTGAGATGGGGAAGGCTGCTGCCCCAAACCAGGCTGCGGGAAGTTTACCTGTGTTTTGGTTAGAAGGGAAAAACCATGTCCTGCAGCAGGTCAGCAGGCTCAGAGGGTGTCTGCCCCTGCTGGGGTTAGGATGGTCTCCCATCTGGCAGGGGCAAGGTGGTGGGGAGCACAGGGGTTCAGCATGTCCAGCACAGAACACACACTCAGCTTTGGTCATGGGGGAGTGCTACAGGCACTGGGGACAGTCTGACCCCCCAGGGATACAGAATGGCAAACACGAGAGGTGCCCCTGAGTACCCTGTGCCACCGCGGGTAAACAGCCCAGCGCAAACAGCGCTGCAGATAACGCCAGGATGGGATGAAATCGTTTGTCCTGAATCTTACTGGAACTGTCCTGTTTGAACAGGCTGTCCTTTCACAACCCACCCATTCATCACCTCTTTGCATTTATTTCTCAATATGACAACTAATCATTATTACATTTTAGACTTCTCAGCTGTGACTGTGATGGCAGAAGCCATTTCCCCGTGCTTGCAGTCACAGCATCCTCTGCCTTTGCCAATTTGCCTCTGCCAATTCCACCTTTGGGGACTGCCAGGTTCCTTGTCCTGCTCAAGTCACCTTCTCCCCATTGCCCTGCACACCTCAAGGCCCCAGGTTTGTCACCATGAGCTGTCTCCTGGCCATCCCACCACTTAACTTCAGACACTGACTTTTCAAGTGTCAAAACCTCTCTTAAGACATGCAACAGGGAGCTGATGTCAGAGCCCAGGGCTGTTGGATGACTCCCCCACACAGCCCTGTAGCTGGATGAAGGAGCCACTGCCAGGATGGCCACTTCCCTGGGGACAGGCTCTGATCTCCCAGCCCAAGCACAGGGAAGTGACTGCTGCACCAAGCACTGGAGCACAGGGAGAGAGAAATGGCCAAAAAATCAATCCCTGCTGTCAAGGGATGACCTGAGACCTCAGGGCACAAGCAGGAGCAGGGAGGCTGCATTGGCATGCACCACACGGGGCTGTCAGAGCTGAGAGATACTGCAACATCCCCAAGCTGTCAGCTCTTGGTGCTCATCGTCTCGGGAAGACGGACGACTCCTTCCGATCATTTACATCAACCCAGAGAAAATGGTTGCCTGCAGAATGTCAAGCAGAGCATGAGGCATGTGAAAATCTCAGAAACTCACATTTCAGAGCCCAGGGTTAACCCCAGCTCACATAGAATCCACTCAGACCAAAGGGAGACCCCAATGTGGTTTCCTGGCCCTGGGGCTGACCTCCTCCCACCAGGAGCCTTGGGGCTCTTACAGGTTTCCTCTGCAGCCCATGAGGGCTCCCAGGCAGCCAGGGACTCACTCAAGGCTAGCATGGTCCTTGTGCCCCACTCCCTAAAGAGATGACAGCCACAGGAGGCAACTGCAGGAGAAACCACAGCCAGGAGTGATATACTGAGGGCCAGCAGACCTGGCAGGACTGGTTCTCTCCATGCTCACCAATCTTTCCCCCTGGCTGTGATCAGCCCCCATCTGGCCCAGCATGAACAGGGAAACACCCCCCACTCTGCTGTGAGCACCAGGCATCTACCTCGAGATCAGGGAGTGAGCTGGACCACAGCCATTCACAGCACCACAACCTCCCTCACACCCTCTCCTGAGAGCAATGGCCCAGGAAATCCAGATGGACTTGGGACTTTTGGGAAAGGAGACCTGCTCTGCAAGAGGCAAGTCTCAGCTTTCACAGCCAGTCCCCGACTCCTCTCCTCTGCAGGTACAGCATTTCCTAAGAAAGATAATATCAAGGATTAACAATGAAGAGGAACCTGAAGCTCCAATTACTGCTTTGTTCGAGAGCCTGGGCTCCCTTCAGGCCCTCCTCTCTCCCTGCAGTCCCTCTCCCTGCCCATGCTCCCCCTGGGACCTGGTGCACATCACTGCTGTTTGCCAGTGGTACCCAACACCAGGGAGGCAGCCCCAACCCGTGAGCTCTTTCCAAATCCAGCACCGTGAGGGACAGCGTCCAGGCGTGCTGCCTCCCTGGCCAGGCAGGATTAGGTGTAGGTAGGAACAGCAACTGTGCAGCAGCCCCCGGCTGAGCAGAGATACCATGCAGAGAGCCAGGCTTCTCCGTGGGAGGGAGCAGACCCCAGGCTTCAAAGCTGGCTAAAAACAGAATAAGGCTGTACTTAACTCTGGCGAGGGCAGGCAGAGCCTTTCATCAAATGAGCATTACCAACCACGAGGAAAGTTCTCAAGAGGAGGGCAGAGTGTGAGGGTTTGCCTGCAAATGGCAAAGACCATTTGTGCTGGGCTGGAAATAGCCTACACTGGAGGCTGGCTTGAGCTGACCCAATGTGTCACCCAAAAACCCAGGGAAGGAGCACTCTCAGGAATCCCAGAGGTGACTGATGACTGTCCCACCAGCTCTGCCACCAGCATTCCTGTCTCACCACTTAACTGCCTTTATTTCAAGCTCCCCCCTGGAGTGTGGCCCTGTGCTGGGAGCACAGTAGACCAGCAGCACCCAGCCCTTCAGGACGCTGGTGGGAGGGACAGGAGTCTGGTGGGCTGTTTGGAAACCACAGCACAAAATGGGAAAGCTGGCTGTGGGAGGCTGGAGACAGGGCTGGGCCCCAGGCCTGCCTGCTAACAGGTTGTTACCCAGCAGAAAAGGCCGAGCTGCCTTTGTGTGCTCAGGCCACACATGGCCACAGCGGCACCAGCAGCGTTGTCACTGCAAGGTGAAGTGCTGCTTGGCACACAACAGCTGCTCGGACAAAGGAGAGCCCATTAGCAAATTAATTTTTAACCTTGCGTTTTGTCTGTTGCGACAACTGAAGGAGAAGAGCACTTGGCAGACAGGGCTGTACTTGCATCTCTTCAGAAGACAGCCAACCCCAGCCTGCTGAGGTCTGGGCAGCCGAGGGAGCTGTGCCTCCCTGGCACAGGATCCCAATTACACACAGGGTCTGGGAGCAGATATGCACCCAGGGTGGGATGATGGCTTATTTAACTCCACCAGCACAGGCAGACGAAGCACAGCGGGAATGTTCCAGCTTAACACCTCCAGCTCTCCAGAACACGGAGATTTGAAGCACACACCCCTGTTGTGCAGACAGATGTCAGATGAGAAACTCTGAGGGCATCAGCAAACCCCTTAAAGTCAGCAGAGACAGCCACAAACAGCACTGCATCCCCCAGCGAGGGGCTGGAGAGCTGAGCAGACCAGGGTTCAGGGAGTTAACAGCAGCTTTCTCCCATTTCTGTGGTTCTCTAATACAATTAGATGCCACAGAGACTTGGCTGGACTTCTGCCCATTAACCAATTACTCTGATTAAAGCCTGTGAGGAGAAGACCAGCATCTCAATAGGGTCTTTCTTCTACCTCTGCAGCCTCACATGAGCCCAGAAGCTCCCCCCAGGCAGGTGCACATACAGCTTTATGCACCTGGCAAAGGCCACGAGCACCATGTCCCCTGCTTTACATCGGGACAGCTTCCAGGCATACCCACTGCAACTTCTGGCAGGGGGGAGCAGAGCAAGTCTGCTGCAACCTCTCTCACAGGAGGCTGATTCTGGTAAGCTGATGATCCTGATTACAGATCTACACAAGATCTGTGAAAGTATCCTGCTATGTTGGTCCAGGCAGTGACAACCTGATGCATTCATTGTAAATGGACAGCGAGTTGGGAAGGACTGGGAAGGATGCACAAGGAGGAAACATCCTGTCCTTCCCATCCTAAAATTGGGTTAAATCCTATTTAAAAGATCTTTAAGTCAAGAAGCCTGAAAAACCCAACCCATTCTGAGGTGGGGCAGCAGAGAGGGGCACAGAGCTCAGGAGGAGCCTGGTCTCACCGAAGGGTTCACTCTAGCGAGAAGGCACCCTCTCGTTGGGGGCTGCCTCCTCCTTGTGCCCCAGCCCTTCGGCCAGGCAGCCGAGTGATGGCACAGTCCCCTCCCGGAGACGTGACCCCGGGAGGCCCCGGCACCTTGTGCACGCTCCAGCGGCGGCATCCACCCCCGGCAGCGCTCCCGGTGCTGCCAGGGCGGGGGCAGGGCCGGGGCACGGCCGGAGCGCTCCGCTCCCGAGCGGGCACAGCCCCGCCGCTGCCCGGTCCCGCTGCCGGAGGCTGGAGCGCTGCCCTTGGAGGGGAGCAGGGAGCTGGACAGACAAACAAAGGCACGATCGTAGGAGGGGGAATTGGCTGGCAAACACAAAAGCTCTAAACATGCCAATCATGTCGAGGCTGCGATGGCTCATTTCAAAACAAAGACGCTAATCTCCACTCTGGGAATTGTCCTGCGACTGGCAGGAGAAACCAGGGAGCTAATGAACAGCTACAAAGGAGTTTAACAAGGCTGCGACTGTGTTGGACTGCATTCAGCTCGGAGCTCGGAGCAGCCACAGGCAGGAGCGGACCGTTAACTCCGCCGTTACTGCCGCACCCGGAGCCCGGTTCCGTCCCGGGGAGCGTCAGAACCGGACGGGAAAACACGCCCCGATCCACAGGGACTGATGCTCAGGCACAAAGGAGGGACCAAGCAGCCTTAGAGGAGCTGTATCAGCGCAGCCGGTGGGACACAGCTGGGGCAAGGACAAGCGACTGCTGCTGCTTCAGCCCTGTCCCACAGCACCCTCGGGGGAGCGTGTGGGGCCCTTGCTGCCACCAGCCTCTGCCATCAGTTCCGCTCCCTCCTGCTGAACCCCGCTGAAAGCGCGAGTGCCGCTCGCCCCGTGTCATGTCCGAGCCCACCAGCATCTCCCCGGCTGCCGCAGAAACAGACCACCGGCTGCAGAAACAGCCTGCCACGATGCTGGGATCTCCGTGGATAGCGGGAGCCCCAGAGCCAGAGTCCAGGCTCGGGATGCAGCCGCGGGAGCTCTTTGGCTGTAGCCCAAGGGAAACCCCGGTCCAGCGGGATCTCCTTTCGCGGGCAGCGGGAGAGGGGCGGCAGTCCCGGGATGGAGCATCACCTGCGGGAGCGCCACCGCCCCGGGGCGGGTCCGGCAGCCCCCGCCCAGCCGGATGCCCACGCTGGCAGCGGCGGGGCGAGCCCCATCCCCGGGAGAGCGGCGGGAGCCCCTTACCTGCCAGGATGGCCTTGCCGGGGTGCGTGAGCTTGGCCTTGCCGGCGGGGGCGGCGGCGGCCAGGCTGCGGGGCGCGGCGGGGACGGGCATGGCCGCGCTGCTCCGCGGCTCCGGCTGCCCGCGGCGGCGGCCGAGCCCTATTTCAGAGCCGCGCCCGCGAGGGGCGGCCCCGTGGCGTCACATCCTCGCCGGGGCGGGGCGGGGGCGGCCTGAGGGACCCGGGAGCGGCTCCGCGGGGAGCGGCGGGAGAGCGGCAGCGTGACCGGCCCGGCCTTCGGTGCAGCGGGAGTGGGGCTGCTCAGCCCGCTCCCGGGAATCCCCGGGAAAGGCTCTCCGTGGGCACCGGGAGGCGCCGGCCCGGCCGGAGGGACGCGGACAGCAGCGCCTCCTCTCCCGGGCAGCATCAGCACCCCCGGGCACGCCTAGGCCGGGACTAGCCCGGTCAGCGAGGGTGCAGAGCAGCGCGCTCCTGCGCGGTCACGGCGGGCCGAGGGACGGAGAGGCAGGGATTGTTCGTCTCAGGCCCTTGGCTCGAATCCTTTCTGTTTCAGTGAGGAACGGAGACCAGGAACTCCCGGGGTAGGAAGTGCATGTGAACGCCCAGTGCAGGCGGAAGAGAAACAAAAATATTCTCAAAGCGAAAGGCTGCTGTGAGTGCAGTGACGCTCCAGGCTTAGTCACAGTTGGTTGGTGCTTGTGTTGTTGTTGGTTTTGTTTGTTTGTTTGTTTTGTTCAGGTTTGGTGTTTGGGGTTTTTTGGGGGGAGGAGGAGGGAGGGGGTGGCTGAAATGGCTAATTGCTCATCAGTAATTGGGCTGTGCAAATTGCATCAGGATGTGTTCTTGCTTTCTCTGCAGACAGAGGAAGACTGCTCTGGTTTATGTCCAAACGCTGTATTTACAGGATGCAGGGAAAGAAACCAACACTGTTCTCATTTCAATCCAGGACTTCGCAGAAACCAGGGAACACTGGAGCTGTACTCCAGAACTGTGGTCTCCCTTACACCTGGAGCAGCCACGTTACTCAAAACAGTGAACATTTTGTGCAAGAAGTCACCCCCAGCTATGCATAAAGCACGCTCCTGTCCAGACTTGCTCTCTGTGTGCTTTGTGGCATGGTTTTTGCTTAACGAGACCCAGCACTCCGGCAGCTGCCAGCGCCGTCCAGAAGCTCACTCTGCAGCTACACAGCCCTGGCTTCATGGCTGAAGTGCTGGCAGAAAAACCCTCTGCGAAACTGAAGCACCTTTATTCTGCCAGGGTTAACAGCAAACATACTTGCACTGCAGAAGTCACCCCCAGGTGAGATCAGAACTGTGGTTTCACAACAGAGTTAAAATAGGCACAGAGTGGTCTCATGCCAAGTCTAAGGTCTCTCTCCTCTAACACAGGGAAGTAAAGGAGGGGGAGGAATTTACATGTGAAGGGAAGGAAGAAACAGTCATAGTCCCAGTCACAAACGCACAGCAGCTCATATCCAGGTTAGCATTATTAGCATGGTAAAGATAAGATAAACTCTTTTAAACATGGCAAACAAACAAATGCATTTAGATTTCTGATTAACCTCTGCAACTCCTCATACCTTTCTACCAAATTATCATGGCTTTTACATCTGCCTGCAGACACGTACACCCTGTGCTGTGAGGGCATGATTACCTTCACAACAAACACTGGCTCTTACAGATTCCAAAATCATCAAGGCCTGTGCACAACCTCATCCTGTCCAAGAAAATACCACACCACATGCTTAATTCGCATCAGCCTCAATGGGATTCACAGCAGTGCTTACCTTGCTGAACAGAGAAAGGATTATTCATATTTAATCACATGCAGATTGCAAGCCATCTTCTGCAAGGACCTGACCTCCAAGAAGCTGCTAACACCTCTTGTCAGCAGAAAGCCTGAAGGAGAAACAGTGAAACGAGATAACCAATCCCTGAAATACCAGAGGCTGCAAGAGGATGTTTTAAATCCCATTACTAATGTGAAAGTAAATACTTGACCAGGCTCACATGGTCAAGATCATCTCCTAAGAAATGCATGGTCAAAGCATAGAAGAGCAGCTACTGTTACACAACACTGAACCCACGTTACCGCTCTTGCTTCAGGAATTTTCATGGAAACAACCCTCTGACAATCTGAATTCATTTCCCTTGCTGGTGGCTGGTGCTTGTTTCTGCTGGCACATAAAGACACAAGAATTGTGAAATATGTAGTCAGGTGCTACTGCAGCCTGTGTGCCTCATGGCACTTCTCCAGGCCCTAATAATCAGAGTTTAAAAGATCTACTGAAAATTAAAGCAACTTCCACAATTTAGTTTTTCAAACACGAACAGCAGTTGCAAACAGTTTTCTGGATCCTCGGAAGCACGTGCTTACATGATGACACTTAGTTCTAACTTATTCCTCCCTTGCCCCTCCCTAAAATCATTATTATTACTTTTATTTAATTGGCATTAGCACACCATGGTTTCAGAGACCATGAGCAGTCGGTATGGGGCACATGACTTCCTATTATATATCCTAGAATCAGAGAACCTCTTCATCTCGCTGAAATAACAGATGTATTATCACAATTGTTACAACTCATCAACTACTACAAACCTTTCCATGCATTACTAATCCCCATCACTTGCAGTCTTATGATAAAATAACTCATTTACTCTCAGGTTGCCTATCAAGACCAAACAATTCCTTTATGCAAAACAGATCCTGCATATAACTGGCTTCAAGACATAAAAATACTGCAGATTTGAGTCAACTTTTCCCCAGATTTGAAGTGGGTGAAGCAGGAGCTACTGTGACTATAAGATGATGCTATTCCAAACAACGAACATGATTCCCACTTGAGCACACTTGCAGGAAGAGCTCCTGTCACTGCTCAGGATTATTCACTGAGATTAGCAGGACTGAGCCTCTCAGGAGCACCACAGAAGTCCCTGTTATGTTCCCATCTGCGTGGGCCTGACTCATCTCAGAGAGTGAAGCCCATGTACCATGTACAGTGTGTGCCCATTAGCATTCTGCTACCTGGCCATGGTCGTGAATCCCTCACAGCAGGATTATAACTCAACAAAGCAACTCCAACTGACAAACTCTATTAGCAGTTGATGAGGCCATTTCCCCACCCCCTAAGTGAAAAAAAAAAAAAAGTACTTTACAAAAGGAGCGCAATTCAAAGATTTATTAAGCACCATTTCCCACCCAAACTCACTCCTAGCTCCCCATCTGGATAACCAGTGCTTGGGGATTTTGTGCTCTGCATAATATTGGAGAACTCAGTGCTGTGGAAAACAACATACCAGAAGACTTTGTAATCCCTTCCTTTCATAACCACTGGGGGAAAGGAGAAATGGAGATTTTTAGGCAAAAAAAAATATTACAATCTTGATTCAAAACACAACCAAAAAAAAAAAAAAAAAAAATCTTGAGCCATTGAATCTCATAGGAAATGCGTAACTGAATAAGCTCAGAACCTGACTCAGGATTTTTAAATTCTGACACAGAAAAGACAAGACTTCACTGACTGTATTTCAAATTCATCTTAAGCTTAAAAGCTGTCAACTTTATATTAGGTTGGAAGAAAACGGATGTTGTTGCCTTTTTGAAAGATTGCAAAGGCTTCCAGACAAACTGAAACACATACCTATGCTAAGAATTTTGCAGTGTTTTATTAGTACAGCATGAGTCAGGATCTGTCATTACGTTTGGAAAGGTGCCCACAGAAAATGCACAGTACTGGAAAATGAGAAAACCAGATTAGTGACGAACTCTCTGGAGGCTGGACACCTGCTCAAGTAGGGGATGGTGCACAATAATGACTCCAGATCCATTAAAGTGGACTGGTGCACCTGCAGGTTGCTATAGCAAGGCTCATTCACTTGGCAAACCACAACCTAATTACACACGAGTGTCACAAAGCACTCGGGTGTCGCCAAGCATTTTTCAGCCTTATGTCCTTACTTGGAAACAAATGAGATTGAAACAGTCTTGGGGTGCTCTGTAAAGCAAAAAAGGAAATATAGTTGGCTTGGAACCAAGTGCAAAGCCAAACCATTACAGCAGAACAGAAGGGACCCAGAAAGACTGCAAGAAACTTTACAGATGAGAAATAACACTGCCATAAGGTAATACATACACTTGATAAACTGCTTGTTATGAGAACTTTGCATGCACAGTGCTACCTGTCCCAAGATTTGCAAGAGTTCTTGCTTCATTTTTTTTCAGCAGACTGAAAAACTGTCATGCTGATTCAGTCACACTAGGAATTTCTCAGAGGCCAAGTCCTAGCCTGCCAATTAGGATATCACACATCCAAGCATAAGCATTCATTACAAGCAGTTGACAGCCAGCTTTGCCAAAGTACTAAAGTTACTCACACTCATTTAAGTGGGCATCTGACAAGGTTTGTTTGTCAAATACTGACAAACAAAAAACCAAGTTCAAAAAACCATAGAAATTTCTTAGGTGTCTGGGTAACTGCTGCTGGATTTGCTTAGGGGAAAAAAAAACCAATACAAGCAAAAAAAACCCCCACAAAACAAACAAACAAACCAACCAAAACAAAAAAAAATTGTTGTTTCCCACAGCCCTGTTAAGGATCCATGTTGTGCTCTAAGTTCCAGCACTCAGCATTGCAGCTGCTAAAAGACTTAAATCAGAATTAGGTTTTTGACCCTACAGTTACTACTGTCTTTACTGTATCATGCCTTTTATTTGCAAACTTTAACAGACTTCATCTGCCTAGAACCTATTTTTCAAGGAGCTAAGTTACTTCAGATAATTTCCTTCTGCTACGCTACCATTTAATTATAGAGTCCTAAAAAAGGGGGAAGGGAAATTGAAGTCTTGTAAAATACCACACTATCACATGAAATAAAAGGACTTACCCCAGCAATTCCTCCGGAATTGTCTTCTCTGATGCCAGATCTGTATGTGCCCAAAGTCTATCAGACCAGGGAAGATTCCCCTGAGGTCTGACAAACAGCAAGAGCTATTACACCAAAGGAGATCCCTACTCTGTTTCTCACAGGGAAAGCATGAGGCAGTAAAAGCCTGGATGTAGTCTCAAGCAAGTTATCCTCTGACATAAACCTGGAAGTTTGTCTCCAGATGCTGAACACTGCAACAGGTTCTGCATGAGCAGATCATTCTACGGGACAGCACCAGTGCTGCTGTGTCACTGGGGTGAGAATTAGCAAGAAGCTTAGTTTTAAAGCAGATTCTCTGCAGAACAGTCTTATCCAAATTTTCAAAAACTTGGACATTACAAATTAATGACATGAAGTAAATTCTTCACTAACCACTGAAAGAGGGGTTATTTCCTGCTGTGAATTGCTTCTCTTTCAGAAAAGCAGTGAAGTCCCTTGGTACACAAGAGTTTGTTCCACATTTTAGGTACACCTGCACTGTACTGGCAGGGAGTCTGTTTTGAATGCATGTTAGAATGCAAGATCACAAAATTTATAAAAGCTATTTTACTCAGCAAGAGCTTAAATACCAGGAGAGCAACTAAAGCAAGACTGCTCATCAGAGCTGGCAGCTTTGCTTTCCTGGAGAATTCAGTCAATCCTGTAATTAGATTTCTAGACTGAGGCTATTAAGGATCCCCAGGCTACCTCAATTCTCTACACAGGAGCTGTTCCAGTATTTGATCTAGCACTTCCCTGTGTTTCACCATCAGCCTGCACTTGCTGCTATAAAATCAGAGCCCATTTGTAAGTTGCCAGAATGGAAAGTCCTAGAGCTGGTCTTCAGTTCCAGCTGACTTACCCCAATTTATTTCAACTGACAAGGAACTGGTTACAAAATAAAAGTACTGTTTTCCTAGAAAATGGCAAGCTATCCGGCTAATTCCTGCGATGAGTAAGTCTGGACAGAGTGGAGATTTACCTGGTAGCTGCTCAGCATTTCTAGCTGAGCCATGAGTGCTGATCAGTACAAAGTTGGGGTTAGTAAGTTATAGCAACACTTGGGTATTCAGGCATTCATCAGAAGGAGGAACTGCATCCCTTTGCCATCGCTGTCATAGTGTGGTGACCAAGAAGACAACATGCTCATTAGAACTGTGCCAAAGCACAGTCTGCTGTTACTGATTCCACAGCCCTGACAATCTCCACTGGTTTGCATATAAAGGTGTTTTGCCCCGTTCCATGTGGGACTCACACCACTGCTGTACTGATGTACTTCAGCAGAGAAGATACACTCTCATTGCAGCACTTCCCTCCACACAGGGCTGCAGCTCTCCCAGCCCAGTGAATGAAAGAATAAGAACATGTGACTGCCTCCTGCAGCACACCCTCCCCATGTGACAGCGTGTGCTGTGTCTGGTGAGGAGACCACAACTCCCTTTAAATTATTTACTAGGCCTTCCCTGTTACGTGCCTTGGCACAAGTCTCCCTTTTCCTGCCTGGCATCCTCAGTTGTCAGATTAAGAAACCTGATGCTATGAGTGGTAGTGTATTACTACCAGCCAGTCCCCAC